>NC_090655.1:175422563-175745063 GCF_040937935.1 Hyperolius riggenbachi
AACTCCTTTGTACTTCATTTTGCTATTTAAAAATGTGAGGATATGATCAGGAAGGTTGGCCTGATATTGCGATAGGGCAGAAATGGTGTGTCTGAGTCTATAGTTGAGAAACAGATGAGAGGGAGGGAGGTTATATAAAGATTGGATGTGTTCAAATGGCATCGTTTTCCCCCCTGTGTAAGATATCACTTAACCATTGAATTCCATTCTTAGCCCAAGTAGAGGTGTTGAGACCTGGACTGAATAGTGATATAGCGGATATCGATACCTTTAATATATTGCCACATTAGCACTGTTAGGTGGGTATTTTAAATAGTGTTCCCACGCTTTAAGCATAGCATTCATAGTGGGATAGATCGAGGGGGAGGGTTTGTACCCCAGTGTCATAGCTATTAACCACTTCCCGACCGCCGTATGTACAATTGGCGGCCGGGAAGTGCACCCCGCAAGGACCGCCGTATTGACAAATGGCGGCGGTCCTTGTAGGGGCATGGGCGGAGCGATCGCGTCATCCGTGACGCGATCCTCCGCCTCCGCCTGGCGCCGCTCACCCGCCGCAACATCCCGCCGGCCATACGGAAGCGCCGGCGGGATGTTAACCCGACGATCGCCGCATACAAAGTGTATAATACACTTTGTAATGTTTACAAAGTGTATTATACAGGCTGCCTCCTGCCCTGGTGGTCCCAGTGTCCGAGGGACCACCAGGGCAGGCTGCAGCCACCCTAGTCTGCACCAAGCACACTGATTTTTTACCCCCCCTGCCCCAGATCGCCCACAGCACCCATCAGACCCCCCCTGCCCACCCCCTAGACCCCTGTTTGCACCCAATCACCCCCCTAATCACCCATCAATCACTCCCTGTCACTATCTGTCAACGCTATTTTTTTTTATCCCCCCCCCCCCCTGCCCACTGCTCCCTCCTGATCACCCCCCCACCCCTCAGATTCTCCCCAGACACCCCCCCCCATGTACTGTATGCATCCCCCCTGATCACCTGTCAATCACCTGTCAATCGCCTGTCAATCACCCCCTGTCACTGCCACCCATCAATCAGCCCCTAACCTGCCCCTTGCGGGCAATCTGATCACCCCCCCACACCAATAGATCGCCCACAGATCCGACATCAGATCACCTCCCAAATCCATTGTTTACATCTATTCTCTCCTCTAAACACCCACTAATTACCCATCAATCACCCATCAATCACCCCCTATCACCACCTGTCACTTTTACCTATCAGATCAGACCCTAATCTGCCCCTTGCGGGCACCCAATCACCCGCCCACACGCTCAGATTGCCCTCTGACCCACCCTTATCAATTCACCAGTGCATTAATTACATCTGTTCTTCCCTGTAATAACCCACTGATCACCTGTCAATCACCTGCCTATCACCCATCAATCACCCCCTGTCACTGCCACCCAACAATCAGCCCCTAACCTGCCCCTTGCGGGCAATCTGATCACCCACCCACACAAATAGATCGCCTGCAGATCCGACATCAGATCACCACCCAAGCGCAGCGTTTACATCTATTCTCTCCTCTAAACACCCACTAATTACCCATCAATCATCAATCACCCCCTATCACCACCTGTCACTGTTACCCATCAGATCAGACCCTAATCTGCCCCTTGCGGGCACCCAATCACCCGCCTACACGCTCAGATTGCCCTCAGACCCCCCCCCCCCCCTTATCAATTCGCCAGTGCAATATTTACATCTGTCCTTCCCTGTAATAACCCACTGATCACCTGTCAATCACCTGCCAATCACCTATCACCCATCAATCACCCCCTGTCACTGCCACCCATCAATCACCCCCTGTCACTGCCACCCATCAATCACCCGCTGTCACTGCCACCCATCAATCAGCCCCTAACCTGCCCCTTGCGGGCAAACTGATCACCCACCCACACCAATAGATCGCCCGCAGATCCGACATCAGATCACCATCCAAGCGCAGTGTTTCCATCTATTCTCTACCCTAAACACCCACTAATTACCCATCAATCACCCCCTGTCACTGCTACCTATCAGATTAGACCCCTATCTGCCCCTAGGGCACTCAATCACCCGCCCACACCCTCAGGATGCCCTCAGACCGCAGCCCTGATCACCTCGCCAGTGCATTGCTTGCATCTATTCCCCCCTCTAATCACACCTTGAGACACCCATCAATCACCTCCTGTCACCCCCTAGCACACCTACCCATCAGATCAGGCCCCAATTTGCCCCGTGTGGGCTTCTGATCACTCGGCCAAACCCTCAGATCCCCCTCAGACCCCCTTCCGATCACCTCCCCAGTGCATTGATTGCATCTATTTTCCCCTCTAACCACCCCCTGAGACACCCATCAATCACCTCCTGTCACCCCCCTAGCACTCCTATCCATCAGATCAGGCCCAATACAACCTGTCATCTAAAAGGCCACCCTGCTTATGACCGGTTCCACAAAATTCGCCCCCTCATAGACCACCTGTCATCAAAATTTGCAAATGCTTATACCCCTGAACAGTCATTTTGAGACATTTGGTTTCCAGACTACTCACGGTTTTGGGCCTGTAAAATGCCAGGGCGGTATAGGAACCCCACAAGTGACCCCATTTTAGAAAAAAAGACACCCCAAGGTATTTTGTTAGGTGTATGACGAGTTCATAGAAGATTTTATTTTTTGTCAAAAGTTAGCGGAAATTAATTTTTATTGTTTTTTTTTCACAAAGTGTCATTTTTCACTAACTTGTGACAAAAAATAAAATCTTCTATGAACTCGCCATACACCTAACAGAATACCTTGGGGTGTCTTCTTTCTAAAATGGGGTCACTTGTGGGGTTCCTATACTGCCCTGGCATTTTAGGGCCCCTAAACCGCGAGGAGTAGTCTAGAAAACAAATGCTTCAAAATGATCTGTTAATAGGACGTTGGGCCCCTTAGCGCACCTAGGCTGCAAAAAAGTGTCACACATGTGGTACCGCCGTACTCAGGAAAAGTAGTATAATGTGTTTTGGGGTGTATTTTTACACATACCCATGCTGGGTGGGAGAAATTTCTATGTAAATGGACAATTGTGTGTAAAAAAATCAAACAATTGTCATTTACAGAGATATTTCTCCCACTTAGCATGGGTATGTGTAAAAATACACCCCAAAACGCATTATACTACTTCTCCTGAGTACGGCGGTACCACATGTGTGGCACTTTTTTTACACCCTAAGTACGCTAAGGGGCCCAAAGTCCAATGAGTACCTTTAGGATTTCACAGGTCATTTTGAGAAATTTCGTTTCAAGACTACTCCTCACGGTTTAGGGCCCCTAAAATGCCAGGGCAGTATAGGAACCCCACAAATGACCCCATTTTAGAAAGAAGACACCCCAAGGTATTCCGTTAGTAGTATGGCGAGTTCATAGAAGATTTTATTTTTTGTCACAAGTTAGCGGAAATTGATTTTAATTGTGTTTTTTCACAAAGTGTCATTTTCCGCTAACTTTTGACAAAAAATAAAATCTTCTATGAACTCACCATACTCCTAACGGAATACCTTGGGGTGTCTTCTTTCTAAAATGGGGTCATTTGTGGGGTTCCTATACTGCCCTGGCATTTTAGGGGCCCTAAACCATGAGGAGTAGTCTTGAAACGAAATTTCTCAAAATGACCTGTGAAATCCTAAAGGTACTCATTGGACTTTGGGCCCTTTAGCGCAGTTAGGGTGCAAAAAAGTGCCACACATGTGGTATCGCCGTACTCAGGAGCAGTAGTATAATGTGTTTTGTGGTGTATTTTTACACATACCCATGCTGAGTGGGAGAAAGATCTCTGTAAATGGACAATTGTGTGTTATAAAAATTAACAAATTGTCATTTACAGAGATATTTCTCCCACCCAGCATGGGTATGTGTAAAAATACACCCCAAAACACATTATACTACTTCTCCTGAGTACGGCAATACCACATGTGTGGCACTTTTTTGCAGCCTAACTGCGCTAAGGGGTCCAAAGTCCAATGAGCACCTTTAGGCTTTACAGGGGTGCTTACAATTTAGCACCCACCAAAATGTCAGGACAGTAAACACACCCCACAAATGACCCCATTTTGGAAAATAGACCCTTCAAGGTATTCAGAGAGGGGCATGGTGAGTCCGTGGCAGATTTCATTTTTTTTGTCGCAAGTTAGAAGAAATGGAAACTTTTTTTTTTTTTTTTTTTTCTCACAAAGTGTCATTTTCCGCTTACTTGTGACAAAAAATAATATCTTCTATGAACTCACTATGCCTCTCAGTGAATACTTTGGGATGTCTTCTTTCCAAAATGGGGTCATTTGGGGGGTATTTATACAATCCTGGAATTCTAGCCCCTCATGAAACATGACAGGGGGTCAGAAAAGTCAGAGATGCTTGAAAATGGGAAAATTCACTTTTTGCACCATAGTTTGTAAACGCTATAACTTTTACCCAAACCAATAAATATACACTGAATGGGGTTTTTTTTTATCAAAAACATGTTTGTCCACATTTTTCGCGCTGCATGTATACAGAAATTTTACTTTATTTGAAAAATGTCAGCACAGAAAGTTAAAAAAATCATTTTTTTGCCAAAATTCATGTCTTTTTTGATGAATATAATAAAAAGTAAAAATCGCAGGAGCAATCAAATAGCACCAAAAGAAAACTTTATTAGTGACAAGAAAAGGAGCCAAAATTCATTTAGGTGGTAGGTTGTATGAGCGAGCAATAAACCGTGAAAGCTGCAGTGGTCTGAATGGAAAAAAAGTGGCCGGTCCTTAAAGAGAAACTCCGACCAAGAATTGAACTTTATCCCAATCAGTAGCTGATACCCACTTTTACATGAAAAATATAATGATTTTCACAGACTGACCATCAGGGGGCGCTGTATGACTGAATTTGTGCTGAAACCCCTCCCACAAGAGGCTCTGGTACCGTACGGTACTCTGGGCAAACTGCCACAATGTAACAATGACACACACAGGAAATGGCTGTTTATAGCTGTCTGTTAAAGCCAGAACAGCTACATAATCTGCCCACAGTAACAATGTCACCATTTAATACATGTCAGAATGTGAATCTGGGAGAGGAAAGATTTTACAATGAGCAAACTCTGACTAAATCATGTATACATAATTATTGTAAAAATTAAGCACCTTTTTATATTAAATTATTTTCACTGGAGTTCCTCTTTAAGGGGTAGAAAGCCCTAGGTCCTCAAGTGGTTAAGATTTCCCTTGGGTGATTATTGAGGGCGGCTGTTTCCATTCTAACCCAAGGTCTCTGTTGGCCATTATTCCACCAGAACTTTAGTGTTCTAAATTGGCTGCAAGGTAGTAGGACCATATACTGGAAAGGCGGCCCAATTCCCCCTTTTCTCCTTGGAGTTATCATAGACTTCATTGATAATCTTGCTTTTTTCATTGCCATATATATTGGTTTATTATTCTCGTGATGTCAGTAAAGAAGCTTTTCTTAATTGGTATTTGAACAGTCCACTCCTAAATGGGTAGAGAATTTGGGGAATTATAAACATCTTTAGTGCAGCTATCCTTCCTGTCCATGATAATAGATTTTTAGAAATGTTGTTACATTCGTTTATGATTTTAGTGAGGAGGGGGATATAGTTGAGTCGGTATAAGTCAGAAGTTTTTGCCGCAAGTTGTATACCCAGATATTGTAATGAGGTCTCTGACCATGTAAATGGATAGTTGGAAATATTATATTTTTTAATGGACTGAGGTAAGTTTATTCCCATTTGGATGGATTTGGATTGGTTAAGCTTGTAGAGGGATGCAGCAGAGAACTCTTGTAGTATCTCCACTGTTCTTTCAAGCGAGTTAATAGGATCTTCCAAAGAGAGAATGACATCATCTGCAAACATGCTAATCAAAAATGTATCTTTACCTGTAGATACGCCTTTGATATTTGATTCACTTCTTAGTTTTTCTGCCACAGCCTCCATAATTAATGTGAAAATGACTGGCGAAAGGGGGCACCCTTGATGGGTGCCATTTGTAATGGTAAAATTGCTGGAGAAAAAAATGGCTGATGGAGAAGTGTAGAGAGATAAGATAGCCTTTTTTATTTGTCCCTGGAATCCAAATTTGTCAAGAATTGCCTCCAAAAATCCCCAATGGACTCTGTCGAAGGCCTTCTCCTCATCCAAAGATAGCAGCAGAGAAGGCCTTCCACAGAGCTTCATATGCTTAATTATATTAAGCATCCTTCTCGTGCTATCTGTTGCTTGGTGGCCTGGGGTGAATCCTACTTGATCATTGGCTAAGATAGTTGGGGAGACTTTCATAATTCTAGTTGCTAGTATTTTGGAATAGAGTTTTATGTCGGGATTTAAGAGTGATATGGGGCGGTAGTTTGCAGTTACTTCCGGGTCTTTTCCAGGTTTTGGGATTATATAAATGTTAGCTGATAGAAATTCTGAAGGGATGGAGTTAGAGTTTGAAAGAACTGTTAAATAACTCGTCTAATATTGGAATGAGGGTTGTAGAAAAGGATTTTAGATATTCGTTTGATAGGCATCAGGACCTGGTGCCTTGTTGTTTTTAATGCTGGGAATACACCATACAATTTTCTGTTAGATTTACCTGCCAGATAGATAAAGTTCAACATGTTGGAAATGTATCTATCTTTCCACCTATCTGCCGAGCAATTAGGCATTGTTCTACTCAGCAGGAGATAAACAGAAGACAATGCATCAAAGATAATGACCATTCTCTACAGAAAATAGTCTAATTATGCATTCTAACAGAGAATCTAACAGAAAAATCTACAGCCCCATCTACACGATACCATTCCTTGTACAATTCGATTATGATTCTATTTACTATCCGATTACATCCGACATGTCCGATCGGGATTCGATTCGATTCAATTAGTTTGCCATTCGTTAATCAGCAGAGTGTAAAGAGAGAAAAAAGAAAACAATGCAAGTGCCCACTTAACACTGAAAGATGGGCAATATTGCCACTTAGAACTTATGCCAACTAAACTGAGTTCAGGAATATGAGCCTCATAATAGTGTGATGAGACTATAGTCCATAAGCTCATCAAAGCTGTGGGAGGAAAATGTCTGCTCGTAGCACATGAAGAGTACAAAAAATAGTAGTGAGCAGAGAAAAATATTGTGACTAAGTACTGAAAACATAACTTCAGTTCACAAAGTTATCACTAGACTAACACCAGGAAAAAGATTCCATACCAGCCTGTCAATGATTAGCTTGGCACCATTCCGTCGTGAGTTTTGTTGTAGTAGCTCGGTTATTAACCCTTTGTGGAAGGGGAGGGAGCGGTATATCCAAAACTCACAGCATTTTTGAGCCCTCTTCTGCTGAGGAGATAGTGTAGAGCTTGTTATTTACTTTGAAGAGAAGTCTGGTGGGGAATCCCCATTTGTATACGATTTGGTGATCTCTGAGAGCTTTGGCATATTGCTGTAAATCTCTTCTTTTCTGAAGCGTAGCTTGTGACAGGTCAGTGTAAAGATGGATGTCACCGTATGGGTCAGGCAGCTTGTTAGGCGGTCTAGCAGCTCTCATTAGGTCATCTTTAGTTTGGAAGAAGACAAATCGGACGATTACATCCCTGGGAACAGAGTCCGAGAGGAAATTGGGTTTTGTGAGCCTGTGCGCTCTATCAATCGCAAGTTCAATGTCCCGAATGTTTGGTAAAGCCGATTTAGTTAACTGCATAATAAAGTCTTTGAGCTCTGTTGTTACTTGTTCTGGGATGCCTCTAAATTTAAGATTCTTTCTCCTGGATCTGTCCTCCATGTCTGCGGCTTTGTTTTTGAGCCACTGGATATCATCGGTGTGGGAGTGGGAAACATCCACCATCTTGTATTCCGTGGAGATAAGGGCCGCACTGTTTTCAACGGCGTCTATTCTCTCTCCTTTGAAATTTCGGTTTGCAAGGATTTGTTAATTGCTGCAATGTCGCTGAGCAGTGATGATTTAAATGTGAGTAGAATTTCTTTGATATAGTTCTGTGAGGCAGCTTGCTCTGAGGCCAGGAAGGCTTCAATGGACGCGGTGGTAGCATCAAATGACGCTGCTTCTCCTGCAGTAAGGCCTGCTTGGGAGTCAGAGAAAGCTGTGTGCAGCTTGTTTTTAACTGGGCTCCGGGAGTCAGGAGATCTTTCTGGGGAGGACAAGGAGTCCTCGGAGTGAGGTTTAGAAGGTACAGTACCTGTTTTTAGATCTCCGGTGGTGCTCGGGCCGCCTTTGGATTGGAATATCTTCCGGGACCCCCACTATTCGCACATTATTCCAAAGAGATCTGTTTTCTAAGTCCTCAATTCTTTCATGTGCTGTGGCGTTGTCTTGAAGCAAGGAATCTATAGAAGATTGTGTTTCATGTAGTTTCTCCTTGCATGCGCCAAGCCGTTTCTCTACATCTTTAAGTTTTTCCCTTTGTCTGCGCTGTTCCTGTTTCCCCTGCTGAAGTGCCTTAGTGAGAGCTGAATCGATCATGTGTCGGATCTCCGGGACTAGCACTTTCCCCACTTTTCGCGCCAGCTCCTTGTAGTCTATTCATGTGCTACCTTTCTCTCTGTGCTCTGACTGTAATTCATCACCCGAGTCACAGTTAGGTGTGCTCGCAATGGACTTTGCCTCCTCTCCCTTCTTTGAGCGCTGTTTGCTGATCTTTTCTGTGGTGCCGCCCGCCATCTTGGATCTTGTGGCCGCCGCTCCCTGTGGCATTTTGCTTCCTGCCCCCTTCAGATATTTATCCATGCACTATCTGCGGGTACCTCGGGGGATTCTAGCTTGCAGCAGGAGCGGATTGAAGGTCTCAGATGGCCACATTAAGCTGGTAAGTGTTCCGTTGTGCGAGAGTTCAGACGGAGCTCTTCTCCCCCTAGCCGATCATACTGGCGCTGGAACCGGAAGTCCGTGTTAAAGCTTTTCGTAAACCATTGTGCACACGTGTTGCGCATGAAAAGTTTAGCGATCGCGGGATAATTTTTATTGCACGTACGCCTTTGTGCTTCACGCGATAAGCCCGCTTTTCACGTGATAAGTACGCCACTTCACGCGTTAAGCAGATAGAGCGGGGGGGCAGGAGGATACAAACCCACTGCATGGCCACGGGACAGATGCAGGGGGGGGGGGGGGTTGACTAAACCATTTTCACCTTAGTATCCCTTTAAACCAAAACGTTTTAAAAAATAACATGACAGAATGACATTGCAAACTTAAAAAAAATAAAAAATAAATAAAAAACATAAGGGACCCACACAGACCAACAACAATTACTTGCTCAGTTGCAAACCATTCTGAAGCAGGTGGTGATAAGCAAAAAACAGCTGATAAATGTTAAGGAGCAATCATTATAAACACATGCATCACTGCATTTAGCACGCGCAATAGTTCTAAGCTGATCACGCGCAGTTTCAAGAGGATCGTGTGATGTGCTGTGTGCAGTTGTAACGCGTGATCTGGATTCCATTCGCGCGATCTGCAGTTATATCACGTGATACTGATGTTTATCACACGATAGACCGCCTTTGCGCGCAAAGTCATTCGTTATCATGCTGTCGAGATTTCCATATGGCGGAATATCGTTTTCCCCAATAAACTGAACTGTATATGATCGAATACAAATACATCTAATATTTTCCTTCCCTTAAGGTACAGAAGACAAAGACTTTTTAATGTATGGTGATTATAGGTTAATATAGGTGCATTGATTATTTAGAAATGTATAGCCTATTTTTATATAGCAATGCTGACTTGTCTGTGTCTCTAAAGAGAGGTTAGTTGTGGATAACAAGCAGTCAGCTGATGTGCTGTTTGCAATGGATGATACAATTCACATTGCTTGAACAATGAACTCAGGCTATTCCTTGTGTAAAAACCAACAGTTGCCCAACATTAGGCTGAATACAATCTCTAAGGCTTGTATATTTTAGAAATAAGCCATTGTTGTAGACCAAAACACTTGGCAAGATAGCAAACAAGAGGAGTCTGAGTGACAATAGATTGTTTAAGGATGGACTAGTATCTGTATACAATTGCTCAAACCTGGCTACATTGAATGCATAGAAACCTTGCATGGGGTTTTTTTTTCCACAATGTTTGTGTTTCCAAAGTCCGGACACAAAAACAAGTCTTAGGAAATATACTGACTTTGCTGTCAGCAATCGTTCATATTAAAAAGGTATAAAGTTATATTACAATTCCCCATCTAGGTGCAGAATACAGACAGCACATGTATGTATTATTGCATAACAATTAAGAATGAATATATAAAATGTTATGGCATGGTATATGTATTAATATCAACATTCTTTGAATGAATATATATAGGATGATATGGAAATGTTATATTTACCCTTGTTGCATTGTAGACGATTATGTTAATGGTATAAAACTCTGCTAACAAACACAATGTTTTATATAATAAGAGATCCATGATGATTTTAAATATGTTACTATGATTTTTGGATCAAATCCAATCTATCTGGAATATGGTAGAAAAGGTCACTGTATACTGAATAATAACCAGTGATCCGATCCAGTTCAGCTATCCATGAGAGGAATTATTTAATTGATTTATTCACTGTAGGGATAATTAATAAAACACGATCACAATGTCTTTAACCACTTGAGGACCTAGGGCTTTCTACCCCTTAAGGACCGGCCACTTTTTTTCCATTCAGACCACTGCAGCTTTCACGGTTTATTGCTCGCTCATACAACCTACCACCTAAATGAATTTTGGCTCCTTTTCTTGTCACTAATAAAGCTTTCTTTTGGTGCTATTTGATTGCTCCTGCGATTTTTACTTTTTATTATATTCATAAAAAAAGACATGAATTTTGGCAAAAAAATGATTTTTTTAACTTTCTGTGCTGACATTTTTCAAATAAAGTAAAATTTCTGTATACATGCAGCGCGAAAAATGTGGACAAACATGTTTTTAATAAAAAAAAAACCCATTCAGTGTATATTTATTGGTTTGGGTAAAAGTTATAGCGTTTACAAACTATGGTGCAAAAAGTGAATTTTCCCATTTTCAAGCATCTCTGACTTTTCTGACCCCCTGTCATGTTTCATGAGGGGCTAGAATTCCAGGATAGTATAAATACCCCCCAAATGACCCCATTTTGGAAAGAAGACATCCCAAAGTATTCACTGAGAGGCATAGTGAGTTCATAGAAGATATTATTTTTTGTCACAAGTAAGCGGAAAATGACACTTTGTGAGAAAAAAAAAAAAAAGTTTCCATTTCTTCTAACTTGCGACAAAAAAAAATGAAATCTGCCACGGACTCACCATGCCCCTCTCTGAATACCTTGAAGGGTCTACTTTCCAAAATGGGATCATTTGTGGGGTGTGTTTACTGTCCTGACATTTTGGGGGGTGCTAAATTGTAAGCACCCCTGTAAAGCCTAAAGGTGCTCATTGGACTTTGGACCCCTTAGCGCAGTTAGGCTGCAAAAAAGTGCCACACATGTGGTATTGCCGTACTCAGGAGAAGTAGTATAATGTGTTTTGGGGTGTATTTTTACACATACCCATGCTGGGTGGGAGAAATATCTCTGTAAATGACAATTTGTTAAATTTTTTTACACACAATTGTCCATTTACAGAGATATTTCTCCCACTCAGCATGGGTATGTGTAAAAATACACCACAAAACACATTATACTACTTCTCCTGAGTACGGCGATACCACATGTGTGGCACTTTTTTGCACCCTAACTGCGCTAAAGGGCCCAAAGTCCAATGAGTACCTTTAGGATTTCACAGGTCATTTTGAGAAATTTCGTTTCAAGACTACTCCTCACGGTTTAGGGCCTCTAAAATGCCAGGGCAGTATAGGAACCCCACAAATGACCCCATTTTAGAAAGAAGACACCCCAAGGTATTCCGTTAGTAGTATGGCGAGTTCATAGAAGATTTTATTTTTTGTCACAAGTTAGCGGAAAATGACACTTTGTGAAAAAACACAATTAAAATCAATTTCCGCTAACTTTTGACAAAAAATAAAATCTTCTATGAACTCACCATACTCCTAACGGAATACCTTGGGGTGTCTTCTTTCTAAAATGGGGTCATTTGTGGGGTTCCTATACTGCCCTGGCATTTTAGGGGCCCTAAACCGTGAGGAGTAGTCTTGAAACGAAATTTCTCAAAATGACCTGTGAAATCCTAAAGGTACTCATTGGACTTTGGGCCCTTTAGCGCAGTTAGGGTGCAAAAAAGTGCCACACATGTGGTATCGCCATACTCGGGAGAAGTAGTACAATGTGTTTTGGGGTGTATTTTTACACATACCCATGCTGGGTGGGAGAAATACCTCTGTAAATGGACAATTGTGTGTAAAAAAATCAAGATTGTCATTTACAGAGGTATTTCTCCCACCCAGCATGGGTATGTGTAAAAATACACCCCAAAACACATTATACTACTTTTCCTGAGTACGGCGGTACCACATGTGTGACACTTTTTTGCAGCCTAGGTGCGCTAAGGGGCCCAACGTCCTATTCACAGGTCATTTTGAAGCATTTGTTTTCTAGACTACTCCTCGCGGTTTAGGGCCCCTAAAATGCCAGGGCAGTATAGGAACCCCACAAGTGACCCCATTTTAGAAAGAAGACACCCCAAGGTATTCCGTTAGGTGTATGGCGAGTTCATAGAAGATTTTTTTTGTCACTAGTTAGTGAAAAATGACACTTTGTGAAAAAAAACCAATAAAAATTAATTTCCGCTAACTTTTGACAAAAAATAAAATCTTCTATGAACTCGTCATACACCTAACAGAATACCTTGGGGTGTCTTTTTCTTCTAAAATGGGGTCACTTGTGGGGTTCCTATACCGCCCTGGCATTTTACAGGCCCAAAACCGTGAGTAGTCTGGAAACCAAATGTCTCAAAATGACTGTTCAGGGGTATAAGCATCTGCAAATTTTGATGACAGGTGGTCTATGAGGGGGCGAATTTTGTGGAACCGGTCATAAGCAGGGTGGCCTTTTAGATGACAGGTTGTATTGGGCCTGATCTGATGGATAGGAGTGCTAGGATGGTGACAGGAGGTGATTGATGGGTGTCTCAGGGGGTGGTTAGAGGGGAAAATAGATGCAATCAATGCACTGGGGAGGTGATCGGAAGGGGGTCTGAGGGTTTGGCCGAGTGATCAGGAGCCCACACGGGGCAAATTGGGGCCTGATCTGATGGGTAGGTGTGCTAGGGGGTGACAGGAGGTGATTGATGGGTGTCTCAAGGTGTGATTAGAGGGAGGAATAGATGCAAGCAATGCACTGGCGAGGTGATCAGGGCTGGGGTCTGAGGGCATTCTGAGGGTGTGGGCGGGTGATTGAGTGCCCTAGGGGCAGATAGGGGTCTAATCTGATAGGTAGCAGTGACAGGGGGTGATTGATGGGTAATTAGTGGGTGTTTAGGGTAGAGAATAGATGGAAACACTGCGCTTGGGTGGTGATCTGATGTCGGATCTGCGGGCGATCTATTGGTGTGGGTGGGTGATCAGTTTGCCCGCAAGGGGCAGGTTAGGGGCTGATTGATGGGTGGCAGTGACAGCGGCAATTGATGGGTGGCAGTGACAGGGGGTGATTGATGGGTGGCAGTGACAGGGGGTGATTGATGGGTGATTGATAGGTGATTGACAGGTAATCAGTGGGTTATTACAGGGGAGAACAGATGTAAATATTGCACTGGCGAATTGATAAGGGGGGGTCTGAGGGCAATCTGAGTGTGTAGGCGGGCGATTGGGTGCCCGCAAGGGGCAGATTAGGGTCTGATCTGATGGGTAACAGTGACAGGTGGTGATAGGGGGTGATTGATGGGTGATTGATGGGTAATTAGTGGGTGTTTAGAGGAGAGAATAGATGGAAACACTGCGCTTGGGTGGTGATCTGATGTCGGATCTGCGGGCGATCTATTGGTGTGGGTGGGTGATCAGTTTGCCCGCAAGGGGCAGGTTAGGGGCTGATTGTTGGGTGGCAGTGACAGGGGGTGATTGATGGGTGATAGGTGATTGGCAGGTGATTGACAGGTGATCAGTGGGTTATTACAGGGAAGGACAGATGTAAATATTGCACTGGCAAATTGATAAGGGGGGGTCTGAGGGCAATCTGAGCGTGTAGGCGGGTGATTGGGTGCCCGCAAGGGGCAGATTAGGGTCTGATCTGATAGGTAACAGTGACAGGTGGTGATAGGGAGTGATTGATGGGTGATTGATGGGTAATTAGTGGGTGTTTAGAGGAGAGAATAGATGTAAACGCTGCGCTTGGGTGGTGATCTGATGTCAGATCTGCGGGCGATCTATTGGTGTGGGTGGGTGATCAGATTGCCCGCAAGGGGCAGGTTAGGGGCTGATTGTTGGGTGGCAGTGACAGGGGGTGATTGATGGGTGATAGGTGATTGGCAGGTGATTGACAGGTGATCAGTGGGTTATTACAGGGAAGGACAGATGTAATTAATGCACTGGCGAATTGATAAGGAGGGGGGGGGGGTCTGAGGGCAATCTGAGCGTGTGGGCGGGTGATTGGGTGCCCGCAAGGGGCAGATTAGGGTCTGATCTGATAGGTAAAAGTGACAGGTGGTGATAGGGGGTGATTGATGGGTGATTGATGGGTAATTAGTGGGTGTTTAGAGAAGATAACAGATGTAAACGATACATTTGGGAGGTAATCTGACGGCGGGTTTGCGGGCGATCTAATGGTGTGGGTGGGTGATCAGATTGCCCGCAAGGGGCAGGTTAGGGGCTGATTGATGGGTGGCAGTGACAGGGGGTGACAGGGGGTGATTGATGGGTGATAGGTGATTGGCAGGTGATTGACAGGTGATCAGTGGGTTATTACAGGGAAGAACAGATGTAATTAATGCACTGGTGAATTGATAAGGGGGGGTCAGAGGGCAATCTGAGCGTGTGGGCGGGTGATTGGGTGCCCGCAAGGGGCAGATTAGGGTCTGATCTGATAGGTAAAAGTGACAGGTGGTGATAGGGGGTGATTGATGGGTGATTGATGGGTAATTAGTGGGTGTTTAGAGGAGAGAATAGATGTAAACAATGGATTTGGGAGGTGATCTGATGTCGGATCTGTGGGCGATCTATTGGTGTGGGGGGGTGATCAGATTGCCCGCAAGGGGCAGGTTAGGGGCTGATTGATGGGTGGCAGTGACAGGGGGTGATTGACGGGTGATTGACGGGTGATTGACGGGTGATTGACAGGTGATTGACAGGTGATTGACAGGTGATCAGGGGGATAGATGCATACAGTAAACAGGGGGGGGTGGGCTGGGGGGGGGGTCTGGGGAGAATCTGAGGGGTGGGGGGTGATCAGGAGGGGGCAGGGAGCAGGGGGGGGGATAAAAAAAAATAGCGTTGACAGATAGTGACAGGGAGTGATTGATGGGTGATTAGGGGGGTGATTGGGTGCAAACAGGGGTCTGGGGGGTGGGCAGGGGGGGGTCTGATGGGTGCTGTGGGCAATCTGGGGCAGGGGGGGGGAGAAATCAGTGTGCTTGGGTGCAGACTAGGGTGGCTGCAGCCTGCCCTGGTGGTCCCTCGGACACTGGGACCACCAGGGCAGGAGGCAGCCTGTATAATACACTTTGTAAACATTACAAAGTGTATTATACACTTTGTATGCGGCGATCGCGGGGTTAACATCCCGCCGGCGCTTCCGTATAGCCGGCGGGATGTTGCGGCGAGCGAGCGGTGACAGGCGCAGGCGGAGGATCGCGTCACGGATGACGCGATCGCTCCGCCCATGCCCTTAAATGGACCGCCGCCTCTGTGGGTGAGCCGGTCCTTAAGGGCTCCACTTCCCGGCCGCCTCTGTGCGTTAGGCGGTCGGGAAGTGGTTAATTTTTCCAAATATCCCATTAAGAATGTGATTAGTTAGCCAACAGCACCTCCAGAGGATGAAATCCAGGATTACACTTGGGTTAAAGATTAGTTATAGGAAACTCCCACTGATCACTCCCACTGCCTTGTGATAGGCTGGAAGATTTGATCTCCTGGGCAGGACCATAGATAGTGAGGAGTTTAAGAAGAGATGAGTCAGTCAGAAGATCATGATCAGACCACCAGCAGAAGAGGGCTCACAAGGGAATCCATGCCATCTGAATGATCACAAGCGGCCACGCCTAAAGGAATACGCCCCGGAGGCCATCTTGGTGACTATACTTGAATCCAGTTCTGTTTTCTTTTTAGTTAGATGGCTTATTACAGCGCAGAATATCTGAACATATGAGGTATTGATTGAATTTCATTGTTTGATAGAAATAACTATCCGAAAGGGGTGAGCTTTTCCAAAGTTGCAAATTGGAAACAACTCCCATAGGATTTACCATATGTTCATTGATAACTGGCTGTTTAACTCAGTTTTGGATAAAAACTAGATTTCAAGCTACCCCCCCCCCCCCCCCCCCCCCAAGTATTGATATTTTGACATTTTGCCGCAGCAAGCAGGCCAAACCTAGCAAGATTTAGGATGACTCAATAGATATTTTACTCCAAAATTATATATATATGTTACCCGCTTGCTTTGTGTAGTAATACAGGCCAGCAGAGGTTAAAGTGTAGACAGAAGTAAAATTCCTGTCATTTTATAGTTTATTGCATATCAATTGTAGGGCAACGCCCAGTCGTTATATCCAATGGGTCATCCTAAATTTGTCATAGTGAATGGTATAGCTGACATCAGCCATTTTATTTTGGATAGCGCATTTTGATTTTAACTGCGCCATTTTGATTTTTTATAGCGCCATTTTGATTGTGCTAGCCGCCATTTTGTTTTTGATAGCCGCCACTTTGTTTTTAGTAGCCACCATTTTGATTTTGATAGCGCCATTTTGATTTTAAGAGCAGACATTTTGTTTTTGATTGATTCAGCCATTTTGTCTCCAGGAATCCTGTGGTAAATTGATTGACATGGCCGGTGGCCATATTTGATGAGTCATAGCTCTACACTGTATTTGAATTGACTGCTCATGGTTTAAGCCTTTTACTTTTGGTAAATGAGTATAATAACATTTTGATGTTTTACTGAAACTGTATTATGCAGCTCATTGCTCATTATAGGAATAACCTTACGAGTTTTGTTTTAAATCAAAAGTGCAATTTTATATTGTTTTGATATTGTAATATTTATTTGATATTAAATTGATATTTTTACAAATTGGTCTACGTTTGCATGTTTAAACCAGTACTGTGAGAAAAACGAGCTCATATAGTTAGGCGTATGTTTGTATTTTTAGCTCCTCCCATTTTTTCCAGGAGCTTTACATTTTGATTTTATATTTTTTATTTTTAACGATTTATACAAACATTGACAAAACGCCCGACAATGCGCAAATTGTTATGCGCATGAAATCGCACGCGAAAGTGAATATCACAGCCGTGATAAGCGTTATCACGCTTTAGTGAATCAAGCCCTTAAGATTTTTCTTGGCTGAAACAATTGCATCAAATTGTTTCAGCCAGATATCTAAAGTGTGTAAAGGTGTTCCCCAACTTAGCTGGCCTGCTCTTCCAAAGTCTGCTAGGATGTATCACCTCGCCCAATGCCTTGCTTGGAATCTGGGAACTTTGAAATAAACTCCAACAGCACGGTGCTGTTTGTAAATTCCCCTTCCCTTCTCCAAAGAGCAGAACAGCATGGCTCTTCAGTTATCATTACAAAACTTTTGCCCAAAATAATCTTTATAGATCATTTTTGGTACCAAAAGTCACAAAGCCAGTGAAGGGATTCAAGGAGGGGAGCCGCCCTGGTGGAGCGATGGGAAGAGTGGATAATTCTGGCTGCCGCATTCATGATGGACTGCAGTGGGACTATTCGGGTCACAGGGAGACCAGACAGAAGGGCATTGCAGTAGTCAAGGCAGGAAATTATGAGGGCATGGATGAGGAGTTTGGTGGTGGCAGAGTTCAGGAAAGGGCGAATCTTACAGATGTTATTGAGCAGGGGTAGTACAGTGGCCTGCTTGAAGTCTGAGGGGAAGGTGCCTGTGGATAGGGAGAGGTTAAACAGGGTAGTGAGGACTGGGGCCAATTCCGTGAAGTGAGGCTGGAGTAAATCAGAAGGGATGGGGTCAAGGGGGTTGTAGTGGTATGGGAAGTCTGCAGTAGGTGGTTGACTTCCTCAGTGGTAGTAGGAGGAGCTGGTTGGGAGGGGGTAGGAGGGGAAGATTGGATATTTCCTGACGGATGGAGAAAATTTTGTTGGTGAAGTGGGTGGCTAAATCTGTGCATGCATATATACTCTGTAGATTTGGAACCCTTTTGCATCAATTACTGCCTCAATGCTGCGTGGGATGGATGCTATCAAGCCTGTGGCACTACTGAGGTGTTATGGAAGACCAGGATGCTTCAATAGTGGCCTTCACCTCTTCTGCATTGTTCAATCTCATGTCTCTCATCTCTCTTGGCAACTCCCCATAGATTCTCTATGGAGTTCAGGTCAGATGTGCTTGCTGGCCAATCAAGCACAGTAATCCCATGGTCAATGAACCAGGTTTTGGTACTTTTGGCAGTGTGGGCAGGTGCCAAGTCCTGCTGGAAAAAGTCAGCATCTCCATAAAGCTTATGTGTGGAAGGAAGCCTGAAGTACTTCAAAATCTCCAGGTAGATGGCTGCGTCTACTCTGTACTTAATGAAGCACAGCTGTCCAACACCAGCAGATGGCATGGCTCACCAAATCAACACAGACTTTGGAAACTTCACACTAGACTTCAAGTATCTTGGATTGTGTTCCTCTCCATTCTTCCTCCAGACTTTGGGGTCCTTGGTTTCCAAATGAGATGCAAAATTTGCTCTCCTCAGAAAAAAGGGCTTTGGACCACTGAGCAACAGACCAGTTATTTTATCTTTAGCCCAGGTAAGACGCTTCTGCGTTGTTATTCAGGAGTGACTTGACAAGAGGAATAAGACATTTGAAGCTCATATCCAGTGTGGTGGCTGTTGATAACTCCAGCAGTTTGAACGGTCTTTTCCTGACAATCCTCTCCAGGTTGCGGTCATCCCTGCTGCCTGTGCACCTTTTTCTTCCACGCTTTTCACATCAACATAACTTTCTATTATTGTGTTTTGATACAGCACTTTGAGAACATCCAACGTTTGCAATTACCTTTTGAGACTCTTTCCTTATGGAGGGTGTAAATTATGGTTTTCTGCACAGCTGTCAGGTCAGCAGTCGTTCCTATGATTGTGATTCCTACTGAACCAGACTGAGAGACCATGTAAAAGGATACCCGAGGTGACATGTGACATGATGAGCTAGACATGGGTATGTACAGTGCCTAGCAAATAACTATGCTGAGTTCCTTTTTCTTCTTTTTCTGCCTGAAAAAGAGTTAAATATTAGGTATGTAAGAGGCTGACTCGGTCCTGACTCAGATAGGAAGTGACTACAGTGTGACCCTCACTGATACGAAATTTCAACTATAACACACTTTTCTAGTAGAAAATGGCTTATGAGAGCAGGAACGAGATAAAAAGGGTCAATAGTTCATAGATTTTAGCTTTCGCACACTTCAATAAATGTGTCATTGAACAAAAACAATAAAACAGTTAAAACTTAAAAAAGTAGATTTAAACATAAAATAAAACTGTGGGATATCTTAAAAAGTAATTTATAAGAGAAGGAAGATAGATACAATTGTTTATTTCATTAGTGTATTTTCACCTTGGGTGTCCTTTAACCTCCCTGGCAGTAAGCCCGACCTGAGCTCGGGCTGGGAGAGATGAGCTGCGAGCGGTAAACCTGAGCTCAGGTCGGGCCGAGGAATTCCCTGCTGCTTAAGAGTCCCGCGCGCGATCGCTGCTGCGCAGCGGGACTCCAGCATCTCCCCTGGCTCTCCCCAGCCTGTCCTAGTCTTTTCCTGGCCGCCGGGTCCCCGGAAGAAGAGCGGGGCTATGGGGTTCCCAGCGGCCAGGAAAAGACTAGGACAGGCTGGGGAGAGCCAATCAGAGCGGGGGCGGGACGTAACTCTACAGAGGGCCTGAAGAAGTGAGAAAAAAAAAACACGCTCTGCATGTATTTTTTTTTTAAGTATATACAGGTATCTATACATACATATATATATATACTGTGTATATATATATATATATATATATATATATATATATATATATATATATTATATACATACATATATATATATATGTATATATATATATATATATATATATATGTATATATATGTATATATATATATGTATGTATATATATATATGTATATATATATATACATACATATATATATGTGTGTGTATATATATATATATATATATATATATATATATATATATATATATGTACACATGTAGGTACATGTATGTATATGCTTGGACATACATGCATGTACATGCATGTAGATCAGCCTTTCTCAACCTTTTTACCTTGGAGGAACCCTGCAAATAACTTTTGGATCTCAAGGAACCCCTGCAAACAATTTTTTGGTCTCGAGGAACCCCTACATTTATTTTTCAGGAGGCATGGTCTTTAAACGTAGGTTAGGCTGTTAATTTCACTACCTCCTATTATACTGCCACTTATTATACTGTCTCCTGACCCCTCAATTTAGTGCTTCTTGTTACAGTACCACCTATTATAGTGTGCTCTAGTATACTTCCCCCACGATGGGGTAAAATGCCAAGGAACCCTGGCAGAGTCCTCAAGGAACCCTGGGGTTCCAGGGAACCCTGGTTGAGAAAGCCTGATGTAGATGCATGCATGTACATACATACATGTACATACATACATACACGTACATACATGCATGTACATACATGTACGTACATGCATGTACATACATGCATGCATGTACGTTCATGTATGTACGTACGTGTATGTATGTATGCATGTACGTACATGTATGTACGTGTATGTATATGTATGTACATGTTTGTATGTACATGTTTGTATGTACATGTATGTAAATGTTTGTATGTACATGTATATATAGAGAGAGTTTAGCCTCATTTGTCTCTAAACGCAAGTTGTAATTTGATCTCTCCCGTGTCACCTGACTGCCATGGCAGAGATGGCAGAATAGCTTATTTGAAAGCACAGGATGGTAACAATGTAGCCATTTGGTTCTCAACTGCTTCTGAGCTAAGCGCTTCTGCCGATTTTTGCCCTGATTTTGACTGCTTTCTGCCTGCCGCATGCACCAACCTCTGCCCTGATTTTGACTATTCTCTTATTTGTACATTTTCAAAATTTGTAAGGGTCTTCAAAAGCTTAATTATTTCACAAAATGTGGGTACTAGTCTTTTATTTATATGCAGAATGTCTACCAGGCTTTTATTCTGTCATATTTTTGTAAATTATGACTTAAGAATTGGAGGCCGAAAATTCTAGAAAAAAATGTACCACTTTTGACTCATAATTCCAGACAGAAATGCACCGCCAGGGAGGTTAAAGGCTCAGGAACCCTTTCCAGGTATTTTGGATTAATTAGCTGATCAGAGTCTGGCACTTTGAGCCTAGAATATTGCACCTTTTTACAATATTCTAATTTTCTGAGATTTTGATTTTGGGATTTTCAAAAGCTATAAGCCATAATCATCACAATTATAACAAATAAAGGCTTTAAATATATCGCTTTGCATGTAATGAGTCCAGTTCACAGATTAGATTCACCTTTTAAGTTGAATTACTGAAATAAATGAATTTTTGCACAATATTCTAATTTTGCAAACTTCACCTGTATTTACATAGGCATAATGAGAAAGTGTTTACATATGTGTAATCAGGACCGATCATTTTTCATTCACTTTTATGAGAAATCGATCCAAAAAATGATTGAAAATCAGATTGGACCTGTTGGAAATTATCTATCGAACCATCTATCTGCCAAAAAATCTATTGGTGTATTCCCAGCATAAGAGTAACGACTACTCTCTATGCCACTGTTACGGAACTGCATTGAGGACCTTCGCAGAGTAAAATTGTATTAACTTTTACAGTGCTGACTACTTTGAAAATGTTCTGTAATCCTTACTCTTTATTGATTGCTGATGTACAAATGTATATGAAAATAATTGGTTTCTGAAATATTTTATTTTTAAATGCATTAACATGACAAATACAGCATTTTAATATAAAATGATTTTGGCATAATTAAATAAGGCTACAATTAATATTTTTCTCCTTAACCTGCTGAGCGGTCTGGACGAGCTCAGCTCGTCCAACACCGCCAGAGGCTGCCGCTCAGGCCCTGCTGGGCCGATTTCCACCAAATAAAAAGCAGCACACGCAGCCGGCACTTTGCCAGCCGCGTGTGCTGCCTGATCGCCGCTGCAGCGCGCCGATCCGCCGCGTGCAGCGGCGAAAGAGGGTCCCCCCAGCCGCCCGAGCCCAGCGTAGCCGGAACAAACAGTTCCGGCCAGCGCTAAGGGCTGGATCGGAGGCGGCTGACGTCAGGACGTCGGCTGACGTCCATGACGTCACTCCGCTCGTCGCCATGGCGACGAGGGAAGCGAAACACGGAGGGCCGCTCATTGCGGCCTTCCGTGTTATTCCTTGCCGCCGGAGGCGATCGGAAGATCGCCTCCGGAGCGCCCTCTAGTGGGCTTTCATGCAGCCAACTTTCAGTTGGCTGCATGAAATAGTTTTTTTTTTATTTAAAAAAAACCCTCCCGCAGCCACCCTGGCGATTTAATCAGAACGCCAGGGTGGTTAATGCTTGTATGTAGCATGATCATCAGATATGCCTGTGTTTTTGGACCTCTTGCTTTTTCAAGGCTGTCAATATTCAGTATGTTAAATAAATCCACTTTATTTTTACCATGTGCAAGCTTCAAAATCACAAAAAAGTACAGTAATGCAAAATCATTTTTCAAAGACTGACAGTCTTGAATATTAAAGATAGAAATGTAAAATACCCTGATCAAGTCTACATAATCCTAAAGCTGAAATTGGCAATAAAATGAAAAACAAGAAAAGGGCTGAAATCGTGAAATATAACAATTCATACAAATATTCTTTATTAAAAAGCATTTCACATATTTGCATTCGGCATAAAAAATGTTGGAAATTCACAATAGTACCAATAACACCTAAACTAGCAGGACTAGATCAAAACCTATTTTTGGGATGTGGCCCAAACATATGTTACGGCAATAACATAGTGCTCAAATTCATGTGAATGCAGGACCAAAAAAAGGGTCAAATAAGTATTAAGCATTAATACATATCATAAGCATTAAGCAAATGTATCTTAAATATTTTGCAGTGCTTGTCCATTGCCATCCCTGATGTTTGGTTTAGGTCTACCCCGGATACTTCAATATTTACTGTAATTTGGACCAAGACAAAAACGCAGAATCAGATACAATATTATTGCTAGAGTTAGGAGAGAGGGAGGGATGACGGCTCTAGACATAGCCCTGTATTATAAAAGTATCTACATTTGCAGAGTTTTGAATTGGAGGGCAGGTGACAAAATGAGGTTATTGACTATAATCTTCTCCTAGATCCTTCCTTGAAAATATTTTAGATTTATATAGATGACGTTGTATCTGCATATCCTACATTATAAGCATTACTTGAGATTCTGGAATTGTGGGAAAAAGCCATAGGCACTTCCTCCCTTATTACTTTCAGAGACAAGTCAAGGTTCCCTCCTGCACACTCTAGCTCATGGTTAATTGAGAAATCAGCAGAATCTTGTTATAGTAAACTCTGATATAGTAAACCTCTGAATATAGTAAACTCGGTCCTCAGGTCACAGAAAATATGTCTGTGTAAATATACAAAGTATGACAAATTTTGATATAGTAAACTTCTGATATAGTAAATTACTTGGCTATGTCCTCTGAAGTGTACTATGAAGAGATTCTAGCTATCAATCCAAATCCACAAATTACACTAGTGAGATGGGTATAACTAACATACATGAGCAATATATGAACAAGTAGGAGATAAACAGAGCTGGTGGATACTCCAAACTAAAAATTATTTAAGATCCCTAAAGAAGGAAAATTTAGGATTAAGAACAGAACATAACACCTTTGAGAAACTCATCTTTCAAAGCAAAAGGCCAGAAAAAATGTTATCGTTAATACACACCTTCCTTGACCAACCACATTTATAAACAACCCCCTTTAACTCCCTCAGGATTAAGCACAGACCAAAGAAAAGAGGACAAGCACCATCTAATAAATATCAGGCAGATTATAGTGAGGAATATACAGTACAAAGTTGTGTGCAGAAAGGGACCCAATATGAGCATATGCAACAACAGAATAGAGAGGTCCTATGAACCGATCCACAATCAATATAATCAAAAAATCCCCTTCATTGGTATAATATGCAAACAATAATTAAAAAAGATGAAAACAGAAGCACATGGGAAGTATGAATAAATAAATAATGCCCAACAATTACAAGAAAAATCTAAACCACATTCCAAGCTCCATATAAACATATCACATAATGAATCAATAAAGCTCCCACACCGAGGCGCATATAGTGCTCAGTGCAATGATCAGAGCTCGCTCCGGAAAGAAATGCAAAGTGACAAGTGAAGTCGCAGTCATCGGCAAATCGTGACGGCGTCACACGTGGGTGGCCTACGCTCCTCTTCTATCTCCACCCATCTGGTAAAGCACGCTCTTAAACTGTTCTTTAGTGGTTTTACCACCCTGACTTTCACTATTTCAGCGGTTACTACCTTTTCACTCTAACTCACTCACTGGTCTGGATTGATTCTCTCTGCTATATACCTTCTTGTCACTCTTAACATCATTCCTTTTATTCCTTGCACGGTCACTTGTCACGTTGCAGTTCTTTCCAGAGCCCTGATCATTGCACTAAGCACTTATGAGCCTCGGTGTCGGAGCTTTATTGATTCATTATGTGATATCTTTATATGGAGTATGGAGCGCTGTTGATAAGATTTTTCATGTAATTGTTGGGCATTATTTATTAATCAATGCCGCCCATGTGCTTCTGTTTTAACTGTTTTTAATTATTGTTTGCATATTATACCAATAAAGGCGATTTTTTTTTAAATTATGTTGATTGGTTGTGGTGCGGTTCATAGGACCACTCTGTTCTCTTATTCCCTCAGGATTAAGGACATTGAAGTTAGGTCCTGTCTGTGGCTATTTCAAGCTGATAGGATGCAACTATTACGGACCGGGAGTTAGCCACGACCCCCATAATTGCATGGCCCGTCCCTGGCAAAAAGCTGTTTTTTACCAGCTGACATTCCCTGCATCTTAGCCCTACCCCGATTGTATGTCCCCCCCCCCCCCCCCCCGATTTCATGGCTCTGCCACCTGACAATAAACTGTTATTGATATTCTCTGCATGATGTCAGGAGCCATTCTATGTGAGCGTATCACAGAGTTCACTCTGTCAAAACAGCAAGATTCTTGCTGTTATGTCTCTCTTCCTGTCAGTGTGGCGATCTTCTAACACAGTGGTTCTCAACCTTTTTAGCACATGTACCCCTTTGTGAGTCATACCTAGGCAAATGTACCCACTACCGTAGAAGTGCGCCGCAGTGAAAAAGTGGGCGTGACCATTACATGATGTGGGTAGAGCCAAATACTAGTGAAATACAGGTAGTCCCTGGTTAACAAATGAGATAAGGACCGTGCCCATTTTTAACCCGAATCCATTCTCTTTTGTCCCCCTCTGTTCTCTGTGCCTCTTTTGTCCCCTTCTGTGTCACCTCAGTTTGTGCCTCATTTGTCTCCCTCTGTGTCACCTCATCTCCCTGTATTATCTCTGTTCTCCCTGTGCCTCTTGTGACCCCCTCTGTGTCACCTCTGTTCCCCCGTGCCTATTTTCTCCCCCTCTGCCTCTTTTTCCCCCCTCTAGGTCTACCTGTGTCACCTCTTGACCCCCTGTCCTAGCTAGGTATAGGTGCCCCCCATATAGGTATCCAGGTATAAGTTCCCCAGAATAGGTAGCAAGGCATAGGTATCCAGCCATAGGTGCCCACTGTATATGTTAGCAAGGTACAGGTGCCCCTAGTATAGGTAGTAAGCTATATGTGCCTTAGTATAGATAGCCAGGTACAGATGCCATAGTGTAGGCAGAGAGCTATAGGTGCTCCAGTATAGATAGCCAGGTACAGGTGGTGCCCCAGTGTAGGTAGCAAGCTATAGGTGCCCTAGAATAGATTAGCCAGGTGCAGGTGGTGTCCCAGAATAGATTAGCCAGGTGCTGGTGGTGCCCCAGAATAGATTAGCCAGGTGCAGGTTGTGCCCCAGAATAGATTATCCAGGTGCAGGTGGTGCCCCAGAATAGAATAGCCAGGTGCAGGTTGTGCCCCAGAATAGAATAGCCAGGTGCAGGTTGTGCCCCAGAATAGATTAGCCATGTGCAGGTTGTTCCCCAAAATAGATTAGCCAGGTGCAGGTTGTGCCCCAGAATAGATTAGCCAGGTTCAGGTTGTACCTCAGAATAGATTAGCCAGGTACCGGTGGCGCCCCAGAATAGATTAGCCAGGTGCAGGTTGTGTCCCAGAATAGATTAGCCAGGTGCAGGTTGTGCCCCAGAATAGATTAGCCAGGTGGTGCTCCAGAATAGATTAGCCAGGTGAAGCCACAGAATAGATTAGCCAGGTGCAGGTTTTACCCCAGAATAGTCAGGTACAGGTGGTGCCCCAGTGTAGTTAGCAAGCCAATAGGTGCCCCAGTATAATCTTACGTAGCCCCATTCCCACGCAGACTCCTCTCGCTGGGCTCTCCTCCTGTCGACTCGCTGCGTCTTCCCGCTATGGCTACTTCCGGCAGCAACTCACTGACGTCATAAGAGACTGCTGGGTAACCATGGCAACAGGACACAAGGCGGCGACATGGAGAGCCCGAACAGGAGGAGAGCCCAGCGAGAGGAGTCCACGCAGGAACGGGGCTAAGTACGTTGCTGCGCCCGTGCCTCCGAGCCTGCCCTACCTGACACTAACTCTCCTGGGGCGAGAACCGCCAATTTGTCTGTGGCCCCAGGGGGACCCCCTGACAACTGCCAATGTACCCCCAGGGGGCCACTTCCATTAATTTCAATGAAACTGTACTTGATTCCTTTTAAACAGTGCTATAGTCGCCCACCTAAACCGCCAGATTTACTGTCCTTGTGAACCAGCCCTAAACTACTAGGGAGATCTGTATAAGGGAAGGGATACAGGTCAAATGAGAAAATGCAATGGAGAAACTATGGTGGTGGAGATGCATTGAAAACTATTACAATAAAATATATTAGCCACACCCACTTGCTAGACCACACTGTCTACTTAATAAAAATATAACTTAACCTTCTCCATTAACTTTTTCTCCCTAATTTTTACAATTTATCCCTAATTTTTGCCATTAAAAATACTTTTATTTTCTTCAGTTCAAGGTAAGAAGTACACACTGTGGCAAACGCACACCTTTATTTCAAAATCCCATATCATCATCATAAATTGTGACAGGATCATAATTTAAATGCGTTTTATATACAGCAGCACTTTTTTTTTTTATTTTAAAACTATAATGCATATAAACTGAGAAATATTGTATTTTTAATTTTTTTTTTGCATTAAAAGCATAAAAATATTCCTGGGAGAAAATACTTCCCAGAGAATTGTTTGTGCTGAAAAACAGATATATAACACTTTGTAGTCTTAAAGGGAAGGTTCAGGGACTATTAAAAAAAAAAAAAAAATCCGCATCCACTTACCTGGGGCTTCCTCCAGCCCGTGGCAGGCAGGAGGTGCCCTCGGCGCCGCTCCGCAGGCTCCCGGTGGTCTCCGGTGGCGCTCCCGACCTGGCCGGGCTTCTTCTGCGTTCCAAAATGCGCCTCACGGCGGCGCCCTGACTTCATCGGACGTCCTCCGGGCTGTACTGCGCAGGCTCAGAACGACTGAGCCTGCGCAGAACAGCCCGGAGGACGTCCGATGACGTCAGCGCGTCGCCGTGAGGCGCATTTTGAAACGCAGAAGAAGCCCGACCTGGCCTCCGGCCTGGCGCGCCACCGATAGCCTGCGGAACGGCGCCGAGGGCACCTCCTGCCTGCCACGAGCTGGAGGAAGCCCCAGGTAAGTGGATGCGGATTTTTATTTTTTTTTAATAGTCCCTGAACCTTCCGTTTAAGTAGTAATAACGTTATTACTGATTGAATAGGGACATAGCTAAAATGTTTAAACTGCCCTCATCCTTAAAGAGGACCTCCAGTGAAAATAATGTAATAAAAAAGTGCTTCATTTTTACAATAATTATGTATAAATGATTTAGTCAGTGTTTGCCCATTGTAAAATATTTTAAATCCCTGATTTATATTCTGACATTTATTACATGGTGACATTTTTACTGCTGGCAAGTGATGTAGCTGCTGCTTGCTGTTTTGGCAGTTGGAAACAGCTGTAAACAGCTATTTCCCACAATGTAACAGGGTTCACAGACAGGAAACTGCCAGAAGTACCTCGGTACTCAGAGCTTCTTGTGGGAGGGGTTTCACCACAATATCAGTCATACAGCGCCCCCTGATGGTCTGTTTGTGAAAAGGAATAGATTTCTCATGTAAAAGGGGGTATCAGCTACTGATTGGGATAAAGTTTAATTCTTGGTTGGAGTTTCTCTTTAAGGGGGTTTTATATGTCAGTACTGAAAGGGTTAAACTGCATAAAATCAGAACAGGAGTTAAAGTCAATGGGAACTTTAAAAGAAAAAACAAACAGCCAGATACTTACCTAAGGAGAGGGAAGGCTCTGGATCCTATAGAGCCTTCTCGCTCCTCTCACAGTACCCGGGTTCCAGCGCTGGATCCCCTGGTAGAAGTATTAAACCAAACTGGTCAAATACTGCTTTCTACCACCAAAAGAGGCTTCGGGAGCCTGAGTACTCCCGAAGACAGGAGCCTCCCTACTCTGCCTGCAAGAGCACACTCTCTCTCGCGCTCACGCTAGCACACTATGGAGCTGCCCGTCTTCGGGAGCCTGAGGGGGATTCAAACGGAGGAGCTGTCGCTTAAACGAGGGGACTGTGAAAGGAGCGGGAAGGCTCTATTGGACCCAGAGCCTTCCCTCTTACCTTTTATCCTACCTAGGATCCCCTCCCCCTTAGGTAAGTATAAGGCTGTTTTTCTTTTTACAGTTCCCATTGACTTAGGGAACATTTAAAAGAAACATGTTCACCAATGTTACAGAATATATGAAAATATAAATCAATAATAATAATAAAATAGAAATACTCAAATCAAAATGTACAAGTAATGCAATACAAGGTATGGAATTGATGGTAACTGACATCACCATCAAACAAATAAAAGATACTAGCAACCCTAATATAAACGGCTGGAAATGCGGGGCAAAAGAAGGGAAAGAGTAACAAATGTGATGGGCTATAATTAAGGAGCCATCTCCGCTCCGATACGCGTGAGCTTTTTATCTGTATGCTATGATGTTGGATTGAAGAATAAAGATTTTTCTATTTTCACCTAATCATCTGGTGCAGCGGGATATTCCTTTGTTCATATTTATTTATTATTTATTTATTTGTTGTATTTATAAAGCGCCAACATATTACGCAGCGCTGGACATTAATTTAGGTTACAGACAATATTTAGGGGTGACAAACAGCAATATGACAATACAGGAATACAAGAAAACCAGATCACACAGCACAGTATGAGTACAAGGTAATGCTTAGTCAGTCACTGGATGGGAGCATGGAGTTAGGCAAGTTAGGTTCACTCAAATGCATAGCATGGGTGCACAGTAATAGATGTGCATGATCAGGTAGGACACAAAAGGAGTGAGGACCCTGCCCAAAGGCTTACAATCTAGAGGGAGAGGTAGGGACACGAGAGGTAGGGGACCAGAGTTCGGCTGTGGGTTTAGAGCAATTGTGAGGGGTGGTAGGCAAGAGTGAAAAGGTGAGTTTTGAGGGCCTTCTTGAAGGTGTTGAAGGAGGGGGCTGCCCTAATGGGTGGAGGTAGGGAGTTCCATAGTGTCGGAGCGGCTCTTGAGAAGTCTTGGAGGCGTGCATGGGACTGGGTGATGCGGGGGACGGTCAGGCGAAGTTCATTGGAGGAGCGGAGTGAGCGGCTTGGTGTGTATCTCTGAGTAAGATCAGAAATGTAGGTTGGACAGGTTTTGTGGATGGATTTGTACGTCAGACACAATATCTTGAATCTGATTCTGGACTGGATAGGAAGCCAGTGGAGGGATTCACGGAGGGGAGCCGCCCTGGTGGAGCGATGGGAGGAGTGGATAATTCTGGCAGCCGCATTCATGATGGACTGCAGTGGGGCTATTCGGGTCTTAGGGAGTCCAGACAGAAGGGCATTGCAGTAGTCGAGTCGGGAAATTATGAGGGAATGGATGAGGAGTTTGGTGGTGGCAGGGGTCAGGAAAGGGCGAATCTTACAGATGTTACGAAGGTGGAAGTTGCAGGACTTTGTGAGGTTTTGGATGTGGGGAGTGAAGGAGAGTGCGGAGTCCAGGGTGACACCCAGACAGCGGGCTTGAGAGGTAGGGTGAATAGTAGTGTGGTTAACAGTGACCTGCACATCTGGGAGGTCCAGGGATGACCGGGGTGGGAAGATCATAAATTCCGTTTTGTCTAGATTTAGTTTTAGGAACCTAGCGGACATCCAGGAGGAGATGGCAGATAGGCAGGAGGAGACCTTGTCCATGGTAGTGGTGGATATGTCAGGGGTGTGGAGGTAGATCTGTGTGTCATCTGCATACAGATGATAGTTAAAACCCATGGAGGAGATAACCTTGCCAAACTACCTTAACAAAGGTAGTGTGGCTGCCTTCTTGTAAGACAATGATGCATTAAAATTGAAGATTTTCTTAAAACATTTGGGAGCAATTTCCCAAGAATAGGCTCTTTAACCACAATTTTTGGGCTAAGGAGGAAGATGAGAATATAGAACACTAATTAATTGGGGAAATACTGGTAAGTACATTATTAGCTAGTGTAATGGGGTGTCTTGAAACCTTGTAGAAAAAGGCACAGGAGACAAAAGATGGGAGCCCAACAGTGTGGTATGTTAAATATGAACATAACAATAAGCAAGTAAGACACTACTCACAAAGGAGGGTTTCAGGGGGGCAAGCGACCACAAGAAGCAGGTGGAGACTATAAACCTGACTCCACTCGGGGTCGCCATTGCGGACCTGAATGCAGTCGCTCTCCTGGGGACAGATGTCCACCGAGGTGGAAGGCCACGTGTGTTCTGTCACCACTCCTTCAAACAGGGTATGTAAGGGGGTGTAGTATGCACAATTTTGGGAAAAAGGCGCCCTGGTAGTTAAAAGCTTTTAAAAGCTGTTTATAATCAAAAGGGAAATGAGGTAGCTTACCTCAAAGATGAAATCTTTGTATTACCAAAAGATTTTGTTTAGCACAGCCTGTCATTGAGGTAAGCTACCTTGTTTCCCTATCGATTTTAAACAGCTTTTATCTACCAGGGCGCCTCTTTCCCCAAATTATACATTATTAGCTAGAAATATAATTAAATAGTGGAAAGGTCAGTTATCAATTTCAGATCCAAGATTCTTTGAGGAAACAGCGAATGATGAAAGAGAGACCCATTCTAAGTTGTGGAAGATATGCTGCAGACTTTTAAAAACAAGAGTTGGAGCGGTATCAGAAACCTAGCCAAGAATTATATTAAAAAGAACCTGTAACAAAAAAAAGTTCCCCTGGGGGGTACTCACCTCAGGAGGGGGGAGGCTCAGGGTCCCAATAAGGCTTGCCCCTCCCCTGTAGCTGCAGGCAGTCCAGCGCTGGCTCCCCTGAAGAGTCCTGGAATCCTCCACCGACAAGCACCGATTTATTTACAAATAACATTTTTTTTAATAACATTTATATTGCGCTTTTCTCCTGACAGACTCAAAGCGCCTGAGCTGCAGCCACTAGGGCACGCTCTATAGGCAGTAGCAGTGTTAGGGAGACTTGTCTAAGGTCTCCCTACTGAATAGGTTCTGGCTTACTGAACAGGCAGAGCCGAGATTCGAACCCTGGTCTCCTGTGTCAGAGGCAGAGCCATTAACCATTACATCATCCAGCCATTTACCTTTCCTGGCTCCAGCGGGGGCGCTGTTGTGGCTCTCCGCACGGAGATAGGCGAAAATAGCCGATCTCTGTCGGGTCTGCTCTACTGCACAGGCGCAGGAGACTTGTGCCTGCGCAGTAGAGCTGCCCGACAGCGATTGGCTATTTTCGCCGATCTCCGAGCGGAGAGCCGATATGCGCCTGCACAGGTAAATATTTACATCCCTGTTGTTCGGGGAGCTTTATCGCCGCCGCCATGGGACCGAGGAGGACGGGGGAAGCCTCAATAGGATCCGGAGGCTTCCCCCACCCGAGGTGAGTACCCCCCAGGGGAGGTTTTTTTGTTACAGGTTTTCTTTAACAATCTGGGTAAAAGGGAGTACTATGCAGAGGGACCACATGATGAATGGAAAGAATGCTGTATATTAGAGAGCAGAAAAATTTGTCTTTTTTTTCTTTTCTTCACTTTTTTTCTCTTCCTTCTTTTCTTCTGATATAAAGACAATATTAGACATAATATTTACAGTACCAAAAGATGGTTTTCCAATAAAGGACAAGGAAATATTTAGTAGTCCTACCAGCTGAGGTGGTATTGATGCATTTGGGGATCTTCCCCTATTTTAATGCTTATACATGTTAATAAAGAACATTTTGTATGAATGTTTAAATGTAACCATTTGAGACAATTTCTTAATTGGATATGCAGTAGTAAAATGTTTGGCTTTTTAAAGAATAAATTAGATTTAGAACTAATACAGTATAATGTCGTTATAATAAACTTGGGTATAGTAAACAATCAGGTATAGTAAACTACCTCTCCTGGTCCAGCCAATCTCCATTATAAATCTATGGGAGCAACACTTGGTATAGTAAACCCGGATAAAATAAAACTTCTGTTGAAGTAAACATGTTTTTTGGCCTCTACATGACACTGACTCTAGATATAGTAAAAAGTAGGAGGTGCATGCGTCATATGTCAGTGTGAAACCCATGGTCGGCTGCAGTGGCGTAGCTAAGGAGCTGTGGGCCCTGGTGCAAGTTTGACAATGGGGCCCCCCAAGCACTCTATACATAACAATTGATACGGCGCACCAAAACCTGCCAATGGCAACTACAGTGTCAGAGGTGCAAGAGCGGGGATGGGGAACAGTTTGTTAATGATTACTACTATTCAAAGTATCTATAGAAGTGATTATTATGGGCACAGGACCAATAGAGAGCTAATACTGTAGTTGGGGGAGGGCCCCGATGCGGTCGCTACCTCTGCAACCCCTATTGCTACGCCCCTGGTCGGCTGCTCTCTTCAGGCTGTATGCAGGTGAATTGATGCCTAATAACATTTGTAAGACAAAAAAATGATACTGGATATACAGTACTGTACAAATAAGCAGCTTGGGGAAAATTAGGAATAATGTAAACGTAAACAAAAGAAGGTGTAGTGTTACCACTTCCACATTGCAATCACTGATAAATTTATCGTTACAGTCCTTCCACTGGATTGTATGCACTTACGGGTGTATCTTCCCTTGTTAGCGATGACGCTCATGTTAACGTGTACAGCGCAGTACAGGCTACTTTCACTTGTAGTGCAGATCAGAGCGGGCCTACTCGCTGCAAAACTAAGGAGAGTGGAGAGGAGAGTGCTAATTCCCGCCCGCGGAGGTATCGGAGTGCTACTCGCGTTTCAGATGCGAGTGGCTTATTATGATTACCTGCATTATGAAAAGAGGCTTCATGATTGTCTCAAGTGTGAGCAGAAAGTATTACAGAACATGTGCTGCAAGTCCCACCCGTGGAGGTATCAGAGCAGGAACAGAGTGGCTGGCTCTATTCATTGACAGCTGCAATTTTTAAGGCGCGCTAATTACTGTAATAGCAATTTGTCCAGCTTGGCTATGTAGTCCTAAGCTATATTTAACCTTGTAGTCCACCAAATGTTCAAGTGCTTGTACTGTACCTCCAACGGGAGGACAGAGTTGGTCCTTTGCAGTAGAGACTGTATCAGTACATGCTGGGCCATTTCTAGAACAATTTCAGATATAGTAAACTTATGATATTGTAAACCACTTTTTCTAACGAGATTATGCTGTGATCGTAATTAACAGCTGAAAAAAGTCTCAAGAAAGTTAGAACACATCTTAACAATTAAACTAGTATGATACACTTTTGTTTTGTTTTTTTTAAGAACATAAATATGCTTAAAGAGGCACTGTAGTGACTGTAGAATGCAGCAAATTTTTCAGGATAACCACTTTTATGGTAATTTTTCTGGTTTCAGCATCAGAAACAATTCTTATATCTATATATTTCTGTATATACTTAATGTAGCCCTGCCCTCCCAGTGATGGTTAATCTAGACACTTAAAACAGGGGTGGAGGCACCCAATGCATACAAGATAGTCTAATAAGCTGCTAACCTTATAAACAGAGAGGTAATCTTACCTCTCTTGAAGAATTTGGACCAGTTTATTGAAAATGGTCTTCAAGCACATAAAATTGACGTATTTCGTGTGTGCTTGCCCCCTTCCTCAGGTCAGTGAAAAAAACAGGTGCCTTAACTGCTATGGCTGTGTAGCAAGCATGAGCATTTAGGCTTGCAACACAGCCATAGCAGTTAAGGCGTCATACCTCTTTTAGAGGTGATAGTTTTTTGGTTGTTCTAAAGAACTTCTGGAGTGTGACTGTAACGATCGGTGTAACACAGAGAGGATCTGATTACTGGTGATCTGCAGTATCACCGAGAATACAGATATATACCCGATTATTGATGATCTGCAGTATCACCGATAATCAGATATATCTCTAACCTCTGGACACCTGAGTAACGAGAGTGCTTGGTGTAACAGGAATACTTTGAGTAATGCACCTGAGGAGCAGGTGCCCAACAGTAAGGAGTACTGTACAGAAACACGTTCCTTCCCCAAGCTTGAGCCTCTCCCGAGGGAGGGGTCAGACTAAGAGTAGGAAGGACAGAACGTGAGTGACACCAATGAGGGAGTGTTACTGACAGATCTGTGAACTATCTCTCAACAGGAGAGATAGTTCTCGAGGTCGGGCATGCCAGGTCGTTAACACACGGACAGATAAAGTACAGAGACAGAAGACGGGTAGAGAATCCAGAGACTAGCCAAGTTCACCAACAGAGTAACAGAATGACAAGGTACAAAATCAGAGATCAGAGGAATGGTCAGGAAAGCAGAAGGTCATAACAAATAAACAACAATTCCTAGACTAAGGTGTGAGTTCCGTGGTCATCAACACCTTGGAAACTGGTCTAGATAATAACACAGATGATAACAGAATTTCCTAGACTAAGGTGTGAGCTCCGTGGTCATCAACACCTTGGAACCTGGTCTAATGTAACACAGATACTGACAGGGTCTGAGTGCTACCACGTAGTGATCGCAACGCCAGACACCAGAGGAATGACCAGCACCCAGTATATATACACCAGCGCTCTCCAGCGCCTCCCCTAAATGCTTGACCAATGAAACTGAAAGAATTGTCAGCTGACACCCCTCTGACTGTTATAAATGCTCTGCCTCTCCGCACGCGCACGCGTCCTTCTGAACCTGTGTGGACTATCAGTCCCAGCCACACCAGACCTGTGTTCTAATGCCTCTGCTGTTTTGAATGCGGAATCCGCCGCACCGCTGTCTGAGCGTGCAGCGTTTTCTCCGCGTTCAGCAGTACAGACGGGTGTAGGCCTATGCGTGCAAACCGCCGCGTCGGACGCGGAATCCGCCGCCCTGTTCTCTGGGCATGAGGCGATTTCTCCGCTTTCCATCAAGCCAGTAAATGCAGGTCCCTGCGCGCAAGCCGTCATGTTGAACGCGGAATCAGCCGCCTTACTCTGAGTACTTGCGGCGGCTTTTCCGCGTTTTCTCACAGTACCCCCCCCTTCCCCCTGAGGAGTGGACTCCGGACAACTCCTACCCGGTTTCTCAGGATATAGAGCATGGAATTCCTTCTTTAATTCATCCGCATGCATGCGGCAATCAGGTACCCATGTTCTCTCCTCAATACCATACCCTTTCCAGTGCACTAGATACTGTACCGAGTTCTGCACTACCCGTGAGTCTAAAATTTTTTCTACTTCGTACTCAGGTTGGTCGTCTACCATCACAGGAGGAGGAGAAGTGGCACCCACATGGACTGCTGGTTTAAGCAGGGACACATGAAAAGATCTTACACCACGCATGCTGGCAGGAAGATCAATGGCATAAGTAACATTGTTGATCTTCCTGGTTACAGGAAAAGGGCCCACAAACCTGGGACCTAACTTGGGCGAGGGTTGTTTCAGGGTCAAATGACGTGCGGAGACCCAGACCAGGTCACCTGGTCGGAACTTCCACTCCAAGGACCGTCTTTTGTCAGCTTGACCTTTCTGACTTTGAAAAGCCTTCCCCAAATTACATTTTACGATTCCCCAAATGGCTTTAAATGATTTTTGCCAAGCCTCCAGAGCTGGAAACGGAGTAGAGGCTACTGGCAATGGGGAAAACTTGGGCAACTTTCCGGTTACCACCTGAAATGGAGAAAATCCAGAGGAAGAGCTTTTCAAATTATTGTGCGCAAATTCTGCATATGGCAAGAACTTGACCCAATCATTTTGCGCATCCGCAACATAACACCTTAAAAACTGTTCCAGCGACTGATTAACCCTCTCCATCTGACCATTAGTCTGTGGGTGGTAGCCCGACGAAAATTACAGTTCCATGCCCATTTGATGACAAAATGCCCTCCAAAATCTGGAAACAAATTGGACTCCCCGATCTGACACTATGTTTTCCGGAATGCCATGCAGTCGGAAAACGTGGATGATGAAAAAATCGGCCAACTCCTGGGCCGAGGAGAGTCCTTTCAAGGGCACAAAATGGGCCATTTTACTGAAACGGTCGACTACCACCCAAATGACCGACATGCCTTCTGACCTCGGAAGCTCACCCACAAAATTCATGGACAAATGGGTCCACGGTTCACTCGGGGTGGGCAAAGGCTGCAACGTTCCCACAGGTGCCAGACGGGAGGGTTTGCTTTTAGCACACACTGCACATTCTCTAACATACTCCTTGCAGTCTGTTGCCAGAGAAGGCCACCAAGCACACCTAGCAATCAAGTCTTGTGTTCTGGAAGCCCCCAGATGCCCAGCATTCTTGTGCGAGTGGAACAATTGCAAAATCTGGAGGCGAAATGGCAGTGGTATAAATATAACCCCTTCAGGCTTCCCCTCAGGGACATCCTGCTGGAATGGACTTCAAATCTCCGTCCAGTCTTTCCAGGTTTCAGTGACTCCCAGCACAACTCTCTGTGGGACAATGGTCTCTGGGTCTGAGGGCTGTGCTGTCTCCGGCTCAAAACATCTGGACAAGGCATCCGCCTTAATGTTTTTACTACCCGGAGTATACGTAATTACAAATCTAAATCTCGAGAAAAACAGTGATCACCGGGCCTGACGGGGACTCAATCTCTTAGCCCCCTCAATGTATTCCAAATTTTTGTGATCAGTGTAAACTGTAATCGTATGTTCTGCTCCTTCTAGCCAATGACGCCATTCCTCAAAGGCCAATTTAATGGCCAGGAGCTCCCTGTTGCCTATATCGTATTTTTTCTCTGCTGGGGAAAACCTCCGAGAAAAATAGGCACACGGGTGTAGCCTTCCCTGCAGCCCAGAGTGTTGAGACAGCACAGCCCCTACCCCAACTTCAGAGGCGTCAACCTCCACAATAAATGGATAAGAGGTAGTGTTGGGCGAACAGTGTTCGCCACTGTTCGGGTTCTGCAGAACATCACCCTGTTCGGGTGATGTTCGAGTTCGGCCGAACACCTGATGGTGTTCGGCCTTTTAAGTTCGGGTTCGCCCCGAACTACTGAATGGCCGCCGAACAGGGCCCCTGTTCGGCCGAACAGGGCCCTGTTCGCCCGAACATGCCGCAATACGGCCCCCCTATGGGGTCGCAGGCATAAGGGGGGAGCATGCCCCGATCGCGGGGGGGGTCGGAAATTCCCCCCACCCCCTCCGCTAGCGCTCCCCCCTCTGCCCGCTTCCCCATACAAAAGTTTAAGGCAAGTTAAATAGTACTTGGTGGCTGGCACTGGCAGTGGAGTGAGGAGGAGGAGGAGTCCGAGTAGCAGAGTGATGCGTTGAGGCCGGGCAGCGGGCGGTTCAGCGGTAGTACCCTTGTGGTACTTCCGCCCTTTCTCTGACCTCACGTCCTCTGCATATGAGGGTACGCGTCACGCGTACCCTCAGATGCGTCATCACGTAGAGGACGTGAGGTCAGAGAAAGGGCGGAAGTACCACAAGGGTACTACCGCTGAACCGCCCGCTGCCCGGCCTCAACGCGTCACTCTGCTACTCGGACTCCTCCTCCTCCTCACTCCACTGCCAGCCACCAAGTACTATTTAACTTGCCTTAAACTTTTTTTATGGGGAAGCGGGCAGAGGGGGGAGCGCTAGCGGAGGGGGTGGGGGAATTTCCGACCCCCCCCCCGCGATCGGGGCATGCTCCCCCCTTATGCCTGCGACCCCATAGGGCCCCCAAAATGGGCATGTTCGGGGGTCCCATTGACTTCCATTGAGTTCGGCGTTCGGGCCGAACATGCCGAACATCTGGCCCATGTTCGGCCCGAACCCGAACATCCAGGTGTTCGCCCAACACTAATAAGAGGTGTCTACGTGTCTCAAAATGGGTGCCGAGCAAAACAGTTCTTTCAAAGTGGAGAAAGCAGCTAGGGCTTCGGGGGACCAGTGGTTGGTATCTGCCCCTTTCTTTGTGAGACTGGTGAGGGGTGCTACAACTGTGGAGTACCCCTTTATGAACCTTCTATAGTAATTAGCAAACCCTAAAAATCTCTGAAGGGATTTGAGTCCTACTGGTTGAGGCCATTCCAGGACAGCAGAGACTTTGGCGGGATCCATAGAAAGGCCCGAGGTGGAAATTATATATCCCAGAAAAGCGACAGATGTCACCTCAAAAATACATTTCTCCAATTTGGCATAAAGTCTGTTTTGTCTAAGCCTGTGCAGCACGAATTTGACATGAGCCCTGTGCTCAGAGAGGTTGTCTGAAAAGATTAGTATATCATCCAGGTAAATTAAGACAATTTACCCAACACCTCTCTGAAAACTTCATTGATGAGTTCCTGAAAGATGGCCGGGGCGTTACACAACCCGAAGGGCATCACCAGGTACTCGTAATGCCCGTCGGGTGTGTTAAAGGCCGTCTTCCATTCATCGCCCTCTCTGATCCACACCAGGTTGTATGCACCCCTCAAATCCAATTTCGAAAAAATCTTAGCATTGGTGACTTGGGTGAATAAATCGTCTATCAAAGGTAACAGATGACGATTTTTAACTGTGATCTTATTCAGTCCCCGGTAATCAGTGCATGGCCGAAGGCCTCTGTCTTTCTTTTTTACAAAAAAGAAACCTGCTCCGGCAGGCGACCGGGAAGGGCGAATGAATCCCTCAGCTAAGTTTTCACGGATGTATTTTTGCATGGCCAGCTTTTCTGGCCCAGACAAATTGTAGAGATGACCTCTAGGGGGCATACAACCTGATCGGAGATCAATGGGGCAATCGAAAGGGCAATGCGGAGGTAGTTTATCGGCAGCTTTGGGACAAAACACGTCCGAAAATTCAGTATATTGTTTCGGAACTCCCTCCACATGAATCCTGGTCTGGCCTAAGGTCACACCTTCACTAAACAATGACGAAAACAATGGGCTGACCAGCTCGTTAGCTGACCAGTGGCCCAATTTATCTGAGGGGAGTGAAGGTGTAACCACGGCATGCCAAGGATGACTGTGGAGGTTGTCATGCGCAACACAAAAAACTGCAATTTCTCTCTATGCAGCACCCCTATAGTGACTTCCACCTCTGGTGTCTGGGACAGAGGATGGTTACGCTGCAGGGGTGAATCATCCACTGTCGTAACCTGGAGGGGTGGTTTAACCGGGATGAGCGGAATACCCAATTTCTTTGCAAATTCGTAATCCATAAAATTAGCCGCTGAGCCTGAATCAATGAAGGCCTCAGAGCTTTCAGATTTATCATCCCATGTAATCATACAAGGAAGAAGTAACCGTTTATCCACTAGGGGTAAGAGCTGTACGCCTAGGGTATTACCCCCAACTACTCCTAGGCAGTAGCGTTTCCCGACTTCTTAGGGAAATTTCGCACTCTATGACCCCCCTCTGCACAATAAAGACACAATTGCTCAGAAATCCTGCGTCTCCGCTCCACTTGAGACAGTCTTGACCGACCAATCTGCATTGGCTCGGGTGGAGGTGGAACGGGAGGAGATGGAGTCACAGGAGGCGCAGCGTAGGACACCATTTTAACATTGTTCCTACCCGGGGTCTGCCTTTGATAGCGTATTCTGCGATCAATCCTGATAGCCGATGAAATGGCCTCATCGACGGTTTTAGGTTCAGGCTGACTTAAAGAGAACCCGAGGTGGGTTTGAAGAATATTATCTGCATACAGAGGCTGGATCTGCCTATACAGCCCAGCCTCTGTTGCTATCCCAAACCCCCCTAAGGTCCCTCTGCACTCTGCAATCCCTCATAAATCACAGCCACGCTGCTGACAAAGAGCTTGTCAGAGCTGGCTGTGTTTATCTCTATAGTGTCAGTCTGCTGCTCTCCCCGCCTCCTGCAGAACTCCAGTCCCCGCCTGCATCCCTTCCCTCCCTGCTGATTGAAGGGAAGGGATGGGGGCAGGGACCGGAGCTATGCAGGAGGCGGGGGAGCATCTGAGACTAACACTACAGATGTAAACACAGCCTCACAGCACTGCTGTGATTTATGAGGGATTGCAAAGTGCCCTGACACTTTGCTGTCTGTGAACTTAGTGGTAGCTGCCAAGCAAGTAGCATCTCCCTTTGTGCATAGAACTTTCAGTAAACAAACATTCCGCAGAGATCATCTGGAAGGACGAAAGATGTCACCACCTTTCATAAATTTCAGGGTGAGGAAACATTTTACAATGTGAAAACACTGACTAAAAATGTATAAATTAATATGTAAATTCAAATGTATTCATTATGTTATTTTCACTACAGTTCCTCTTGAATAAAATGAGTACAGCCTAAAAGCAATGTTAACCGTTAACGGAACGGTGCGGTTGAAATCTACGTCCTGCTTGTGGCTGTGTGGTTCTGACAGAACATAGATTTCTAAAATCGCCGCTGTACGGTCCCACTGCTCCTGCCAATCGCGCCGCTCTGCCCCACTGCAATCCACTCGCACTGATGTCTATATGATGGCAGAGCTGTGTGAGCAGGTCAGGCGCCGATTTCATTGGCTTCTGACCCTGTCATCACTGTAAGCCAATCCCACTGTAAGCCAATGAAAGTTGCTCCTGACCTGCTTACACAGCTCCTCCATCGTAGGGCTGGCAAAGAGAAGTGCCTTCGGAAATGGAGGAGCGGTCTGACAGGCGTGAGCGATGGGTCTGTGAGGCGATTCGTCGGTAAGCAGCATTTTGCAGTACCAGCAGTCTCTGGCCCTTAAGGGGCCAGAGACTGCTGGTACGGAAGTAGTTAAAGAGAGACTTTTTTTATTATAAAAAAACAGAACTCAGCTCTGTTTGAGGAAAAGGTTTACAGTCTTCTGGGGTTTGAAAAACAGAAACAGAAGAGAGGTATAGTTAAAATTCATGTACGAATTTTTTTTGTACTTCAAATGATAGCCAGTCTTGCAGGAGAACTTATGATTGCGAATAATCCCTTATGTTAATATTTTAGTACATCAAGCCCATTGCCTTAAAGGAAATCAGAGCTGAATTAAATTAAAAGTTTTATACTTACCTGGGGATTCCTCGCTCCGTCCTCAGTCTTCTCCCTCTTCGTTACTGGGTCCCATAACTTCAGCTAGTAGCCGCAGACTCACGCAAGTCAATTTAATCAGCAAAAATTCATCTTTATTCACAGTTTCAAATTATTGCAACACGTTTCATGAGTCTCTGTCCCATTCATCAAGTTATACAGGGAGCAACTACTTCTGTGTGAGAGCCAGTAGCCTTTTTACTCTATTTTGGCGCCTCTGTTATATCGTTTATATTATTGGGTGGCTGCTTCACATAGCTTCCCGCTATACGGCTGTTATTAGCCGTAGTTCGCATAGTGGGGCATTCCCAACGCCCGCTATTTAGCGGGCTCCCAAATTTGTCCGTGTTTCAATTAGCCGTTCCTATGGATAGGCCCAAAAAGCTATACAGTTCTCTTTTCTATGTCTTTTTCTCTTTCTCTACAAAGTAACAGTTTTGAGTATTCTAGTTCATCAAAATTAAACTTCTCTCAAAATGAAAGCAGGATGAAACCCCCGATTTTAAAATAACAATAATAAAAAAATTCTACATTGATTAAAATATATATATATAAATCCCACACCAATAAATAATAATTGAACTTTCAGGAATGATTCATTTATATAGTGCCGACATTTTCCGCAGTGCTGTACTGTGTTTTGTCACTTAACTGTCTCTCAGAGGGTCTCACAATCTAATCCCTACTATAGTTATATGTCTATGTATGTGTCCCATAGTGTATGTATTATAGTCTAGGGCCAAGTTAGGAGGAAGCCAATTGACTTACCTGCATGTTTTTGGGATGTGGGAGGAAACCGGAAAGCCCAGAGGAAACCCACACAGACATGGGGAGAACATACAAACTCCGTGCAGATAGTGCCCTAGCTGGGATTCGAAGCAGGGAGGGAGGCCTGGCAGGGAACTAGAGCGGCAAAGCGTAAGAGCTAATCAATATGCCACCGTGCTGTTTAAGATGTACCTGTTTAAACCTGCAAGTCCCTTAGTGCCCAATGCCAAGTAGATTTTATGCAACTTCAGTGCAATTGCAATTTCAGTAGTGTCATGAATGAAACCAAAATCGAGACGATTAGCGATTCTGTATCGTTCCGCAAAGCAGAGCGGAATGACATTTTTTCTTTTTAAACGGACAACAGATGTCTGTCCTCCTCTGCTGAGTGAAGGCAAACCCATCACCCACACTAAATTAAAGAGAGTCTGAAGCGAGAATAGATCTCGCTTCAGACCTCATAGCTAGCAGGGGCATGCGTGCCCCTGCTAAAACGCCGCTATAGCGCGGCTTAACGGGGGTCCCTGTCCCCCCAAACCCCCTCCGTGCAGCGGGGGAGCGCTTCCTGGTTGGGGCAGGGCTAACCGCCGCAGCCCTGCCCCATGCGCGTCTGTCAGACGCGTATCTCCGCCTCTCCCCTGCCCCTCTCAGTCTTCCTTCACTGAGAGGGGCGGGGGAGAGGCGGCGATGCGCGTCTGATAGACGCGCTGGGAGGCAGGGCTGCAGCCGTTAGCCCTGCCTCCAGGAAGAAGATTACCAGCGACCATTTTACGACCAACTTTTGTGGGGGGTGGGTTGGGGGTGAAGGGACCCCCGTTAAGCCGCGGGATAGCGGCGTTTTAGCAGGGGCACACGTGCCCCTGCTATATATAAGACCTGAAGCGAGATTTAGTCTCGCTTCAGTGTCTCTTTAACTTGATCAAGAGTCCCTTTCCTGGCCAGTGACACAGAGGTGTGAAATCCTAGCCTGGTATAATACATCAAAGGATGTTGTAGCTGGTCACACTCAGATGCTAATTGAGCACCAAAAGTTCTTTTCATCCAGGGGAAGCTAGCTCCACAGGGGTCCACTGAAGGGCTCAGACACAGTGGCTCCGATTAGGAACAGATTGAAAAGCATGTAGTTTTGATTTTGGTCTGTTAAATAAAAACCGTGTATAGCACAGCTATGAAATTAATATAGTCTTATTTGTTAAAATCTGCCCAATGTGCTGATATTCATAACAACAACTTGTCCGGTTATTGGTGTAAGACCCTCCTTGGGGAATAGTCAGCGTAACGCACTCATGCAAGATGTCATATTAATCAGTATTTTCTGACAATTATGAATCTGCTATCCCCCTAAATATGACATGTATAATTTATGAGTTACAGTGTTTCACAATTTAAGCTCAAAATCCTCCTAGGAGGAGGATTACTGCCATTGGTGGGAAATTCAGAGGGGGCAGGCGTTGCCACACCCCTAAACCAGCTTCATCAAAAGCACATTGCCTGCAGTCCTCCATTTTAACATCATCTGGATTACAACGCAACCTGCTGCTGGGCAGAGGACCCCTAGCAGCCATCTTGGAAATGTAACATTTGCTTGGATTACAAACTATACCTAAAGGCTTATGATTCTGAAAAAGGACTTTGCATTTATTCTCCCAGAAGGAAATATCCCCCCACAGACTGCATTTCGGCTAAGTAAACCTTTCACAATTATTCCCTTTTATTTTAAGCTTTGTGTGTATATGTTAATTAGTGTATGTAAATGTGTGTGATGCATTTTTGTTATTAAACGTTTAAAAATCGTTTAGCGGTTATGACCTGTTGCTGAACATGCACAATCATACTTACTCCTCCAAAAACGTTACCTTGTGTTCTAGACTATCTTGTATTTATAACTCGTATGCTTGAATCGGGCACAGATAAACAGGTCTGGCGCCGATCCCTGCATGCAGCTAAGGGTTAAATTAGTCCTGTTACAGTACTGTTCTGACTCACAGGTGGTGGCAAGCTTTTGAATTGTACGTGTGTGGTGAATCCTTTGGAGTCAGGACGCTCCTCTCAGCTAGTCGGTTCATAGACTGCGAATCCACATATGGGCATCTATGCGCAAAGAGACAGCGAGACCGAGTTTCTGACTCTGAGTGATTGACCCGATCAAGAACCGGCCAGTGCGGTCTTTGACATTGGTTGGCAGCTAATTGGGATTTGTGTACGTTCAGAACATTAACGGCAACGTTAATTGATTAACCTGCCAGAACAGATCAAAAATCTGTGGTTGATAACCGGTGCATTACCATTTATATAGACTAAACGTATAGCACAGAGTTCCCCCCCATCCCTTTTTCTATCCTATCTTTTATTTTGCAAAAATGGCTGATGCAGCGGGATACAAGCGAATGCAATTGTCTGATCTGGCAAACTTGTGTGAAGAAAGAGGCATTGAGACTTATAATAAAACGAAATTGCAATTAATCGAGGACTTATTGCGAATGAATACCCAGCCGGATCAGATGCTGGAAGAGCCCTCGGATGGTTCAGAAGTTACTGGACCTGGGAGAGCTGGGAGTGAGCTGTTGAATCGAATTGACACACCTCCAGCCCAAGGGGAAAACAGAACCGAGTCTGAACAGATCACACTAAACAAGGAGGAGCATGATAACCGGCAGGAGTCCATGCAAACCTTCCCTGTGTTCCTGATGCTGGAATGCAGCATGCTTTACAAAGACTGTCAGATAAAAATCCTGAGTAGTACCTACAGATTGTCAGAGAAAACGCTGACCGCGCAGAATGCCAGGCGAAACGGGAAGCTTCAGAACGCCAGGCGGAAAGAGAAGCTTCAGAGCGCCAGCTGCAGGCGGAAAGGGAAGCTTCAGTATGCCAGGCGGAACGAGAAGTTGAACGTTCAGAGCGCCGGTGGCTGGCTGAGAAGGAAGCGGAAAGAGAAGCCCGCACGCAGACATGACCTTGAAATGGCCAAACTGCGAGCGCAAGGCCAAGATCCCTCGCCAAGTGCTTCGGAGTCCCAGCCCACAGCAGGCCCGTTTGGGACTCCCAAGTTTAAGTTCCTTGAAATGGAGAAGGGAACCGACCCGGACACTTACTTGCAATTCTTTGAAAAGACTTGTCGTCAGCATCATCTGCCCCAGGAGCAGTGGGCGAGATTTCTGACCCTCAACTTGCGAGACAAAGCGCTTGAGGCGTTTGTGGACTTACCCGCTCAAAAAGACAATGACTATAATGTGATAAAAGCTGCAATTATCGCTAAGTACCAGTTGACCCCAGAGGTATATCGCAAAAAGTTTAGGGCCCTGCAGAAAGGCCCCACAGACACTTATGCAGACCTGGCGGGTCACCTGCTGACTGTGTTCAGGCAGTGGTCACGAGGCCTCAACAAAGACTCTCACCAAGGTCTGGAGGACCTCATCATACAGGACCAGTTACTGTACTGCTATCCACCAGAGGTCTGGCAGTTTGTCTTGGAGCGGAAGCCTGAATGCACCAAAGCTGCCGCGGACCTCGCAGACACTTTTGTGGCCACTCGTGTACCGGACAGCCGCAAACCTACACCCCAGAGCTGGAAAGGGGGGAGACCTATGCAACCTAGCTCTCCTCCCCCTGCAAACCATGGGAATCGGGTCCCACAGCCACAGAGGCCGGAAGCTGCACCTGCTACTCATTCGCCTGATGCAACATATGTTCCCAAGTGTTACCACTGTGGACAGCGAGGACATCTCAAGTCTGCCTGCCCCGAGGTGAGGACGGCGTCTCCAGAGCCTAGCTCAGAGTCGGCCAGCCCATCCTCTACTACACACGCCTACCTCGTCATTGGAGCAGCAAATCCTCGACTTTCCGGGAATCATCAAGTCGTGGAAGTAAACGACCAGATCGCTGTCGGTTTCCGTGACACAGGCGCAGAGCTAACATTGGTTCGCTCTCATCTTGTTGCCAGGGAGAATTTCCTTCCTATTGAGCGTGTTACACTTGTGGGAGTTGGTGGCACACACGCACGCATCGCCAAAGCTCGTGTTGTTCTCGATTGGGGAAGGGGGCACCAGACAAAAGTTGTGGGGGTGACTGATGACATCCCTGTGCCTGTGCTGTTGGGCACAGATCTTGGCACCCTACGATCCTTTTATGAACCTATGATCAACACCCCGGGTCTCCAGTCTTGCCCTACTCAGGTATAGAGTTGGGCCGAACGGTTCGCCTGCGAACGGTTCCAGGCGAACTTTGGGGGTTCGCGTTCGCCTGCATCAGGCGAACTTTTGCGGAAGTTCGATTCGCCCCATAATGCTGTATTGAGCAAAATTTTTAGCCTCCATTTCACTGTCAGCAGACATGTTATTGTCAAACACACTGCTTTCAGTGTTAGAGAACCCGCCCACCCTCCCTTCAAGCTAGGTCCTTTATACCATTTGACTCAGTTGTCTGCCTACACTAATTAATTATGGGACAGCTGCTACACACTCTGCTAGGGAGATTTTAATTCCTCCCACCTCCCTTCTACCTATTCCCTCCTCCCTCCTACCGGAGGGAGGAGGGTCTCTTCTGCCAGGGAATTATACTATTTTAAAAACCAGTATACATCATACCATAGCTGGTACATCATACCATAGCTGGGAATACATACATGAGTATACATCATACCATAGCTGGGAATCGAACCCAGATCTCACTGTGTGGTGGACATGTCACCCTAAGCACTGTACCACTACAGAAGTAAGTGAAGCTAGCCTAAAATTTAACATTTATGCTCAATGCAATAGAACCATTAGGTTGCTTACAGGAGAACTGTAGTGAGAGGTATATGGAGGCTGCCATATTGATTTCCTTTTAAGCTATACCAGTTGCCTGGCAGCCCTGCTGATCTATTTGGCTGCAGTAGTGTGAATCACACCAGAAACAAGCATACAGCTAATCTTGTCAGATCTTACAAAAATGTCAAACACCAGATCTGCTGCATGCTTGTTCAGGGTCTAGGGCTAAAAGTATTGGAGGCAGAGGATCTGCAGGATAGCCAGGTAACTGGTATTGCTTAAAAGGAAATCAATATGGTAGCCTCCATATACCTTTCACTACAGTTCTCCTTTAAAGGGAACCTTAACTGAGAGTGATATGGCTGTTTCCTGTAAACAATACCAGTTGCCTGGCAGTCCAGCTGATCTTTGTGACTGCAATAGTGGCTGAATCACACCCTGAAACAAGCATGCAGCTAATCCAGTCTGACTTCAGTCAGAGCACCTGATCTGCATGCTTGTTCAGGGGCTGTGGCTAAAAGTATTAGAGACACAGGATCAGCAGGCAATTCAGGCAACTGGTATTATTTTAAAAGGAAAAATTAGCTGCATGCTTGTTTCTGGTGTGATTCACACTACTGCAGCCAAATAGATCAGCAGGGCTGCCAGGCAACTGGTATAGCTTAAAAGGAAATCAATATGGCAGCCTCCATATACCTCTCACTACAGTTCTCCTTTAAGCAACCTAATGGTTCTATTGCATTGAGCATAAATGTTAAATTTTAGGCTAGCTTCACTTACTTCTGTAGTGGTACAGTGCTTAGGGTGACGTGCCCACCACACAGTGAGATCTGGGTTCGATTCCCAGCTATGGTATGATCTGGTGTTTGACATTTTTGTAAGATCTGACAAGATTAGCTGCATGCTTGTTTCTGGTGTGATTCTGGTGGGAGGAGGGAGGTGGGAGGAGGGAGGAGGGAGAACAGCCAACAACTCTCTCCCTTACAGGAAGTGCTAGGCAAACCAAGCCAGGGACACACCGGACCATGCAGCCTTATGCCTCTGGTGAGTTGTCTAAAGTACAGTCAGAAAAGAAAGTCGAGAGCCCGTCCAGGAACCAAGTAGACGCACCGATCAGGTTGTGCTAACCTGCTCTTTGCATTGACCTGGTGGGGGAGGTGTCATAAATGATACCGAAATCGAGACAATTAGCGATCGTTCTGCAAAGCAGAGCGGAATGACATTTTTTCTTTTTAAAAGGACAACAGATGTCTTTCCTTCTCTGCTGAGTGAAAGCAAACCCATCACCCACACTAAATTAACTTGATCAAGAGTCCCTTTCCTGGCCAGTGACACAGAGGTGTGAAATACTAGCCTGGTATAATACATCAAAGGGTGTTGTAGCTGGTCACACTCAGATGCTAATTGAGCACCAAAAGTTCTTTTCCTCCAGAGGAAGCTAGCTCCACAGGGGTCCTCTGAAGGGCTCAGACACAGTGGCTCCGATTAGGAATATATTGAAATGCATGTAGCTTTGATTTCGGTCTGTTAAATGAAAACTGTGTATAGCACAGCTATGAAATAAATATAGTCTTATTCGTTAAAATCTGCCCAATATGCTGATATAAAATTCATCACAATAACTTGCCCGGTTATTGGTGTAAGACCCTCCTTGGGGACCGGTCAGCCTAATGCACTCATGCAAGATGTCATATTAATCAGTATATTTTGACAATTATGAATCTGCTATGCCCTAAATATGACATGTATAGTTTATGAGTTACAGTGTTTCACAATTTAAGCTCAAAATCCTCCTAGGAGGAGGATTACTGTCATTGATGGGAAATTCAGAGGGGAAAGGCGTTGCCACACCCCCAAACCAGCTTCATCAAAAGCACATTGCCAGCAGGCGGACTTCAATCCTCCATTTTAACATCATCTGGATTACAGCTCGACCTGCTGCTGGGCAGAGGACCCCCAGCAGCCATCTTGGAACTGTAACATTTGCTTGGATTACAAACTATACCTAAAGGCCTATGATTCTGAAAAAGGACTTTGCATTTATTCTCCCAGAAGGAAATATCCCCACACAGACTGAATTTTGGCTAAGTAAACCTTTCACAATGATTCCCTTTTATTTTAAGCTTTGTGTGTATATGTTAATTAGTGTATGTAAATGTGTGTGATGCATTTTTGTTATTAAACGTTTAAAAATCGTTTAGCGGTTATAACCTGTTGCTGAACATGCACAATCGTACTCCTCCAAAAACGTTACCTTGTGTTCTAGACTATCTTGTATTTATAACTCGTATGCTTGAATCGGGCACAGATAAACAGGTCTGGCGCCGATCTCTGCATGCAGCTAAGGGTTAACTTACAGTGTTTGCAGTGTGCTAATATATTTACAGTCCTGTGCTGACTCACAGGTGGGGGCATGCTTTTGAATTGTACGTATGTGGTGAATCGTTTGGAGTCAGGACGCTCCTCTCGGCTAGTCGGTTCATAGACCGCAAATCCACATATGGGCATCTATGCGCAAAGAGACAGCGAGACCGAGTTTCTGACTCTGAGTGATTGACCCGATCAAGGACCGGTCTATAACAAGTAGTATTAAGGTTCTGGAGCTCAAGATGGATGCTCACCCAGGATGAATATAAAGAAAAGAAAAATATTTACCATGGGGCCAGGCTTCGGACACAGGAAAAGGTGTAACAGGTACAGTACATGTATGTGAGGGTGCCAAATAATGTCTATTTTTCTCTAATCATAAATAGAGTTTAATCCTGCTTTAAAGCAATACCGAGGTGAAGATAAACTGCTTCTTTCAGGCAAAGAAAGAAAAAAAGAACACAGCCTAGTTATTTGTTTGCTTGGTACTGTAAATACACATGTTTGTTTTCACCTTGGTATTACTTTATGTATACCTGTCTATGTAGTACTATGTTAAAAAATGATGTTCGTTCATGCAAGATAATCCCTGTATTTGTATTTTTTCATAAAATTTATTATAATTGATTTATATAGTGCTATCTTCTGTGGCACTATAAAAAGCAAGATAACACTGGTGCACAATACAGAGATGGCATACAGAATAAAAGTGACAGCAACTAATGCAGACAGTTGTTGAAAAAATACATATAGAAATATAGAAATTACAATAAACAATAGAGAAGAGAACCATACCCTTATCTTACAATCCTGTACAAGTGCCTGTATTAGATGCTGTGGGAAGCAAAACATGGTCAGTAAGTTAAAATATTAGTGTTTGTTTGAACAAATTTTAAGAGAACACCTTACAGTTTTCACTAATCTGATGATCAATTTATTTTGCTCTTGTTTATGATAGGATTGCTAAACCTAACAAAATAAAATTTGAACCTTGGGCTAAGGACCGTGAAACATTTTTGCAGTGAACCAAATATTTTGCCATATCACAATAAAAAAATCACTTAGCTGAACAGTCCCTCATTAACACAGATCTATATCTATTTAGAATACGGTTATACAAAACAAGTGATACAACTTCCCAGTTATTGCCACATATTATACTACTCTACTATAGTGAAAATGCATTATCAAGATTATTTTAACTACATGTTTTAAAAACTGCATTGCTTTAATTTGGCTTTACATTTGGCTTTGCATCCTCAATGTGTTTGATGAAGATAGTGACAAATTAGGTTGATTAGCCTATACAATAAAGACAACAGTCTGTATTGCCATCGTTGCAAAACATTAAAATTTAAAGGGACTCCGAGCAGTGCAGAAACTATGGAAAGATGCATATCATTTTAAAGCTCTCTTTCTCCTCTTTCCAATGATATATACGGACACAGCATGGATGATCTCCGTGTCACTGCCCTGAAGGGCGGCTTCAAAACGTCAAATGACCGATTAATAGCAGAAACAAAATTTATAAATTGTTTCAAAGCTGTGCAGAAGGGTCTGAATAAGGACAACAACTTTCTATATTGGTATGAGATTGATGATATATGAACTGTCTCAGCCACCCTAGCTGAACTTGTGAACTAAGAATTTACGATACCTCTGGGTCAATCCTAATACCAGGTCTGTGAGCAATAAAGTAAACACGGATCCTTATCTTACCCCATTTAGATGGTCTGTTTGTATTAAGGCATCTTAATGATGTATTTATGCTTGAAAAAAATATCTGTTTTTCCTTTTGATGTTGCATGTATATAAGCTGTCTGTACCACCAGCTTGCAAACTAACAGGATATAAACCTGACGAAGGCTGCAAGGCCGAAAGCTTGTTTATTCTTATTCATTTGTAGTTAGCCAATAAATGGTATCATCCTGATTTAAAACTTCTTGCTTTCAATGATATATAAATCACCGCCCTACGCCTTTTAGTTTTCGCTATTTTCGCAATTGAAATTGCCGCTATAGAAAACTAAAAGGCATAGGGCAACGATTTAGGAGTCGTCAGAAAGAGGAGAAAGAGAGCTTTAAAATGATATCCATCTTTCCATAGTTTTCCATAGTTACATTGTATTAAACAGGACGACACTTTCCCCAGTGTCAGCAGCTCGATTCTGCTGAATGGAGCTGCTGACTTTAGGAAAAAGTCGCCCTGTGTAATACAATGTAACTATGGAAAGATGGATATCATTTTAAAGCCCTCTTTCTCCTCTTTCTGACGACCCCTAAATCGTTGCTCTACGCCTTTTAGTTTTCTATATTTTCGCCGTGGCAATTTCAATCGCGAAAATAGCGAAAACTAAAAGGCCTAGGGTGGCGGTTTATATATCATTGGAAAGAGGAGAAAGAGAGCTTTAAAATGATATGCATCTTTCCATAGTTTTTGCACTGCTCGGAGTCCCTTTAACATATACATCAACAGCCTGGTCCATAGAAACCAAACATCTAAATGCCAAAATGATCAGCAGTCTCAAAGATACAGAAAATGTAGTGATCATCATATTACTGTGATAATGGCATCAATAGCTAATACAAAGGGCAGGAGCTCAACTCCCTTTGTTTTTATGTGAGGTTAAATAATTTGTACCTTTAAAACTACTATGGCTCCTTTCACACTGTGTCACGTCGCAATGGACAATATCATTGCATGTGATGCAATGATATTCTTATGGGGCTATTACATTGATTGCAGTGTGCCGCGTTCCGTTGAGGTAATGCACATCATGCATAGAGAGCATTTACAGTGGCAGTGAAGCATACTTTTGTTGTACTGTATGCCTCATTGTATGGTCGAACCTCAATGCCACTGCGCAATGTGACTTTTCATCTAGGTTGCAATCTTATCACAACGCAACATGCACAGTGTGAAAGGAGCCTAAATGTCTTGTCATGCAACATTGGTTAAAAGGCAACCACCTTTTAAAAGGCTATATATATTTTTAATCTTTGATCAGTTTCTATTGCCCAGGTTTGCTTTACAAATGTGACAAAGAACTGAATAGTCTTGACCAGCTTCACATATGTTCACCAACTTTATCAACAATCAACACAACACAAGTAAAAATTATTTTTTTTTAAAGTCTGTTAATCAATAAATGGCAGCAAAAAGTCAGTTATTCCCGAAATAAGGCTGTGACATTTATGGAGTAAGTTAAATATCACATTTCCCTGCTAGTTCCTTAGTTCTTACAAAATACACATCTTGAACATTACTTTTTATTAAAGTATGATATTTGTGCTTTTTTTTCTAAAGATGTGTACCTTTTCCTACATATGAATACTACACACTGTGCTTCGCAGTCCTCCAAATTATTTGCTAAATAACACTTCGGAAATATGTGATCCTATAATACATAATTGTCTGTCACATAACACTGGATTGGACAATACATGTGCAGATGCCAAAATCCAAAAGAATGAAATCCTTTAAAAGGGTTTCTTATTACAACTCCTTATGATTATTATCTTAAGTCAATTTTCTTGTGCTTGCACCACCTACATCAATCCCCTTACCACGTATTATTTCTCTTCTTCTGTCCCCGTGGTGAGGCGTTTCACTTCTGATTCTCTCCATATAACTCATTATTTCCTGAGGTTCCCTCATACCCATGTCTTTGCATACCCACATGATGTCTTCCTCACTTGCCACCAAGATGGAGCGCATTGAGGGATTCTCATGGACTCTTTCCAGCTTTCGTTCCCCTTGTGGGGTTGCAGATTTGAAAGAAACCACCTCAGGCTTTTTGGATTCTAAACACACTCTAGAATGATTTGCAGGCGTAGAAAATGAGCATGCTTCAGACAGATGGCCATTGGTGGTCTCTGAGCCTTGAGAATTTCTTACTGGATGGAATGTACTGGTTAGACTTTGTGGTCCTGTTTCTCTTCCTTCCCAGTGCCCTCTTTCCTCCTCTTCACCCACTCCTCCTTGGGATCTCGGACCCTCTGCTTCAGGCCCTTCCAGCCACACCCAGTTTGGAGCCTCAGGATTTCCAGCGCACTCAGGTGCTGATTTTTTTCTGTGTCTCCTGATAAATGCCAAGCAGCTTATAAAGAACATGAGGGTTAGCAAAGAAAAAAGAGCAAGAAGCCCATAAAGTCCCTCTTCTAAGCCTGGAATTCCCCAGCGAGTTGTGACAATGTCATCAACACCAGAAATAGATTCATCATCATCTTCAGTAACTGTACTGTCACTTCTTAGAATAATGTCACTGGTGCCAGGAATAACATTGTTCACAGGTAAGACTGAATCTCCATCCTTGGCAACTAGGTCACTATCACTCTGTAATATGTCACTATCAGGAAATGATTCCCCTTCTGTTCCATTGCTTGGAAACGTAACCCTTGCATAACTAGCACTGAGCAATCCTAGCGAATCTCCTTCTCTGCATCGTTCGGAAAGGAAGAGAGATATACGCAACAGAGGCCCTTCACCAGGACTCTCAAAAACTAAGACTGGTAAGCTCCAGGAGTTTGCTAATGCCACAGGACGATGAACGGAAATGGTGTGAGGATCTGATGATACAACAGATAAAGATAGTTCCTGTGGGTCATAGAGGGTCAATGGAGCAATCGACAAGTCACTGAACAGCAGCCATATACACATGACAGACTCCTGTTTGGAAAAAAACAAACAAAACATGAACATGCATATAGAAACGTTCTTAAATGACAACTACATAAATTAGGTACTAGTGTGACGCTCAATGGCTGAGAAAGAGCAATCTTTTCAGTTATGCTTTGTATAATACAGGGATACAGGGAATAATAGCAAACCCCAAACCTTATTTCAGATTACATAAAGGTAATACATGTGTGTGATAAACACTATTATATATTTTTTCTCCTCCCCTAAAGAAATTAAGCATCCTCTTTCCACTGACATAGTGGTTTATTTATAACCAATACTGCTTAGAGCAGCAGAGACAGCCACACTATCCCAGAAAAAAACATTTATAAAGTAGATAAATACTTGTTTTACTTACAAACATATGTATTTTACTGTTCATGTTTTGATTTCAATTAATTTTATATAGCTAATAGGCATTTTAGGATTTTTACTGCCTTTGACTGCAGTCAATCCTGATGTCATTTCCTCCCTTACTCTTTTTTTCTCCTAGAAACTGCACTGCTGTGTTGTAGTGTGCCTGTCTGTGCTGTGTTCTCCAATTACAAGCACCTGCTGTATGCCCCCTCCTCTCAGTCACTGATGGGAGGGGCTGTGACACCACGTGGAGAGAGCATGGACAGGCATGCATAGAATATAGCCTTTGCTGCTTGTCTGAGGAGATAACAGCCCGACTGCTTCCAGCTAGGTAAGTTGAAGGGACAACTTTTATTTAAAAAAAAAGTGCAGCTACAAAGAACATATATCTGAATTAAGAACTTTCTCTCTGCTCTAGAAATAAGCAACAGCATAATAACATTTAAACAAAAACATTTCTTTGTTACAGTTGATACAAATCCTACAACAAATCTGCACTGGTTCTACTTCCTGTTTTTATGGAAGCAGAAATATTGTTAACATCCAGTGCTTTCAATGGGCTTATCTGCCATGGGAGTCAGCTGACATGGGATAAATCAAATTACAACTTGTTACATATCAAGAAGGAGAAGGAGCAAAAAAGTCTGGCACTGTAGTTTTAATGCAAGCAGCAAGTGTACAAAATTGGAAATCACAGTGGTTGCACAGGAACATGTGTACGTGGAAAGATGATGTACTTATCGTGCTCTGCTGGAGTGGGGGGGGGGGGGGGCATCTGTGGGCGCCAGAGGGTGCACGGCCTTACGACCGTTTCGCAATGGGGTGAGCCTTGCTTCCTCGGAGGCTAACGTGCACGTACACAGATAAGGGGAAATTAGACCAGCTAAACTCTCTAAATACATACAGGGTACATTTCTCTATGTTTTAATTATGTCCTGTTCAATAATTCAGGCCCACTTTAAAAAAATAAAATGGAGCCCGGGGCTAATGTTATCAGCCCCCTCCCCCAATTAGTGGTATCAGTTGCTGTCTGTATCCCCCACCCCCCAAACTAGCAGTACAGGAGGCCACCCACACCTGCCTCTCATTCAAAGTGCGCACAGCATAGCCTTCTCACCTGTCAAGAAGGCGCACTAACATTTTTCTTTATCCTGTGTCCTCCCATCTCCATACCTGCAGCGTCTCTGTTCCCGTGACCTGTCAGCATGTTGCATACATGTTGCTGGGTCAAAGAGACACCACAGGTATGAAGACACAAGGACACTGAAACAAGAATCGGAGGGGGGCCAAAATCTGCTACTTGACTTGGGGCCCCATTTGGTCTTAATCCAGCTTTGGCAGAGGGGTGAAGTGCATTTCCCTTCTCAGCCTCATGTCACAGTGAACTACCCTCAGCCAATCAGTAAGGAGCAGGAATGTGGGAGGGGAGATAACCTTCTCTCTCCTCGGCAATATACCAAATAGAACCAGGATGGCTGAGACAAAATTGATTACAGCAGAAAAATGTATGATTATATTGGAATTCTTGATTTGCAGAGTCAAATTGTAGACTGCATAATAAACACAGAGCAGTGGGTAAACGGAATTTGATTTAATGGCTGGCAATCCCACTATAAAATAAAATGAAACATTATTATTATTGATACTACAGGGACATACTGTTTTAATGTTTTTTTGGGGGGCCGGATCTGGGTGAGACCTTGGGCACTTAGGTACTGGTATTTCTACTATTTATACATATTATTCCATTGAAATTAAAAGAATATGTAAACATTCTTTGTGTATGTTATTGTAAAGGCATACTCCAACCCCAGTAAATACATCAAAGAAAGTTCCAAACAACAACAGAACTGCTGTAACAGAAAGCATAATCCAGCAATTGTTTTTTTTTAATACAATTTTTGATTCTAGGAGGAGTGTCCTTTGTCTTCTGTATTATATATAGAGGCGATAAGACAGGAGATAGTGAGTTGATGTCAAGTAAGAGACACAAAGACAGTCCACGCCCAAGTTATGTAAAGTTGCATGCTTTGGGTGTCCTACTGGAGCTACAGATCTGTTCAGTTGGAGAGTTACTGCAGTTCTCTATTACAGTCAACTGTTACTGAACTACCACCATACTCCCTAGTGAACCCACTGTTAGTGCTTTAACAGAGCTTTGTGGCAGCTCCATATCTGTATAGATAGAAATGGCTCCTTGTCAGATCATCACTGTGAGATTCAATTATAGTGACCACAACAAACAGGAAGCTGCATATGTGTGTTATATTTCTGCACAATGTCCGTTGCAAAGTATAAATGCTACTTTTATTGATGCAAGTTAAAAAGATGTGTTGCTAAGATGTTTTGGACTTCCACTAGTCCTTAAAGGGAAGGTTCACGGTGGGGGGAAAAAGAAATAAAAATGCACATCCACTTACCTGGGGCTTCCTCCAGCCCGTGGCAGGCAGGACGTGCCCTCGGCGCCGCTCCGCAGGCTCCCGGTCCCCTCCGGAGCGGCGCCGAGGGCACGTCCTGCCTGCCACGGGCTGGAGGAAGCCCCAGGTAAGTGGATGTGCATTTTTTTTTTTTACCCCCACCGCGGATCTTCCTTTTAAGGGGGACCTAAACTGAGAAGGACATGGATTTTTTCTTTTAAAATAGTACCAGTTGCCTGACTCTCCTGTTGATCCTGTGTCTCTAATACTTTTAGCCACAGCCCCTCAATGAGCATGCAGATCAGGTGATCTGACTGAAGTCAGACTGGATTAGCTGCATGCTTGTTTCAGGTGTGTGATTCAGCCACTACTGCAGCCAAAGAGATCAGCAGGACTGCCAAGCAATTGGTATTGTTTAAAAGGAAACATCCATATCCCTCTCAGTTAAGGTTCTCTTTAATCAAAGCACCACAACAGACATTGTGCGGAAACCCTTGCCTTTCCACATCAATACTGGGTTTGAGTCGCCTGGTTCGTACACTGCCATTGCAGCAAGGGTTAAGCAGAATTCAAATACCTGGTTTTTACTCTTATGGTACCCATACATGGTACAATAAAAACATTGGATTTTCCCATTTATTCGACCAAAATAATCTAATCGAATGAAAGTAGAAAATATTTTTTTTTTTCGATCAGGAAAACGAACGATTTCTGTAAAAATCTGATTGGACATGTTGGAAAAAAATGAGATTTTTTATTTATATTCTTGAATCCTGATACCAAAAATATTTTTGGGCGCTTCCTGTACTTACCCAGTATATTCCAATATATCCTACTTTGTAGGGTGTTCGCCTCGCAGAATTCTGCGACTCAAATATTTTTTAGGAGCAGAGACCACAACATCTGGAAAAGAACGAGTAGGGACGATTGTTCCCTACAAGCACACACAAGTGGTTGCCTAAAGGAGCAACTCTTCCTTGTGAGTATATTTCCTATCTTTTCGATATAGCTACTCCACCTGGCGATACTACACCAGAGCGGGCTCTTGGTGTCTGTGTGTCTCTTGCTGAATGGATATCTTTTTTCAACCAAACTGTGTAACCACGTACATAGCGTGATTTTATACTAAATATTTATTATAGCATGCCAGTATTAGACCATGGAGGAAACGTATAGTTTAGGTTTGAGATAGAAAGAAAAAAATATAAGTATATAAAACATAGTCCAAAGCAAGCAGTGCTCTTCATGTGTGCGTTACAGCTGTCTTCTGGGCTGCTGCAACCCGAGAGAGATGGGAAGCACAAGTGGGGGACCAAACAACTCCTTATCCCCTTCAATACCAGCAGGCTCTGGCCCCTTAACCCCCTTGGTGGTAACCCCGTGTGTGACACGGGGTAAGCCGCCGGAGGGTGCCGCTCAGGCCCTGCTGGGCCGATTTACATCATTTTTTTTATTTGCTACACGCAGCTAGCACTTTGCTAGCTGCGTGTGCATAACGATCGCCGCTGCTACCCACCGATCCGCCGTGCCGCCCCTCCCCCCCCAGACCCCTTTCGCTGCCTGGCCAATCAGTGCCAGGCAGCGCTGAGGGGTGGATCGGAGCATCCGCTGACGTCACGACGTTGATGACGTCATCGCGATCGTCGCCATGGCAACGGGGAAGCCCATACAGGGAATCCCGTTCAGAACAGCACTAGGCTAGCTACATGCTTTAAAAAAAAAATTTGAAAAAAAAAAGTGCTGCGCTGCCCCCCGGCGGATTTATTGTACCGTCAGGGAGGTTAAAGCGATCCAAGCATTCTTTTTTAAACAAATTATTACTTTATATACAGTAGAAATAAAAAATATGTACCACATAAATTACACAATGGTAAATTTCTAAGACACAGTTTTCAAAGTAATGTTTGGTTAGCTTAAGGAACAGAGCCTTTTTTTGCTGGATTTCTAGCTGTGATCAATGTGATTGTCTCACTGTGATCACAGGGTCATGTGCCAGAGCCATCTGCAGGAGAATAAATACGAGAAATAAGAGCTCTTATATAGTCCTGTCGAAGCAAAATCAGCAATGCAACGTACAATATCTGTAAAGTGATCACAAACTAATTTAAAGCTTCCTGTGATAAATAAAATTACTTTTCTAGAACAGTACAATTGCATACTTAAAGCAAGTCTGGAGTGATTTAAAAAAAACAAAACGGGGGTGGGCGCATGCACAAACAGGAGAAGATGGCTCCTATGTAAGCTCTGTGCCTGGTCGTATATTGAGGGCTTCCCACAGCACACCGATCACAACTGCCTCTCCTAATGCACTCGCTCTTCTCGTGACATGACCAGGAAGGGCAATAAATAATCCCCTTCCCAGCTGTCAATTCCTCACAGGGAACCGTGGTCAGCGTGCAGACAAGATAGTGGCAACTCTTACTTCCAGCCAGGCAGCAAATCGGGAATCCCCTCAGCCATGTGTCCCCAATCAGAGTCCAGATGCCGCCCGCACCTCTAACAAGAAGCTTCTTGCCAACATTAGGGCGATGCTAAAATCTGAATTAAGAAATGCATTTTCGGGCATTACCACGCAAATATAGATCGGGGGGCAGGGTTAATGACTTAGAACAGTGGGTGGATGCATGTGCAGATGCTCTAGATGCAGATCATTGAAGGCTCACTGGGCAAGAGGCCAGAATAGCCCAGCTGGAATCCCGCTTAGAGGATTTAGAAAATAGAGCCAAGCGCTCCAACGTACACATTAGGGGCCTACCTGAAAGTATCACAGCATCACAGACCCTGCTGGGTTTTGCCTTGACCGCATTCACAGGGTCCTGGGCTGGCCTCGCAACCCTGGCTTACCACGTAACGTTGTCCTAAAATGTCATTACTTTGATGTCAAAGAGCAAGTTATGGCGGCATTCAGGATTTTGACCACCGTACCAGGAGTTGCTATGTCTGTTCGACTGTATGCCGACCTGGCTCCAGCTACCCTTCCAGAAACGGAGACCGCTCCGACCAATTGCCCAGACTTTGATCTGGGAGAACACCCGATATCACTGGTCTTTTCCATTACAATTTCAGCTTAATGGAGTCACTCAGCATGTAAAGTTCCTTGAAGAGGGTAAGAGAATCCTTGAGGCAGCTGACCTTCGAGTCGACCTAACACTACTCTCTTTGCAACAATGCTCAAATCCTCTCTCTCAAAGGCTGCAGCACCCTGAAAGAGTGACAGACTGTTTTAAGACTGAGATCGTCAGGACTGGGTCCTTCTCATCCCAAGAATCCACCTGGGTCCTATAGAGCCTTCCCGTTCTCCTCGCGGTTTTCTCATTCTCCCGCAGACTCCTCCGTTTGAATCTCCCACCATGAGAGACTTTGGCAGTCTTCGAAAGCACTCAGGCTCCCAAAGACCGGTGGCTCTGTACTGTGCACGCTCGAGTGCTCGAGGAGCATTCGCGGTGTGTAGTACGGAGCAGTCCGTCTACGGAAACCCGAGTGGTTCAAAAGACTGCCAAAGCCAGTCCAACCCGGAAGAGAGCAACCTACAACCAAATGGTCGTAGACTGCTAACAAGGGAGCATGCTGTGGAACATGCCAACCGAGAGGAGAATGAGAAGGCTCTATAGGACCCACAGCCTTTCCTTTACTTAGGTGGGTATCTGTTTTTTATTTTAAAAATCACTTCAGACTCCCTTTAAAAGTTGAACACAAGCCTATTAATATTAAAATGGGTGGAAAAGTACACAATAATCAGCTGGAAGAATTTAGTTTCCCATTTCACTTCTAGAGGTTGATTATCACTATGAAAGACACATCAATAAAAATACTTATGAATTACTTAGGGCTCGTTTCCACTAGTGCGATGCGAATCGCCGGGATTCCACCGCTGACGAAATTGCATGCGGATGCGATTCCACGTGCGTTTTTTGCTGCAATTTCGCATGAGATTTTGCATAGGCAGGGTATATGCGAATTTAACCATGTCACTGCCTGGTTCAATTTACATTAGTTTTCATGCGAATTCGCACGCGAAATCGCGGCAAAAAACGCATGTGCGTTTTCCCTATCAAATACATAGCCTGCGATTCGCCTGCATTCCACACGCAGGCGAATTCTGCAGGCTCTACCGTGCAGAAAAATCCTGCACAGAAAAACGCAGGAAAAAACTGACAAGTGGAAACAGGGCCATCCACTTGTATTGGTTATGCGAATCCGCATGCAGACAACGCATGCGGATTCGCTCTAGTGGAAACGGGCCCTTAGGATTTACAAAATCCTCTGCCAGCTTTTTATTGCTTTCCCCTACCAACTGTCCCAGTAGCACCCAGTAACACCCAAATGTGCACCCAGGGTGTCACTAGGAAGGGGAAGTAAACAAATTATTCTCCCTGGAGGAAAAGATGGCAGAAAGAACTTAACTGCACTGTTTTCAAAAATTGAAAACAAACCATTGGGTGGAGTAGGGCTTTGACTATCAAAAGAACAGCTGCAGCTCAGCAGCAAAACTACACTGTATTCCATGTTATTATGCAAATTATATTAACCACTTCACCCCAAGGAGGTTTTTCCCCTAATGGACAAGAGCAATTTTCACCTTTCAGTGCTCATCCCTTTCATTTGCCAATAGCTTAATCACTACTAATCACAATGAAATTATCTATATCTTGTTTTTTTCACCACCAATTGGTCTTTTGGGGGTTGATATTTGTTTTCAGTAATTACTTTATTTTCTATGCATTTTAAAGGGGAACACAAGGAAAAAATTAAAAGATACACAATTTCTCCAATTTCGTCCCCTATATTTTTAATATAAACACTGCTACTGTACATAAAACCCACACATTTTATCTGCCTATTGGTCCTGGTTATAACAAGATTTTAACCACTTCAGCCTACAGCTTCGAAAATCTTATGCATCCGAGCAATGTTCACCTCCCATTCATTCGCTAATAACTTTATCGCTACTTATCAAAATTAATTGATCTATATCTCGTTTTTTCCGCCACTAATTAGGCTTTCTTTAGGTAGTACATTTTGCTAAGAGCCACTTTACTGTAAATACATTTTAACAGGAAGATTAAGATAGAAATGGAAAAAAATCATTATTTCTCAGTTTTTGGCCATTATAGTTTAAAATTAATACATGCTACAGTAATTAAAACCCATGCATTTTATGTGCCCATTTGTCCCGCTTATTACACCATTTAAATTACATCGCTATCACAATTTATGGCGCCGATATTTTATTTAGAAATAAAGGTGCATTTTTTCAATTTGCGTCCATCACTATTTACAAGCTTATAATTTTAAAAAATTTAATAAGATACTCTCTTGACATGTATATTTAAAAAGTTCAGACCCTTAGGTAACTATTTATGTAGTTTTTTTTTTTTAATTGTAATTTTTTTTATTTTTTTTTAATACAAAAATGTATTTGGGTAATTTTAGTTTGGGAGGTAAATAGCCAATTTTAGATGTAATATAATGTATTTTTTTATTCAATACAGGTATGTGGGTGCAGTTTACTATTTGGCCACAAGATGGCCACATTCAAAAAATTCCTAGATGCGAACGATGTCGCATCTAGGAACTAAAATGAAGAGAAGAAGTTTCCTGGGGGCAGAAATACCACGCTCTCTGATGAGAAAGCGTCGGTATTTCTGCCGGGGACTTAGATCGGTGAATGGGAATTATATTCCCATTCACTGATCGGGGGGGCAGCGGGAGGCAGCGGGAGCGTGCGCGCGCGCGCGCCCAATCGCGCGCACCACACGGCTGCAGCACCACTGCCTATCTGGACGGATATATGCGTCCAGATATGGCGAAGTGGTTAATTATGTCCCTAGTACAAAGTATGGTGACAATAAAGTATTTGGAAATAAAGGTGTATTTTTTTTTTTGGGGGGGGGGGTCACTATTTTCACGTGCACGTGCGGGAGCGCACACTGGAGCGCGCACAGCAGCAGTGCATGACGTATTAAAACGTCCTGGAGCCATTAAGAGGCTCCAGCAGGACATTTTAATACGTCTGCATGTCACCAAGTGGTTAAAGTGTCAACAAGTCTACTGCCTGCTGAGCGCACCCTAGTGGCTGCAGCTCAAGCGATTTGAGTCCGACATGAGAAAAGCACAATATAAATGATATTTGTATTGTCTCAGGGCTCTTTTGATCACTGAAATCAATCTTAGACACCTGTGATAATTAGTTTGCCAAGTGAGCCCAGTTAAAGGAAAATCTACTAAGGATGTTACACTTTTTTTAAAATGTTTTTTATTTTTCAACATATTTTGGTCAGTAACCAAGGTAACTTAACATACAGGTTATTGTGTCACCATTGACACCAAATGAACAGGTTAGATTGGACAGATAGTTCTCCCCCCCACTCTTCCCTCCTCCCCCCACCCTTTTCCCTCCTCCCCCCCACCCCCAACCACTCTCTGATCTCGCTATTAATTTATCTACATGTCCCCGATCTCCTACTCATGCTCCGATCTATGAGTTTCTCTTTAGCTGTTTAATACCCAAAGTCCAGGCGACCCAAAGTGTTAGCAATTCGTCCTTTGAGATACCATGTGGTATATGTAAAGGGAGTGATTACGTTCTGCATTTCCATTCTTGACATTGTATCTAGAATGAATGGTGTCCATTTTTTAAAAAACTTATTTGTTCCTTTGTTTTTGTGCATGCCGGCCTCCAACTTTTCCAACGTCATAAGATGCCGTAGCTCTTCCTTAACCTCCCTGGCGGTATGATTTGTGCGGCTGCGCGGCCGTGGGAGGGTTTTCTTCACCTTTTTTTTTTTTTTTTTAGCATGTAGCTAGCCTAGCTTCCCCCCTCCCTGCGGCGTCCCCCCGTACTCGCCGATCGCCGCTTGCCCATAAGGAAATCCCGTACTGAACGGGATTTCCTTGAGGGCTTCCCCCGTCGCCATGGCGACGAACGGAGAGACGTCATCGATGTCATGACGCCACAGGGAATCCCGATCCACCCCATAGCGCAGCCTGGCAGCGATTGGCTAGGCTGCGCAAGGGGTATGCAGGGGGGCCCTGTATCGTGGCAGGCAGCGGCGCATCGGCGGCGGCGATCACAACAAACACGCAGCTAGCAAAGTGCTAGCTGCGTGTTTGTAAAAAAAATTATGCAAATCGGCACAGCAGGACCTGAGGAATTCTCCGCGGCGGCTTACCCCGTGTCCAGCACGGGGTTACCGCTAAGGAGGTTAAGGTCCCATATGGAAGGTGTAGTAGAATAAATCCATCTGTTATATATCACTTTCCTTGCCGCTATAAAAATAACATGTAGCAGTTGAGACACCCTGGTGGTTTTGCCATCTTTCGAACATGCGTTAAATAGTAACAGCATAGGGTCTTTTGTCAATGTACATTTGCCTATCTTATTTGCAAAAAGCAATACATCATTCCAATATGTTTGTATTAGTGGACATTCCTATATGCAATGAACCATATCAGCCCCCGGGGTTCTACATTTTGGGCAATAATCTGTATATCCTGGTCTGGGGTTCTTATATTTAATATTAAATGCGTACTTCGCTTGATAAATCATTATGAGGTGGGACTCTCTCCATCTCTCGCTTATTATAGCTCCCCTTACACAATTATTCCCTTCTAGTATGCGCGATTCTAAGTTTGGGACTTCAAAATACTTGTTCCATCTAGCCATATTTTTGGTTGCCTTTTGTCTTGACCCTATCTCAGCTAGTGCCCGTTGTATGTCTGATAGGGACATCTTCTCCCCTCTTGGCCTTAAAAATTTGTCAAAAGGCAATATGTCTGCTACTGTGGATATCTCTCTTAATTGCGCCCTAACATATAAGCGAATCTGACCATATACCAAGAAATCTGACTTTGGAACCCCATATTGCTGGATTACTTCCGCAAACGTTAGCCATTTATGAGTTTTACGGTTCAAAGATTGCCTAGTTTTGTGATGCCTTTGTCGGTCCACCTCCTGTAATCTTCCTGAGTTAAGCTTGGTGGGAGATCAGGATTTCCGACCAACGAAAGATATTTTGAAATTTTCCACGGTAACCCACATTTTTTTCTTACGTCCCTCCAAGTTATTAGAGTGTCTCTCAATATGGTAATATGTTTTATGCGTAAGGGTACCGAGCCCCATTTTGCATGTAGTAAGGCCGTTAGCTCAAAAGGTTCCACAATATGGCGTTCCAAGATGGTGTTTGAGAATTCTTCTGTCCCTGCTATCCAATCTCTCACATGCCTGAATGTGCATGCTAAATTGTATCTCCTAATGTCTGGTATGGCCAGTCCCCCCATTTCCTTCGGGATTTGCAATTTGCTCAACTTGATCCGTGGCCTCTTATTATAGCAGATACATTTTGTGAAGGCCTTATTCAGAGCATTTATAGCTATAGGTTTCCATAAAAATGGCAGTACCTGCATGGGATATAGGAGCCTCCCATAGCTTATCATCTTCACAAGGGCCGATCTACCTGCCATTCCTAGTGGGATATTTTCCCATCCTTGTAGCTGCGATATCACTGATCGTATCAGTGGGGTTACATTCCGACTGTACAAGGCGGTAGGATCTCTGCCTATTTCTACTCCTAAATATTTTATTTTATCCTTGGCTATCTGTATTTCTAGCCCATAGAGGTGGTGAGGGTCTGCTTGTTTGGATAGCTGTAGGTCCTCATTTTTATTGGTGTTTATCTTGAAGCTTGAATAGCTTCCCCATTGCTTGAAAATGTATAGGGCCTGTGGTAGTTGTGTTTTAGGTTCTGAAAGGAACAGCATCAGATCATCGGCAAATAATGTTTGGATTATTCTCAATTGCCCCACTTGAATACCTTCAATCTCTTTGTGTAATTTTCTTGCTATTGGCTCTAGAGTAATGTTAAATAGTAACGGAGACAGGGGGCATCCTTGCCTAGTTCCACGTTGCAGTATAATAGGTTTTGATAGAAAACCTGGAGTATGTTCTCCGGCTTGTAGCGATGTATACAAAAGGTTGAAACATGTTAAGAATGCCCCCTGAAATCCCATCTTTTCCAAAACCTGTAATGTCCATTTCCAATTTACCGCGTCAAATGCTTTTTCTGCGTCGAAGGTTACTATCGCACTATTTTTATAGATTTTTGGGTACGCTCTAACCTGCTCCAGAACAAACAGCACCTTCCGTATGTTTGTCACCGCAGCTCTCCCCCTTGTGAAGCCCACCTGTTTTTTATTTATTAGTATGGGCATAAACTGTGCCAACCTGTCGGCCATGATCTTTGTCATGATTTTCAGGTCTAAGTTAATAAGGGACACAGGGCGGTATGATCCTGGATCCGGTGGATCCTTTCCTGGTTTCAATATAAGCTTAATATGAGCTTCATTACCTATCTTTAACATCTGTTCCCCCTTTATAATTTAATTATAAATCTTCGCTAACAAGGGAGCTGCTTCTTCTTGGATTATTTTGTAGAATTCTCCTGGTAACCTGTCTGGGCCTGGGGCTTTGTGGTTTGCCAGGGATTTAATGGTCTGCTTCACCTCATTGCTTGTTATATTCGCGTTCAACTCTAGGAGGTTGTCTTGTGTTCATTTTGGGAGTTTGACTTTATGTAATATTTTTTGTATGTCCTGAACATTATGATTTGTTTGGGTCAGCATATAAATCTCTGTAAAACTGCTCAAAAACCATGTTAATATCCTTCGGATGGTGAATCAGTTTTCCATCCTTTTGCGTTATTGAGTGTAGTGCTAAAGGAGCGAACTGACCTCTAGCCATCAAGGCTAGTAAGTGTCCTGCCTTGCTACCGTACTTATGGTATTTTAAATCTTAGTATGGTTTGAGAAGCAGCTCTCTTTCTTTGAACCAGTGGTCTGATGCTGCCTTTGCCTTCAACCAGCTTGTCAGCTTGTCACTGCCATGACCGCTTCAGCATATTTTTTTGTGGTTTGTTTTTTTTGGTTGGCATGTAGGCCATAACCCTCCCTCTCAATACTGCCTTAGCTGTTTCCCATAGTAGATGTGGATTTCCTTCGTGTCCTCTGTTGTCTTCTCTGAACTCCAACCACCAACCCTGAAGTATTTCATGGAAGTCTTCATCCCCATAAAGGTGAGATGGAAACCTCCATACGATGTCTGATTACCTCTGTACTTTCTCATGAAATTCAACCGACACAGGGGCATGGTCAGATATCACCATATCTTTGATTTCTGCCTTCTGTAATCTCCCCACCAATTGTTCCCCCAGAAGTATCTGGTCTATTCGGGAGAAAGATCTATGTACTGCCGAATAGAACGAATACTACCTATCATAAGGGTGTATATATCTCCATGCATCTGTCAACTGGAGAGTATCCTTAAACCTCGCCAGATTTGTTACCTTCATAGTGCATCTCTGACCCCAGGTTATTTCATCACTTGATCTGTCTTCTGAAGTCTGCATTACTTCATTCCAATCTCCTCCCACTACCATTGAGTCTATGCGATGTTTTGTGAGCTCCCACTGTAAGTCACCCAGAAACTTGCTATTATCTGCATTAGGACCATAAGCATTGAAGACTGTTAGACTTTCTCCTGCCAGATGTACCTTTATGCCCAGCCATCTGTCTGCATCATCTGATTGTATGACCTCAATTTTTGCTTGTAAAGCTATATTTACCAGAATGAGTACGCCTGCCTTCCTATCTACTGCTGGTGATCCAACACAATTGGCTACCCAGCCTTTTTGCATATACTTAAACTCGTCCGCTTTCAAATGGGTTTCTTGGAGTAGTGCAATGTCGGCCCGTAATTTTTTCAAATGCCTGAGCACCTGAGATTGCTTTATTGGCGACCTCAGGCCTTTTACGTTCCACGAAATTACTTTAATATGCATTTTCTCAGTTAGTCATATGTGCAGCAGATGACTGGGCATTATTCAACATATCAAGTACAATCAAAATGCAGATACATAATAAAAGATCAAAAGACATTACTCAACATCTCTATACTATCTAAAACCCTATCAGAGAGTGGTTCCCCCCTTCCCCATCCCTTAAGCTGGACAGTTTGCCAGGTGCTTGCGTAGTGGGGCTCAGTCCCCTTGAGCCCTGGTACCAATGATGTTTCAAGTTCCAGCTCATCACCCTTTCGGTACTCCCTTCTTCCCCACATAGACAGAGGGTTAACCTCATTTCAGTCTTACAACTGGCTCCTGCTTGCCATCTAATCTATTAAACTTTTGTTTAAACATTATGCAGCCTTGCTGAACTCGCTGCTATCTCGATCATTTATTACATAGTTCTCAATCAGAGGTAAACTCACGGAACCATGTTCCAACTTCTGGTTGTTGTTCGTCCTCTCGAGGTGACAGTGCTCTTTGTAGGCTGCGACTAGCTTCCGGCTTTTTCAAAAACTTTTCCGCATCTTCTGGGCGTTTGAATATATACACCAAATCATCTTTACATGTGATGCGTAGTGTAGCCGGGTACATAAAAGCGAACTTTATCTTTCGTGTCAACAGGTCGGCACAGACCGGATTAAAGACTTGGCGTCGTTTCGATACATCAAAGGAATAGTCGTTGAAGAGCATTATCCGCCGATCTTCATATAGAAGCGGTTCTCGCTGTGACTTAAATGCAGTTAGACGCTTGAGCTTGTCTTTGTAATCCAAGTATCGGACCATTACTGGGTGTGGTGGCTTGTTGTCTCTTTCTCCCCGTGGAGGTCCTACTCAATGTGCCCTTTCTGCTCTGCAAGGGCCTACTACTCCTAAGAGTTCAGGTAAAGTACGCTCACAAAACTCGTCAATGTCCGCCATCTTGTGCTTTTCTGATAGCCCGACCACTCTCAGGTTATTTCTCCGAGACCTGTTCTCCAAGTCTTCCAGCTTATCTTGAAACAGCCTGTTCGATATGCATGATTCCTCTAGATGCCTAGAAGTTACATCTAGTTCTTTTTCCACCTCCAGTATTCGCTTTTCTGCCTCTTTAATTCGTCCTGAATGATCCTGCAGCTGCCGTGTGATGTGGCCCAAAGTTTTTTTCACTGCTCCCTCTACAATCATCTGGAGGTCTGGGGCTATCTGCTTTGCCACCTCTTTCGCTATAGCTCTGTAGTCTTTCCCTCCTAGGGCTTGTGGGATGTCCTCCACGCTCTCGGTCTCCCAGGTATTCGTGGGAGAAGCTCTCCCTGAGCTCTGGGAGCCATGTCTCGAGCGGGCCGCCGCCATTTTGGGCTGTCTCTGCGCCACCGGTTTCTCTTTGCCCTTGCGTGCAGATCGAGTGAGGTATTTTTTCATTTACCTCTCCGCTGTCTTTAGACTTATGTGGGCCACCGGAATCGTCACCTCTCCCGGTGTCTGACGGCAAGCTGTTGGAGCTCTCCCACTGCCGTCCGTCCATGAAGGCGCCGGAACCGGAAGTCAGGGTGTTACACTTTATTAAGCAGACCACCATTTTCAATCAATATGGGAAAGAAAAAGCATGACATAGTTGAATGCCTTGAACAAGGTATGAAAACCTTAGATACTGTATTTAGCAAAAACTTCAATAGGCATCAATATTTATTCCCTTTTAACCCTCCTGACGGTTCATTTCTTCTGCCAAATAGGCAGAAATACATTGTTTTTGTTTTGTTTCATGTAAAGCTACCACAGTGGTAGCTACATGAAACAACACTAGAGGGCGCATGTGTCCCTCTAGTGCGATCGTCGTCGGCATCAATAGCAAACAGGGGAACGCATACACAACGCGTTCCCCTGTTTGGCTTCTCCTGTCGCCATGGCGACGATCAGAATGACGTCATGGACGTCAGCCAACGTCCTGACGTCAGACGCCTCCGATCCAGCCCTTAGCGCTGCCTGGAACTCATTGGTCCGGGCAGGGCAGGGCTCTGGCGGGGGGGGGGGGGGCCCTCTTCCGCCGCTGCGTGCGATCGCCGCAGAGCGGTGGCGATCAAGCTGTGTGCGTGCCTAGCAAAGTGCTAGCTGCGCATACAGCACTTTAAATGGTGCAAATCGCCCCACCAGGGGCTGAGATATCCTTCTGCGCGGCATAGCCCGAGCTTCAGCTCGGGCTTACCGCCAGGAAGGTTAAGCAATACCAGTTGTCTTTGGCTGCAATAGTGTCTGAATCACAAACATGTAGATTATCCAGTCAAACTTCATTTAGAGCACCTGATCTGCATGCTTGTTCAGGGTCTATGGCTAAAACTATTAAAGGCAGAAGATCAGTAGGATAGACAGGCAATATGCACTGTTTAAAAGGAAATAAATATGGCAGCCTCTATAGCCCTCTCGTCTTTAGGTTATCTTTAAGTGTAATCATCATACTGTTAATGCAGATTAAGGCAAAATGAAGTGGTTTTCTGCCAAATACAGCGGATTAAGAGAACAGCTGCTAAAATGCAATTACAAAGCAGAAAACATGTATTTGAAGCTGTTGGTGCCTCTGGAGTCCTGTGCATCTAAAGGTGCCAGATTGCAAAACTTCTATTTGGCCACCCATAACCAATGCTCACAAGCAGAAATGGCTGCAGTGGGCCCAGAACTTGTTTACTGATAAGTGTTGTGCAACTCTAGGTTGTCCAGATGGATGGAGTCGTGTATGGTTGGTGGGCAGACACCATGTCCCAACAAGGCTGCTATGTCAGCAAGGAGGTAGCGAAGTCATGTTTTGGCCTGGAATCATGAGGAGAGAGCAGGTCGACCCCTTCAGGGCCCTTGAAGGTATAAAAATGACCTCAAAAAAAGTATGTGAGGTTTCAGACTTTCTTCCATGGTACAAAAAGAAGAACCATGCTTTCCATGACAAAATCATCTTCATGCATGACAATGTTGCAATGAATAAATCTCATGTTGCAAGGATTACATCTGTATTATTGGCTACTATGAGAATTGGAGCATCCTCAAGCTACAGATCTATGAGTGGCTATTTTGACATCCTACAAAGAAATTCAAGCAGAAACTCTCAAAAAACTCACATGTTTAATGGATGCAAGAATTGTGAAGCCGCTATCAAATAAGTGGTCTTATGTTAATATGTACCTTCACATGTGAAGATATTTTTGATGGAAAATGGTCACTTGTTGAGTTTGCAGCATTAGGAGGTTATATTTACTGAAATCAAAAGCTATTTCAGTTCTTTAAAACCTATAAAATGTTTTCAAATCATTAGGACGTTTGTTCAGTAACATTGAAATTATATTCTAATGGTCAATGACTCAAAAATTAGGCTGACTGCCACTTTCATTGATTATTTAGGAAAATCAGAGAAAATAAAATTTGCATAATAATTTAAAACATGGTGTAGTTAAATTAATTCAAAGAAAAATCCCATACACAGTTTTTATGTGACGATGAAGGATATGCGGCAAAATCAATGATGCAGTGTAATTGGACTACTGCTTACTCACTCATCTAAAACAAACTGATATAGCTCAAACTCTTGAGCCTCGCCGTATCTTAATCCTTAGGAAGGTATAGCCACAAGGGTAAAAATGATCTACCTCACTGGTCCAAAGTGTCATTTACTAGCTATTGCTGCGGATGTCCTTCAAAGTAAGGCCCGGTTCACATTAGCGTTTTTTCCCGGAATGTAAACGGAATGTATACTGTACAAACGGAACGGATGTGAAAGGATCCAATGTTAATCTATGGATCCATTCACATGCGTCCGTTGGTACGGATACGTTCCGGTCCCCGGATCTAAAAATTGTTGCAGGCCCTAATTTTCCGGACCGTTCTGCCCAGCGAAACGGATCCGGACTAAAAAAAACGGAACCACGGGGGATGGAGGCATGGGCCGACGTGAACATGAGCGATGGGAGGGTGAGGGAGGGTGCAGCAGCCGGGCGGGTGGTTGCGGGAGGGTTTATACATACCTAATCTTCTGTAGCAGCCGGCGATAGATGCTTCCGTCTTCTTCCACGTCATGAGACTGTGTGTAGTCTCAGCGGATGAAGAGGAAGCCTCTACCGCCGGCTGCTACTGAAGACTAGGTATGTATTTGCTGAGTAAAAACGGATCCATTCAATCATTGATCAGATCCGTTTTCACTATGTGAACCGGGCCGCGGACAGAGCCATCCGGATCCGGTGGAGCGGAGACTGGATCCGCTCACCGGATACTTTTGGCTCCAAACACTAATGTGAACCGGGCCTAAGAAAAGCGTCAATGCTCCTTTTAAATGTAAAATTTGCCATACCTAATTCCTGTGGTGTTAAGAATAAAATATTAATCTGCAAACAGTGGCGTAGCTGAGGAGCTTGAGGCCCCAGTGCAAGTTGTACATGGGGCCCCATGCACTCTATTGATATGAAGTCCAAAACCTATCAAAGACAATTTCAGTGTCAGGGAGGTGTAATCAAAGAAACAGTTAAGGATTACCCATATTCGATGCACATATAGAGATGGTTATTACCAGCATAGCACCAATTAAAAGCTAATAAGATAGATAGAGGAGGGCCCCTAATGGGCCCCTGATGCAGTCTACACCCCCTATTACTACGCCACTGTCTGCAAAGGTTTTATATTGCTGTTGGATGTATGTATACGTGTTATTTCAGTCGCCTCTAAATCTTTTTTTTTTTTTTCAGGATAGATAAGCCCAGTTTGTCTAACCCTTCTTGGCAAGGGAGACCTTTCACACCTTCTGAATGGACACAGGCACACTATTAATGATACCAAATCTGGACTCCCAGTTGCTACACACTTTCGGTCCAACGGACACAGCATGGATGATCTTTGTGTCACTGCCCTGAAGGGTGGCTTCAAAACGTCAAATGATCGATTAATAGCAGAAACAAAATATATAAATTGGTTCAAAGCTGTGCAGAATGGTTTGAATAAGGACAACAACTTCTTATATTGGTATGAGAATGATGATATTTGAACTTTCTCAGCCATTCAAGCTGAACTTGTGAACTAAGAATTTACTATACCTCTGGGTCAATCCTAATCCCAGGTCTGTGAGCAGGGAGTAAACAAGGATCCTTATCTTAGCTAATAACCTCTAACCCCCATTTAGATGGTCTGTTTGAATTAAGACATCTTAATGACATGTATTTATGCTTGAAAAAAAATATCTGTTTTCCCTTTTGATGTTGCATGTATAAAGCTGTCTGTACCACCAGTTTGCAAACTAACAGGATATAAGCCCGACGAAGGCTGCAAGGCCGAAAGCTTGCTTATTTTTATTCATTTTTAGTTAGCCAATAAATGGTATCATCCGGATTTAAAACTTCTTATTTTATTTAGTTACCTTTTTTAATTTACTTTGCTTTTCTTAATCTTCTCTTGTAGTGTGGTGGAAAAACTGTATTCCGTACTCCAAAGTTTGCCTCACACATACTTTATACACAATATTTTACTATCTCATGTTTTTATTTCCCTTTTTATACCTCCATGAATTACACTTTCTTAAACTGCTGCTGCTGTTTGCCATTGGTTAGATGCAATGTAAAACCATGCTTCAAGCCCCATACAATAATCTGTATTTGATGCATGTTTAATCTCTCATTGGTTTACCTGTTTTGGAATCATTGCGTTCTCTTGGGATTGAACGAGAACTGTAAAAACTCCAGAAAGCCTGGTAGCATATGGGCTGACATTAAGATTTATACCCCAAAACAAATGTGAATGGAGTTCCAGAATAGAGACAGTTTCTGAAGAGACGAAGATTGTCTGCTCTCCAAGTATGGAGTGGGACAGAGGAGATCGTACCTATAAACAAAAAGTGATACGCATTGATAAATTAGTTTTTTTCGAAAATAAATTACATAAAAATGTGCATATCTAATAATCAATTTTCTTATGATATACAATTAATTGTATTAATGAAACCCTTAAAACTGGTACAACATCAAAAAGAAGCAGTCTAACTATAATTCAGATTTTATGTCAGTCTCAACCATATAGAAAGAATAAATGTTGCATTAGATTAACCTCCTTGCCGGTCTAAAAAATCCGGCAAGGAGGCAGCGCCGCATTTTTTATTTATTTATTTTTTAAATCATGTAGCGAGCCCAGGGCTCGCTACATGATAGCCGCATCCCCCCACCCACTCCAATCGCCTTCGGCGATCAGAGTATGCAGGAAATCCCGTTGAGAACGTGATTTCCTGCAGGGCTTCCCCGGTCGCCATGGACGTCGCAGGGAATCCCGAACCGCCCCTCAGCGCTGCCTGGCTCTGATTGGCCAGGCTGCGCAGGGGTCTGGGGCATGGGGGGGGGGGGCGGCGCGGCGGGTAGCGGCGACGATCGCGTACTACACGCAGCTAGCAAAGTGCTAGCTGCGTGTAGGAAAAAAAATTATGCAAATCGGCCCAGCGGGGCCTGAGAAATCCTCCTGCGCAGGTTACCCCGAGCTGAGCTCGGGATAACCGGCAAGGAGGTTAAGTGATATACAAAGTGTATGTCCTGGGGAAAGTATAAAATGAAAAAAAAAATTGCAACAGCTTAACTACTTCAGGAGTTTGGTACACATATCTACGCCTCTGTATAATTCACGTGCAGATCAGGGGCGTAGATATGCTTACTGTTTACTTACCGCCGCGTTGCCATCTCTATGCCATTTCCGTTCGTCTTACCGTTGCAATCCCCCCCCCCCCCCCTTCTGTGATTGGAATAAGAGAATCAGCAGTTCCCAACCCTGATCACCATGCCTGTGACTTCCAAGAGCTTGCAGCGAGGATTATGCAAGCTCACAGTCAAAAAACACCCAACGTCTTCGTGTTTCTATTACTAGAACACGATTTCAGCAGCACTATCTTGTGGCCAAAAAGTAAAAATACATCCAATTACACCATAATTCAACTTTACATATAAGCTGAATAGAATTATTATTAGTTTATTTTATTATTTATTTTATGTATTTTAGTTTTTTATTTTATTATTTGTTAACCCCTTCCACCCCTGCCATGTAGTTACCAAAATAATACACTAATTAAAGTGTTATTAAAAAAAAATAGAAACAATTAGAAAAAATTGCATCATTTAAAAAAAACATTATTTACATAAATAGTTACCTTAGGAGGGACTTTTTTATATAATATGTATGCCATGAGGATATATTACTGTTAATTTTGCAAATAAAGTCCCGTAATAAGTGATATAGTATTAAAAATCCCTAAACTGAAAAAATACACCTTTATTTCCAGATAAAATATCGCCATACATTGTACTAGGGACACAATTTAAACGTAGTAATAACCGGGACAATTGGGCAAATAAAAGATGTGGGTTTTATGCATTGAATCACATTTTATTTTAAAACTAGAAAGGCTGAAAACTGAGAAATAATGATTTTTTTCCCTTTTTCTCTTATTCCCTTTACAATGCATATAAAATAAAAGAATTCTTAGCAAAAAGTACAACCCAAAGAAAGCCTAATTTGTGGCAAAAAAAACTATATATATATATATATATATATATATATATATATATATATATATATATATATATATATATATATATATATATATATCATTTCAGTGTGATAAGTAACAATAAAGTTATCGCTGAATGAATGGGAGGAGCGCTAAAATGTGAAAATTGTTTTTGTTTTTAAAGGACCACTATCGTGAAAAAGTGTAAAATTTAAAATACACGTAAACACATAGAAATAAAAAAGGAAGTTTCTTCCACAGTAAAATGAGCCATAAATTGTTTTTCTCCTATGTTAATCAGTACTCAGGGTATCTCTAACCACTTTAGGATCACAGTTTTTTTTTCCCTTTGAAGGACCACTGTCACGAAAATCATAAAATTACATGGAAACTTAATGTGCTAAAATGTACTTTTCTCATATGATGCTGTCACCTACAGTAGGTAGTAGAAAACTGACAGAACCAACAGGTTTTTGGACCAGCTCATCTGAGCAGTGATTAACCACTTTCCTACCCTGGTCATTTTCACAGTTCAGCTCAGCTCTGATTACTTTGGCAATAACTTTATAAATAATGATCACAACTAAATGATCTATTTGTTGTTTTATTTGGGACAAATTAGGCTTTTTTGTGGCTGATATTTGTTTTTATTAATTACCTTATTTTCTATGTATTTTAAAAGGAAAATAAGGAAAAAAGTGGAAAAAAAATTACACAATTTATCCACTTTCATGTATATATAATGTATTATAGCTTTAATGTAAATAGCTTCTATTGTACATTAAACCCACACATGTTATTTGACTATCTCTCCTGTTTATTTAAACAGTTCATTTGTTTTAATATGTATAAAGAGGCCCATCTGGTTGATTTCAGCCATCGATCTATTCTATGGAATAGATCGGAAACGGATTCTATCAAATCTATCGATCAATCGATTTGCGTCCGGTTTCGGAACCCCAGGGAACTGTTTATGGGTTGGAGGGGGGCCATAAGACACCTGGGAACTTTCTAAGGGAGGAAGATGGCCAGTAGACATTGAGGTTCGCCGGCGACTAGGTCACAGTGTACAATTTCGGCCCACTTTGCATTGGAGTTTGACACCACTGGGTTAGACAGAATCTCAACATACTATTACAAGAAGATTACCAATACATGATGACAAAAGCAAAATTGGACCAATACTCCCAATGCAATAAGGCTGGCTAAAAATGGCAAACATAGTAAAACATAGACATCCATCCATCAAATGAAAAACAATACAACGTTAAAGGACAACTATCAAAGTTAACTAAAATAACTAAAATAAAATATATTTTATCGTATACTACCCCTCCTCTTGTTTCCCCCCATTCCCTTTAGATTGTAAGCTCGCAATGGCAGGGCTCTCTCCCCCTTTTGTGTCTTGGAAATCATTATACATTTTATTCATCATGATACTTTTATCACTGTCATTACCAATTCTGTATTTTGTATTCTGTATGCTGTATCATTTTTTGTATTTTGTCACTAATTATGTATCTTGTATATTAGTGTACGCCATTGTCTGTATTATGTACCCCATGTTTGTTTCTTACTTTGTACAGCACCACGGAATATGTTGGCGCTTTATAAATCAATAATAATAATACATAATATTAATAATAAATGACACATACATTTCCAGTAATAACTAGCAAATAGCAATACAAAGGCTTTTATTTCATATTTTCTATGAAGAAAATGATATTTACAGAGAGCAGTTCTCACTGTGAGCATTACTATGGAGGACTGTGCCCAGCACATCCAACATACAGAAACAATCTTCACTGGCTCTAATACTGTGACTGGAATCTGTTCAGAATGATAGAAAGCAGAAATATAGCTTCAAATGTATGTATAAATAATCAGCTTAAGCTCTGTGTTCCTGTCTGTGTGTCTCTCTCTGGCATGCAGTATAAACAGTTTACAGCCAGGTTACAGTTCAGATCTGCCTCCCCCTTACCCTGATGCCGACATAAAACTGTTACAAAACAGCTGGTAAACACAGGCTGTGCTGAGAGACTTCTAAAAAGCATTTTAGTGTTGCTGGCTAAAAGCTCTATAGGTATGTGGGGCTTACAGAAAAAACAGTTTCTTTAATAGTTGTTCTTTAACCACTTGCCGACCACCCACTACCAATAGGCGGCGGCAAAGCGGCACCCCCAGAACCGCATAACGCTGATCGGCGGCGGCACGTGGGGGACTAATTAGCAGGGGATCGCGCGCATCCGCCGGCATTAGGCTCCGCCCACCCGCAACGTCAACTCGTCGGCGGGTTGTAAACAGCCCGATCTCTCCTGCAAAAGTATATATAACACTTTGTAATGTATACAAAGTGTATTATACAGGCTGCCTCCTCCCCTGGTGGTCCCAGTGATTGAGGAACCACCAAGGGAGGAGGCAGCTGTGTATGTAGACACACACACTGATCCTGTCCCCCTGCCTCCCTGATCACCCACAGCACCCCTCAGCCCCCCCCCCCCCCGATCACCCCCTCAGACCACTGTTTGCACCCAATCACCATCTGTCAACGCTATATTTTAGATTAGGTCCTAAACTGCCCCCTGGGGGCTCCTGATCACCCCCACACCCTCAGATCCTCCCCAGACTCCCCCTGTGTACTGTATACATCTATTCTCCCCTGTAATCACCCGCTGGTCACCTGTCAATCACCCATCCATCACCCCCTGTCACCACCTGTCACTGCCACCCATCAGATCAGACCCTAATCTGCCCCTTGCGGGCACCCAATCCCCCGCCCACACCCTCAGATCGCCCTCAGACCCCCCTGATCATCTCGCCAGTGCATTGCTTGCATCTATTCTCCCCTCTAATCACACCCTGATCACCTATCAATCACCCCGTCACACCCTGTCACCACCTGTCACTGCTACCCATCAGATCAGACCCTAATCTGCCCCTTGCGGTCACCCAAACATCCGCCCACACCCTCAGACCCCCCCCCCTGATCACCTCCCCAGTGCATTATTTACATCTGTTCTCCCTTCTAATCACCCCCTGTCACCATCTGTCACTGCTACCCATCATACCCATCAGATCAGACCCTCATTTGCCCCTTGCTGGCACCCAATCACCCTCCCACACCTTCAGATCGCCCTCAGACCCCCCCAATCACCTCCAAAGTGCATTGATTCAGAATCAGAATCTTTATTATCGCCAAGCACGACTGGGTCGTGCCCGGAATTGGTCTTGGCACGTACAGGGTACTGATACAGGATATAGGTACAGATACAGGACAAGTCAAGCAGTCAGAAAGGAACAGAACACTATACCAGATGCAGAGAAAGACAATGTAGCATAAGTTATAACACAAAGAAACACCCAAAAGAGTCAGCTTGAGCTAGGGCGTCGTCTATCCACGTGCAGAGTGCCTCAGTGCAGACATGGTGTTGTGGTGTGGGGATGGGTAGTTACGTGGAGAGAGTTCAGAATGTTGACAGCCGAGGGAAAGAAACTGTTTTTATGCCTTGAGGTCTTGGTGAAGATGTACCGGAACCGGAGCCTCCGGCTGGAGGGGAGCTGACTAAAGAAGCGGTGGCCTGGTTGAGAGGGATCGTTGGTGATCTTTAAAGCTCTGGAGTGTAGCCTGGAGTGGTAAAGGAGGTCCAGTGAGGGAAGGGATCTCCCGATGATCCTCTCCGCTGATCTGATGACCCTCTGCAGTTTGAGTCTGTCGCTGGCAGAGGAGCCGGTGTACCAAACCAGGATGGAAGAGCATAGGACAGATTCGATTGTAGCGGAGTAGAAGTTTGTAAGAAGTTTTTGGGCCATACCAAACTTTTTTAGTTGGCGGATAAAGAAAAGTCTCTGTTGGGCTTTCCTCTGTGTGGAGGCAGTGTTGGCCTTCCACCTCAGGTCATTGGAGATGGTTGTGCCCAGAAGGCGGACGCTGGGGACTCTTTCCACCTCCTTGCCATCGATGCAGATTGGTGGCGGGGTGGAGGCGCATCTCCTGAAATCAACAATCATCTCCCCATTTTTCGCTGTATTTATGACCAATCCGTTGTCTCTGCACCAGTGACAGACGCCTTCGGCCTGGTGGCGGTACTCCTTCTCATCGTTATTGGTGATGAGACCGACAATGGTCGTGTCGTCAGCGAATTTGATTACTTTTACAGAGTATGATGTGGATTTGCAGTTGTTCGTACATAGAGAGAGCAGAAACTGCGACAGGACGCAGCCTTGTGGGACTCCTGTGTTGGTGATCCTAGGTTGTGAGGAGATAGTGCCCAGCCTAACTGGTTGAACTCGATGGACGTATGTCTTTTTTCAACCAAAATAACTATGGAACTATGTAACTAACAACCTGGGATCTGTTGGAGAGGAAGTCTGTGATCCACAGGCGTAGGGTTGGATGGACTCCTATCGCGGCAAGATTATCTTACAGTATTTTGGGGCTGATGGTATTGAATGCTGTGCTGAAGTCCAGTAGGAGGATCCTGGCGTAGGAGTCTGGTCTGTCCAGGTGATCATAGACGAGCTCCAAGCAGATGTTAATGGCATCGTCAGTGGACCTGTTCGCTCTGTATGCGAACTGGTGTGGGTCTAGCAGTCCCTCTGTGGAGTGCTTAAGGAGGGGGAGCACCATGCTTTCAAAAGCTTTCATGATCACGAATGTAAGTGCCACTGGCCTGAAGTTGTTGAGGTCGAGGATTCCCTGCTTTTTGGGGACAGGGATAATGGCGGACCTCTTGAAGCACGTGGGTACTTTGCCTCCCTGGAGGGACCTCGTGAAGATGGAAGAGAGGGTGGGAGCAAGCTGACGAGTGCAAGTTTTCAGGCAGGCTGGTGACACTCCGTCCGGACCAGAGGCTTTCCTAGCATTTAGTCTTAGCAAGTGTTTCAGCACATCCGCCTCTCTCACTGACGGTGGGGGCGAGTTAGGGCGTCAATGTCAGAGGATTGTGCAGGCGGCTGTGGGAGTCCTGCAGGTGTTGGCTGGTTCTCAAATCTGCAGTAGAAGTTACCGAGACTCTCTGCAAGCTCATTGCTGGGTGTAGCATGCTGAGGGGAAGGCTTGTAGTTGGTGGCAGCCTTAAGCCCTTTCCATACAGCTCGTGAGTTGTTTGAGGAGAGATTTTGTTCCAGCTTTTCCGCGTAGTCCTTCTTTGCGGACCTCAGTGCCCTGTTTAGGTCATTTCTTGCCCTCTTGTAGTCCTCCTGGTTGCCGGACTTGTGTGCGGCTTCTTTGCTGCGTCGCAGTTGTCGTAGTCTTTTTGAGAACCACGGTTTATCGTTTGGATATAGTTTGAAGGATTTTGTAGGGATGCAGGAATTCTCACAGAAGCCAATGTACGAGGATACGTTGTCTGCCCACTCGTCCAGGTTATGCGATTCCAGAGCCTTCCAGTCTGTGCCGTCAAAGCAGTCCTGAAGTTGTAGTTTAGCCTCACTTGACCACACTTTGAAGGATTTGGTGACAGGTTTTGAGGTTTCCAGGCGCCTTTTGTAAGTAGGTATCAGGTGGATGATGCAGTGGTCAGATGAGCCCAGTGCTGCCCACGGTGTCGCTTTGTATGCCTCTTTCAGGACCGTGTAGCAATGGTCGAGGGTGTTGGCATTCCTGGTGGGGCAGGTAATGTGCTGATGGAAGTGGGGCAGTTCATTACGGAGGTTGGCCTTGTTGAAATCCCCCAAGATAATGAGCATCGAGTCCGGGAGGGCCGTCTCCCACTGCATGATGTGATCAGGGCCATCTCCCACTGCATGATGCGATCACTAAGATCACGCAGGGCAGCATTTGCCTCTGCATCAGGATGGATATACACGCCCACGAGGATGCAGGAGGAGGACTCCCTGGGCGAGTAGATTGGCCTGCAATTGATGAGGAGGAGTTCAAGTTCTGGTCTTCATTTCTTGGCCAGGACCGAGGTGTTTGGGCACCAGACAGAGCTGATGTAGAAGCAGATGCCGCCCCCTTTCTTTTTCCCAGAGAGGGTGCTGTCACGGTCTGCTCGGATGAGGCTGAAGCCTGGGAGCTGGAGGGCACTCTCGGGGATGTCGTCATGAAGCCACGTGTAACGATCGGTGTAACACCGAGAGGGTCTGATTACCGGTGATCTGCAGTATCACCGAGAATACAGATATATACCCGATTATTGATGATCTGCAGTATCACCGATAATCAGATATATCTCTAACCTCTGGACACCTGAGTGATAAGAGTGTTTGGTGCAACAGTAATACTTTGAGTAGAGCACCCGAGAGAAGGGTGTTAAACAGTGGGAGATATTGCTTGAGATCAGATTCCTTCCACAGGTCTAAAGCTCCCCAAGGGGCGGAGCTAGGCTGAGAGTGGGAAGGACAGAACGTGAGTGACACCAATGAGGAAGTGTCACTGACAGATCTGCAAACTATCTCTTAACAGGAGAGAGAGTTCTCGAGGTCGGACAGGCCAGGTCGTTAACACACGGACAGATAAAGTACAGAGACAGTATACAGGGACAGAATCCAAAGACTAGCAGAGATTGGCAACAGAGTATCAGAATAACTAAGGTACAGAATCAGAGATCAGAAGAATGGTCAGGAAAACAGAAGGTAACAGATAATCAACAATGCCTAAGCTTGAGTGTGAGCTCCTAGATTCTCAACACTCCAGGAACTAGACTAGACAATAATAATGATACAGATGGTACAGAATTCCTAGACTAAGGTGTGAGTTCCTTGGCCATCAACACCTTGGAAACTGGTCTAGATAATAACACAGATAATAATACAATTCCTAGGTCAAGGTGTGAGCTCCGTGATCATCAACACCTACAAAACTGTCTAATCAACACAGATACTGACAAGGTCTGAGTGCTACCACGTAGTGATCGCAATGCCAGACACCAGAGAAATTACCAGCACCCAGTATATATACACCAGTGCTCTCTAGCGCCTCCCCTAAGTGCTGGACCAATGGAAGTTGCTGAAATTGTCAGCTGACCGGCATGGTCAGCTGACTCCCTTCTGACTGTCATAAAGGCCCTGCCTCTCTGCGCACGCGCGCGCGTCCTCCTGAACCAGTATGGACTATCAGTCCCAGCCACACCAGACATGTGTTGCAATGTTCCTGCTGTGTTGAATGCGGAATCCGCCGCACCGCTGTCCGTGCGTGCGGCGTTTTCTCCGCATTCAGCATTACTGACAAGAGTAGGCCTATGCGTGCTACCTGCCGCGTCGGACGCGGAATCCGCCGCCCTGTTGTCTGGACATGCGGCGGTTTCTCCGCGCTCCGACTGCGCGCTAGCTGGCATGTTGAACGCGGAATCAGCCGCCTTACTTTGAGTACTAGCGGCGGCTTTTCCGCGTTTCCTCACACCACGTTTCGGTAAAGCAAAAGACTGGGGTGTTGTTACCGAGATTAGCAAAAGCTCGGTATACAGAGGCGCCAGAGTAGAGTAAAACGTTTTAAAAACCGTTTAAAAGCAGAGGGGGATGTTAGGGTGGACTTACCTCCCTCTTACAAAAAAGAAAACTCACTCGAGTCTCGATAAAACAGAATTGACAAATAATTTATTCAACTCCACAAATGTAATCTAGTCCACCCTGGGTGGAGGGGTGCATCCCCATCTACTATCTACAGAGAGCGACTTCTTAACCTGAGTGGGGTCAGGTCCTAATGCTCCCCACCTGTATTTTAAGTGGTTGCCTATGGGTAACCCGTGTTTGTGAGTATATACACATAAAATTGTATTGAACGCTTCATTTTACCTGACAATACTGCACCATATTGGGCTCTCGATTCTCTTCTTGTTTTTAAGCGTTACCGAGATTGCATCTATTCTCCCCTCTAGGCACACCCTGATCACTTATCAATCACCCCATCATCCCCTGCCACTGCTACCCATCTGATCAGACCCTAATTTGCCCCTTGCGGGCACCCAAACACCCGCCCACACCCTCAGATCGCACTCAGACCCCCCTGATCACCTCCCTAGCGCATTATTTACATCTGTTCTCCCCTCTAATCACCCATCAATCACCCCCTGTCACCATCTGTCACTGCTACCCATCATACCCATCAGATCAGACTCTCATCTGCCCCTTGCGGGCACCCAATCACCGCCCACACCCTCAGATCGCCCTTAGACCCCCCTAATCACCTCCTCAGTGCATTGATTGCATCTATTCCCCCCTCTAATCACACCTTGAGACAGCAATCAATCACCTCCTGTCACCCCGTAGCACACCTAACCATCAGATCAGGCCCTAATTTGCCCCGTGTGGGCTCCTGATCACTCGGCCAAACCCTTAGCTCCCCCTCAGACCACCTTCCGATCATCTCCCCAGTGCATTAATTGCATCTATTCTCCCCTCTAATCACCCCCTGAGACACCCATCAATCACCTCCTGTCACCGCTAGCACTCCTATCAATCAGATCAGGCCCTAATCTGCCCCCTGCGAGCTTCTGATCCCCGGCCAAACCCTCACCTGCCCCACTGCAGTGACAGAATTTTTTTTTCTGATCACTGCACTGGCGCTTTGAGTCCGCAAGGAGAAAAGCGCAATATAAATGTTATTTGTCTTGTCTTGTCTTGCAAAAAACACTGTACAATAACTGTGGCGCTGTAAAGATCAGTTTTGATTTTTTTTTTTTAATCAAAACTCAGTGACCACAGCTTTCTACTTCACAAGTACTCCCTTTTGCTAGGTAGGTGCTCTTTTTCCTGGGTAGTCTCAGAGGAATACCCCCTAAATTTAGCAGTCCACCATGGCAAAAAGGGGTATTCCGCTGAAGAGGCTGCCGAGATTCTGGCCCAGTGGGGTGAGTGCGATTGGGAAGCCTCATCCGACAAATCATCAGGGTCAGAATACGAACCAGTGAACAGCAGTGGCTCTCTGACCAATAGCAATGACGAGGTTGAGGTCCCGGCTAGAGCCAGGCATACCACACCCCATGTCACTAGACCGCAGGATCAGACTCAAGGGCAGCAGAGTGGTGCTAACGCTGATCCGAGTTTTCTTGGCATGCACCAGCAGCGTAGCATCTCCTAGACCTAGCACCAGTACTAATGAAGACCTTGGTGAAGTGGCGAGCACCAGCATGGTAGTAGAAACTGGTTCGGTGGCACGTGCATTAAGACCCGAGATGCAGCCAACAGCAAAACGGGCCCGTACTACCCATAGTCTCCCAGAGGTGCTGGCAAATCCCAATTGGCAATCCCCTGGTTCCGCCGCACCCGTACTGCCCCTTTTTATCGCCCAGTCTGGTGTCCAGGTGTAGACAGATAATCTAGGATTGGCCCTAGACTTTTTTCATCTGTTCTGCACCGTGAATCTCTACGACTTAATTGTGGCTGAGACCAACCGTTATGCCACACAATACGCAACTGTAACAATCTGCTCTGCTGTCTGCACAGGCAGGCAACTTTTTGACCATTTTTCAGGTCTGGATGCTGCAGATCCCTGGAAAGGAGACCTGTCTTCACTCTGCAAGTTTCAGAGTTGCTGTTCTGGTGAGGGATTTGCATCCACTTGTCATGCAGATTGTTTGTCTGCTTCCTTTGAAGGCTTGCAGTATAAATACCATTTCCTCCCAGAATTCCTTGCTGGTCATAAAGGTTTGGTCCTGCTAGACTTACCTTGAGTTTCAGCCCTCTGCTAATTGTTTGCTAATATTATCTTAGAGTAGTTATCCTTGGGAATGCACTAGCATTCCTGCTAGCGTAGTCAGGTTGTTTATTATCTGTATTGCCTAGTTCTGTCTTATTTGTTGCGATTGTTCTGTCGCCAGCGGCGTCTGACAGGGAATCGCTCTGTCTGTTTAAATCGCATTCGCCCTAGCATTAGAGGCGGTGGATCTCTCTGTATTCTGTCTTCGGAGTGTAAGCCAGATCAGCGGTTGCTACTGGTTGCTCCATCTGTCTGTCTGTCTGGATCGCATCCGCCCTAGCGGTAGAGGCGGTGGTTCCTTCTGTACTCTGTCTAGGAGTGTAGCCAGAGCTGCGGTTGCTACTGGTTACTCCTTCTGTCTGTCTTGTCTGGAACAAGCGGTTGCAGTTGTCTCGGTGAGGCAACCGATTAGCAAGCATTCTCGTTCTCTATTTGTTTTCGTGTTTCATTGGTTAGTCAGGGTTGGTACGCTTTGTTGCTGTTGCGCTTAACGTGCGGTGACCGTGCCTTGTACGCGCTTTGTCGCTATTGCGCTTAACGTGTGGTGACCGCGTGTAGTTAGTCCTGTCTGCTCCTCCGTGTTGAATTACAGTTTGTTATTGCTTCTGTCTTTATTCTTCCTATGCTCTGTCTTTACTCAGTCTTGTGTCTCTATTAGCAATCGCCATTCTTGCGATTGCTTTCCCACTTGGTCTTCGCTGTTGTGTGTTCACCATCGCCAGGTGGCGACTAGATTGCTGGAAATACATACATTCTGTCTCTGTGCTCACTCTCTCTCTTGAGGGGCTATCTTGCCCTGTATTGTTTCACCTCGTACAATTTTTATCTGGCATCTGTGGCAGTGCAGAGGGTTTATTCCTCTGCACTCCACAGCTCCATCTGCCGGTGGGAATTCCTCTCTACAGGTGCATTGCACCAAAGCTGGGTTCCTTTATTCAAACGCTTGTGGAGGGTTTCTGCAGTGTCAGCGCACAGGTTGTGCGCTGACCACGGAGATAATTCTGCATTGTTTACAGCAACCACCAATCCGAGAAGCTACCATGCCCAGCCTTTTCGGTGGAAACCACTCCAAGTTTCCAAACTTAACATTTTTTTGGGCCTTCTCCTTAACATGGGTCTAGTCAAAAAGAATGTATTGCGGTCTTATTGGTCTACACACCCAATAAATCACATGCCCACGTTCTCTGCTGCCATGTCCAGGTCACGATTTCAGAACATCCTGCGCTCCCTGCACTTCAGTGCCAATACAACCTGTCATCTAAGAGGCCACCCTGCTTATGACCGGTTCCACAAAATTCGGCCCCTCATAGACCACCTGTCATCAAAATTTGCAGATGCTTATACCCCTGAACAGTCATTTTGAGGCATTTGGTTTCAAGACTACTCCTCCCAGTTTTGGGCCCCTAAAATGCCAGGGCAGTATAGGAACCCCACAAGTGACCCCATTTTAGAAAGAAGACACCCCAAGGTATTCCGTTAGGTGTATGATGAGTTCATAGAAGATTTTATTTTTTGTCACAAGTTAGTGGAAAATGACACTTTGTGAAAAAAAAAACTTGTGACAAAAAATAAAATCTTCTATGAACTCACCATACTGCAAACGGAATACCTTGGGGTGTCGTCTTTCTAAAATGGTGGGGTTCCTATACTGCCCTGGCATTTTAGGGGCCCTAAACCATGAGGAGTAGTCTGGAAATCAAATGCCTCAAAATGACCTGTGAAATCTTAAAGGTACTCATAGGACTTTGGGGCTCTTAGCGTACCTAGGCTGCAAAAAAGTGTCATACATGTGGTATTGCCGTACTCAGGAGAAGTAGTATAATGAAGTAGTACAATGGGTTTTGGGGTGTATTCTTACACATACCCATGGTGGGTGGGAGATATATCTCTGTAAATGGACAATTGTGTGTAAAAAAAAAAAAAAAAAAAACAGCATGGGTATGTGTAAAAATACACCCCAAAACACATTGTACTATTTCTCCTGAGTACGGCGATACCACATGTGTGACACTTTTTTGCAGCCTAGGTGTGCTAAGGGGCCCAACGTCCTATGAGCACCTTTAGGCTTTTCAGGGGTGCTTACAATTTAGCACCCCCCAAAATGCCAGGACAGTAAACACACCCCACAAATGACCCAATTTTGTAAAGTAGACACGCCAAAGTATTCAGAGAGGGGCATGGTGAGTCCGTGGCAGATTTCATTTTTTTTTGTCACAAGTTAGCAGAAGAAACTTTTTTTTTATTTTTATTTTTTGTCACAAAGTGTCATTTTCCGCTAACTTGTGACAAAAAATAAAATCTTCTATGAACTCACCCTGCCTCTTAGTGAATACTTTGGGATGTCTTCTTTCCAAAATGGGGTCATTTGGGAGGTATTTATACTATCCTGGAATTCTAGCACCTCATGAAACATGAGAGGTGCTCAGAAAAGCCATGAGATGCTTCAAACTGGGAAAATTCACTTTTTGCACCATAGTTTGTAAACGCTATATCTTTTTTTAACAAAAATAAACCAATAAGTGTCTATTTATTGATCAGAGACATGTAGCACAATACATTTAGACAAAATTTATATAGAAATGTTACTTTATTTGAAACATTTTTGACAAAATTCATGTCTTTTTTGATGAATAAAACAAAAACTAAAAATCACAGCAGCAATCAAATAGCACCAAAAGAAAACTGTATTAGTGACAAGAAAAGGAGGTAATATTAATTTAGATAGTAGGTTGTACGACCGAGCAATAAACCGTTAAAGCTGCAGTGGTCTGAATGGAAAAAAAGTGGTCCTTAAAGAGACACTGAAGCGAGAATAAATCTCGCTTCAGTGCTTATATTCAGCAGGAGCATGTGTGCCCCTGCTAAAACGCCGCTATCCCGCGGCTAAACGGGGGTCCCTTACCCCCCAAATCCCCCCCTGCAAAATCTACGACTAACTTGGTCGTAGATTTTGCTGCTGTTGAGGCAGGGCTAATGGCTGCAGCCCTGCCTCTCAGCGCCGTCTATCAGCGGCGCATCGCCGCCTCTCCCCCGCCCCTCTCAGCGAAGGAAGACTAAGAGGGGCGGGGGAGAGGCGGAGATATGCGCTGACAGACGCGCGTGAGGCAGGGCACACATGCCCCTGCTGAATATAAGCTCTGAAGCGAGATTTATTCTCGCTTCAGAGTCTCTTTAAAGGGTTTTAAGAATGCAGTCCTTAAGTAGTTAAACAAATAGTAGACACTTTCAGTGACTATTACAGCATATTCTACAATTTAATCTCCGTTCCTCATACCCAACAACTTTCTGACGGTAATTTTAAGGCATTTAGGATGTTAGAGATAATTACTAACTATTACCACTGAACATCTAAACTTATTAAATATTGAAATATCTATCACTGAAGTATATTCCAGCATCTGGAGCTGAAAAGCTAAGAAAGCCCAAGGCCCGGATAGATTTGTAAACAATTATTACAGGACATTCCAAAACATTGTGGCTTCCAGACTATGCACTCGGTTTAACTCCTTTATCCAATGAGGTATCCTACCTGGTGAGTTCCTTATGGCAAAACTATCCATTATACCTAAACAAGGCAAACATAAGAGAAATACTGCCAATTATAGACCAATCTCAGTCTTGAACGGAGACACCAAGATATACTCAAAAATTATTGCCACATGACTGCTAAAAATTCTACTGACAGTTATAGGTCTTGTGCAATGTAGTGTGAAACCTGCCAAAGAGGATAGCTAAATCATGCAAGGAGTCTAGTGTGGTGTGGGGCCCACCAAACCTCACGACATACATCAGATAATTTCAGCTTCCACATAGGACTCAACCATCCAGAATGTAGAATACAGTTCGATATTTATTAATCCATAGCGGTGATACGGCATTCAAGAAAGCACAACGTTTCGGGCAAAGGCCCTTTCTCAAGTGCTCCACTTGAGTCCTATGCGGAAGCTGGAACTATCAGTTATAGGTCTTGACCAGGTAGGATTCACTAATGGGTGACAATCCAGTGATGGCACAATATGGTTTATAAACTTACTGCGCTATTCAGACATGAATAGAGTGCATTCTCTGTATATTTCATTAGATGCAGAGAAGCCATTCAATAGAGTTCACTGGGGTTTCCTCTCTGCAACCTAGTGGAGAACATTCACAGAGTTATAATGGCACTCTACACATGTCCCTCAGTATTGGTATCATAAGATGGATTTACATCTAAAGAATTATCCATCTCCGATGGAACACAACAAGAATGTCCACTCTCCCCCCTTATATTCACACTAATAATGGAGACTTTAGCTGTGGCAATTAGAAGCAATCCTAAAATCCTAAGTAACCAAATTAATGATTATAATCACAAGACTGGCTTATTCGCCAATGAAATTTGCCATTCCAGCTGTGACTGACCCTATTAACTCCATGCCTCCAGTAAAGCAAACACTAGAGATTTTCTCCAAAGCTTCATACTATAAGATGAACCAATCAAAGGCATTAGTTATTAATGATAAAAGTACATATACCCGATCAAACCACCAAATCCTTGCAGCAATCATACTCCTTTACCTGGGTCTCCGATTCATACAATACTTGGGAATTATATTGCCTAAGAATTACCAAAACCTATATAGAGACAATCACACCTCTTTAATACAGAACACTAAAAATGAAGTCAGTCAAACAGTAACTCATCTTCTCTCATGGGCTGGAAGACTAGAAACCAATAGAATGCAAACCATACCCAAGATAACCTATGGGTGCAATGGTTAATTTGCATATATTCAGCAGTGTTGCTCTGGGAGACATCTCAAGCTCACTCTAACCTGAATTATCGCAAATGCTTTCTGTTTTAGGAAAGCAAACTTTTGTTTTTCTTAACATCTTAGTAAGGGGGCTTTTAGGACCATTGTAGTCCCTTACACACTCCAATGAGTTCTGGGTCACCATGAGCTCGCTGGTTAGTCTATATATTAAGAACAGTCCATATTCCACACAGGTATTTTTCAAGGAAATGAACAAGGTAATAGCAGACTATATCTGGAACGGCAACCACCATAGAACAAAACCAGCTGTGTTAACAATTCTAAATGCCTAGGGGGCACTGGAGTAGTGTGTATAAGATCCATGTACCATGTAGGTAACCTAGAAGTTTCAAAATCTAAGTGGCGACAAACCAATAATATCCCTCTATGCATACAAAACACATCATAAAAGGTGAGACCAAAAGTTTTTAACTAGCTAGCTTGATTCCGAACCTCTCAGAGTCTCACCCTTCCCCACGATACAAGCTGCTATCCTATCGTGTAAGCAATTAATAAAACAAACCACATCTACTGAAGCAGCTTTACCAAAGATCCCTGTCTAAAGTCTCAGATATAACTGACAACATAAATCTTGGTAGGTGAATTACTGCCGTAATAAAAAAATATAAACCTGTTAGTGCAACAGTGTAATATTGCATCTTTCCCAGAGATTAAGAAGAAATATAACTTACCACTATCTGAATATCACACTTTCATACAATTAAAATGTTGGTGGAGTAATATAAATGATAAACTACCTTACATGCCTTACAATACTCCAGTATTTTAATACCAGCATCACCTAAATGGAGGATCTACTAAATACAGTATTAATTTCATTTCTTTTTTGTGGTGCCCACATTTATGCACCTGCCTATTTTTAAACAATTATTGCGCACTTTCTGTAAATCCAATAAACTTCATTTCACTTCTCAAATATCACTGTATGTGTCTCCTATATGGTATACTTGACTGACATTTTATCGTAACAACCATTTATACAGGAAAACCATGACGATTAACAAAGCCGCCCAAACTTTTGTCATCCCACTGTGTGTGTATATGTATATATATGTATATATATATACATATATATATATATATATATATATATACACACGCACACACACAAATACACACAGATGGTAGATGCATAACAGGACCAAACATATTGGCTTAGTCTAGAATATATAAGTTGATCTACATTAAGACTGTATAACAATATGAAAAATTGGCTGCAGATTCTAATGTGAACCAGTTTTGAGTTGTATTGTTTAAATTGAACTAGTTTTGAGCTGTATTGTTCTATGATGATGAAGATGATGATGATGATATTAGCTTTTCATTCTACACCATATAGAAACTATATATCACACCTTTTTTACACAATAATAGTTGAATTCTAAAGATTGAATTCTGCTAATAACAATCTAATGTTTAAAAAAAAACAAAAAACAGAACAAAACAAAAGGCATTTGCCATAATTCAACTTTAAGTGAACTGTAATTGAGTAACTGTGTTTTTTCATGATGCCTCACTCCTGAATATGAAAATCATCTCTTTATGCCCCTGAAGCCAGGCTCACATCCAGAACTGCTGGTGTATAGAAGGCCGATAGCTTATAATTTTTTTCAGAGCCACATTAACCCAACCCACTTTCTGGTCCTTATCAGTGCATGGCAGGGATAGATAGCTCTATGGGCTAGAACTTGAACCGAATAACCAGATAGCCCATGGTGACCGAGAATCACCAGGAATGTATAAAAAATAGAAGGGCTTTTTAGCCACCTCTTATACTTTCCCGGTGGTTCAGGGTCACCATGAGCTACATTGGTATTCTGTAGCTCATAAAGCATGACTTTTGAATTTACTACATTACCTCAACAGATGTAACTCCTGGCTGCTGGCCTATAACAACACTTCCCTCTTCCTCTAAGCGTGCTATGCGGTGATCTCGGATGACAGCTTGGCTCCTGACTAAAGGAGATACATCCAGCAACCAGTCACTACCCAACAGGTAGGTCAGCTGACGGCTACCATCCAACGAATGAGCCACAAAATGTGCAAGAAACCGTACTTGAGCTCTCTGATACTGAGCTCGACAGTTTTGAGTTCTGCGATCTGAAGGTTTACGTTCTCCATCATTTTCTTCCATAGAGTGACCCAAGAGTGATCTGAGAGGATAAAAATAGATCAAACACAGGTTATCTCATGTGTGGACAGAAAAACAGAAGCTATTTGCTGGTCATACTTTAGATGGCTAAATGTACCAAAAATGTTACATACTGAGGAACGAATTAATGCAAGAAAATAAAGAAGTTAAAAATCAGGTTACCTAAAAAGGTATACATTAAAGTGAACCTGAGGTGACATAAACATATACTCAAATAATTATATCCCTACTAAAAAATTATGTTAAGTTCCTTTCTGTTTTCTAGTACAGGAAGAGTTAAAAAGTTTGAGTTGTTATCTATGCAAAAGAGCTTATCTGAGCTTGTCAAGGGGTTGAATTTTTCTTCTGAGCCAAGAAAAAGAGAGGGACAGCTTGCGATAAGGTTTTGGTGCAGTAAAATGCAAGGTTCATTGGTTCTGCTTCTTTTACAGCAGAGTGTGGATACTAAACTGCAAATGTGACAGTCTGATGCCAAGTTATATATAAATCTATATAACTTAATAAATTATGTTACAAAATAAAGCAATTTAACTAAAAAATAAAAATATGAGACTTTTCTTTGCTACTAATGTTCTATTACTACACATACAATACATTATCGCATACTTTATTTTCACTTCAGGTTCACTTCAACCACTTATTGTTTTTGGACATGAGTCTCACGTCCACTTTAGTTCTCCTGTAGGTTTCTAGATGTGAGACTCACACCCTGCAAAAATAGCCGCCTGCCCGTACATGCTTGTGCACACACTAACACGTTCTGTAAAGTGCACAAAGTCAATACAGCTGAGGGGGAAAAAAAGAATTTAAGTTTATTTTCATGTCACATAAAAAATATATAATCTAAAATAAAAATTATATATATATATATATATATATATATATATATATATATATATATATATATATATATATATATACATACAGGATCTTCTCAAAAAATTTGCATATTGTGATTAAGTTCATTATTTTCTGTAATGTACTGATAAACATTAGACTTTCATATATTTTAGATTCAAATACACACAACCGAAGGTAGTTCAAGCCTTTATTGTTTTAATATTGATGATTTTGGCATACAGCTCATGAAAACCCAAATTTCCTAACCTCAAAAAATTAGCATATTTCATCCGACCAATAAAAGAAAAGTGTTTTTAAAACAAAAAAGTCAACCTTCAAATAATTATGTTTAGTTATGCACTCATTACTTGGTCGGGAATCCTTTTGCAGAAATGACTGCTTCAATGCGGCGTGGCATGGAGGCAATCAGCCTGTGGCACTGCTCAGGTGTTATGGAGGCCCAGGATGCTTCGATAGCAGCCTTTAGCTCATCCAGAGTGTTGAGTCTTGCGTCTCTCAACTTTCTCTTCACAATATCCCACAGATTCTTTATGGGGTTCAGGTCAGGAGAGTTGGCAGGCCAATTGAGCACAGTAATACCATGGTCAGTAAACCATTTACCAGTGGTTTTGGCACTGTGAGCAGGTGTCAGGTCGTGCTGAAAAATGAAATCTTCATCTCCATAAAGCTTTTCAGCAGATGGAAGCATGAACCCACTTTTGAAGCAGAAACAGCAGCAGAAGCGCCTGACCTGGGCTACAGAGAAGGAGCATTGGACTGTTGCTCAGTGGTCCAAAGTACTTTTTTCAGGTGGAAGCAACTTTTACATGTCATTCGGAAATCAAGGTGCCAGAGTCTGGAGGAAGACTGGGGAGAGGGAAATGCCAAAATGCCTGAAGTCCAGTGTCAAGTACCCACAGTCAGTTATGGTCTGGGGTGCCATGTCAACTGCTGGTGTTGGTCCACTGTGTTTTATCAAGGGCAGGGTCAATGCAGCTAGCTATCAGGAGATTTTGGAGCACTTCATGCTTTTATCTTCTGAAAAGCTTTATGGAGATGAAGATATAATTTTTAACCACGACCTGGCACCTGCTCACAGTGCCAAAACCACTGGTAAATGGTTTACTGACCATGGTATTACTGCGCTCAATTGGCCTGCCAACTCTCCTGACCTGAACCCCATAGAGAATCTGTGGGATATTGTGAAGAGAAAGTTGAGAGACGCAAGACCCAACACTCTGGATGAGCTTAAGGCCGCTATCGAACAATCCTGGGCCTCCATAACGCCTGAGCAGGGCCACAGGCTGATTGCCTCCATGCCACGCCACATTGAAGCAGTCATTTCTGCAAAAGGATTCCCGACCAAGTATTGAGTGCATAACTAAACATAATTATTTGAAGGTTGACTTTTTTTGTTTTAAAAACACTTTTCTTTTATTGGTTGGATGAAATATGCTAATTTTTTGAGATAGGAAATTTGGGTTTTCATGAGCTGTATGCCAAAATCATCAATATTAAAACAATAAAGGCTTGAATTACTTTCGGTTGTGTGTATTTGAATCTAAAATATATGAAAGTCTAATGTTTATCAGTACATTACAGAAAATAATGAACTTAATCACAATATGCTAATTTTTTTAGAAGATCCTGTATAAATATATATACATAATTTTTTTTCATCTGTTGATGCCAGAAATGACTGCTCCCCATAGCGGTGGGATGCGATCACTAGGGAGACATTTGGGGGTCCGAAGCAGCATATAGATGCATCTCTGTGCTGTTGCCTAGTGATGCATCTGTACAGCACTGGGGTCCCCAAACTGTGCACGCTACCGATCGCATCCAATCGCAACAAATCTGTTCCCATGCCTCCTCTGTCGCCTGTCCCCATGCCCCCCCCGTGTCTCATATGTCCCTGTGTCGCCTCTGTCCCAGTTTCCTCCCAGCAGGCGAAATACTTACCATTCGACTCAAATATACATCAGGAGTCGAGTCCCACGACAAGCTGTGGAACAGAGCTACTAAACAAGTGCAGTGACTAGCCCAATGACGGAGCCATGGTCCCGCCCGACCATTTTCTCCAGTTAGGACAGCAGGTGGCTGTGATTGGGCAGTTTCGTTGCAGCTTCCCCACCTGATTGGTGGTGTCTGGAGGATAAAGCAAGTCCCGTTGAGATGGAGCCACAGCATGCACATGGATTGATTCCCTGAATCCGCTCCGCAGCTCGTCGCAGATCTCAACTCCTGCCGCATCATTCAGCCGATTGGTAAGTATGTCACCTGCTGAGAGGACAGGGAACTGAGGCGACATAGGAGGACACATGGCAATGAGGAGACACGGAACAAAGGAAGCACAGGGGGACAGTGAAGGAGATAGTTGGACACGGGGAAATGGAGGGCAAAGGAGACCACAGGGATCCAAATAGACACAGGTGGAAAGAAGAGACAAAGGTAGGCAGAGGAGACATAAGTACACAAGGAAAAACAGGGGGACATGGGGTAAAGGGGGACACAAGGGAACAGAGGAGACACAGGAGGACACAGGAACAGAGGAGGACACAGGAGAGACAGAGAAGGGCACAAGAGGAACAAGGGGAAGATAATTGGGCAGGATTGAGGGGAGAAGATCAACAAGATGCCCTTGTGCCATTTAGTTTATATTTTTTACCCTGGTTTTTGTCTTCTAAACAAAAAATACAGTAGTTATCAAGCTAATATCCTACTTGTAAGAAGCTTACGGGAAAAGCAAGCAATCACACAGCAAAAAATAAATCTTACATAAACCAGTAGATTTACATATTACCCCCTATCATCTGCTTACTTAGTGGTGTTATGTACATCCACTGGCCTCACGTGAAATGAGCTTAGTGAATAATGGCCCAGCTTTGTAACATGTAGGTTACTAACTTGACTGAGTGAACTGCCATTTAAAAAAAAAAAAAAAACTGTTGCAGCACAATCCCCACAATGATACTCCTCTGGAGTACTACTATATAAATAGTCTTCAATTCAAATGTATAGCAGTACAGTGCCATATTTACAGGTATTTGCAGTTAAAATTCAGCACTTTATTCCAGAATACTGTGCATACATTTCCAAAATTGAAACGTACGTAGTTTGCAAGGCAATCAACTCACTCACATGGAAGTGAGAAGTCAGTACAGAGCTGTTTTGAACTCTGTATCATTGCTTCATCAGGATGGTTTACTCTTGCCTACATCACACTTTTATACATAAAGATAATTAAAGACAATTACTTACATTATTTAAACTCCTCCTATCCAATCCGGCTAGGAATCTTACGTGAGCATGTTCCACGTGTAAAGCCATATTATGGCTTCAGTATTAGGCTCTGTCCACCATACCCACCATGTCATTATCGGTGCCTAAAAAAGAGGCCTTGGTGCAAAAACGTGTGGTCTCCATATAAAGCTAAACGGTGGCTTCCGACATTGCACAATGTTCTGAATTTTTTTAGAAAGTCAATAGCACAGAGTAGGAGAAAGCGCCACCCAGGGTATTATAAAACTATGTTAAGAGCAATTAAAATGAAAAAAGTTTGAGGTGGCTTACCTCAATGATGACACAAAATAATTTGTAATGTACTTATATCTCCCAAACACTACTCTCACTCATACCATATATTCCTTATTAAAATGCCTGCGGTAACTTTACTTTGGTTTACTGCAGACACAAATATGCTCAAATTACAAAACTATTCCTCATTCCCAAGTAACTGTGTTGCATATCACTGCTCTATCTCTATAATACCATCCAAGCTTATGCACAATGTCCTCTCCCACAAAGGTATTATTATGATTTTATGTGTTACTGACATGCTAATTTTAACATCAGCATGGGCTGTTGAGGCATTCCGGCAGTGCTGCTAATTGTCATTTTACTTGTAGCATGCCTAGTGCCAGTTTATATTTATCTATATTCATGTTTATATTTATATATGTATGATAGTGTGCATATAGATTTTATGCATTGATCTACACATATACACTTAGGATCACGGATCCACCTATCCTCTAACTTTTATATGGTCCCCATCTCTCTACAGTATATATGTTTTATTGGCTGATTGCTATTACTATTCTTATGATATTGCATGCTGTGGTGTATATATATATATATATATATATATATATATATATATATATATATATATATATATATATTATATATATCTTTTATGACGTTTATAAGAATGTCAGCTGTGTTCTAAGCACTATATTTCTCCTGAGGAAGTGGGCTGAGGCCCACGAAAAGCGTTGCCAAGTGCACATTAAAAGTACGCTACAAATTATTTGAACGTGCCATCATTGAGGTAAGCCATCTCAAGCGTTTTTCCATTTTAGTTGCTCTTAACATAGTTTTATCATACCCTGGGCACCTCTTTCTCTCCCTTTGTGTTACCAACCCTCCTTTGGGAGGGGTATTCTATCTGGCCAGGTGGCCTAACACCTCTTTTGCAACCATCTAGAACTTTTTGTTCAAGAGAGCGACCGCATCCAGCCTGGCTGGTCACCCGAGTGGAGTCGGGTTTGTGTAACCCCACCTGCCTACAGTAGTGTAGTATGTTTGGACCAAGGAGGGGGATGAAAGAGGTAAGTGTAGAATACTCACAGAGGCGCTTAGTGCAGACCCGGACGGCAACTGCTTTATACTCCTAACTGAACTGCCTGAAGAAGTGGAGTCACGCCCACGAAACATGTTGCAATATTGTGGAGTGTAATAATAAATCATCTATTTTGTGTTATACCTTAAAAGGTGTTGGTTGTATTGTCCTTTGGAGTGGCTAGGAGTCCACTACGGCCACGTCCATGTTTTAAACCTTTTATCTAATTGTTTATCCTATTGGTGTCTCTGTTCATATCCTCTGTTCCCTGGATCAACAGGGATATGTGAGGGAGCAGGCTGGTGTTTTACTTTGTTCTCTGGTTGAACTCGATGGACGTATGTCTTTTTTCTACCCAATAACTATGTAACTATGTTCACCTGCATACATTGGTTGGTTGCCTGTCTGCAACCTTCCTTTGTGAGTACATTTAATTGACTTTACAACACTTTCTGATTGTTGTGACTTTCCCGGTGTTGCTGAGTGTTTTTTGTTTTTATACAGGGTGTCCCCCCCCCTTTTCACCCTGCCCACGAATAGCACAAAGTGCTCTAGAGCGCAGACAGCCACAATACCCCCAATCACATGCCCAGGGGCGTAGCTATGGACCCCGGTGCGAGTTTTACATTGGTCCCCCCAAGCACTCTATAGGTAACACTTGATATGGTGCAACATAACCTGCCAAGGTCATCCACAGTATTAGAGGTGCAAGAAGGAGATGGGGAACAGTTTGTTAAATGATTACTACTATTCAAAGTATCTATAGAGGTGATTATTACTACCACAGGACCAATAAGCAGCTAATACTTTGGTTGAGGAAGGGCCCCGATGTGGTCGCTACCTCTGCAACCCCTATTGCTATGCCACTGCACATGCCTGACACTATTAGTCAATGTCATTACTGACATGAGGACAGAGGAAGTAATGTTGAACTGTTATTGGAGTGCAAGCTGCCATATGATACGCAGCCCATGGAACACAAAAATTGCAATTTCCACAAAAAAAAAAGAAAAAAAGAGGAATGAGGAAGGACGACGATGTTGGCATAAAGCTGGAGAGCAGAGGAAAAGACAAAGAAAACACGTTGCTGCCACTTGATCCCAACGCGGTGAGTGATCGAGCGCTCCACTGCAATCTCTGCACTAAGCCCTCCTGGCAGTACCAACCAGTGTAGCTTGGGGTTAACGCTAATTGCTTTTAAGAGTAACCCCAAGCTACACTCAGGAATCCAGCCTAGTAGGTTAAAGGGTGTATCCTTATGGACCAATACAATGGTACTTCCGCCGTATGAGATAGTAAATCTCAACATTTCTGACCAAACTAGGAAGGGCACTTAAAGGCCAGTTTAAAATAGCTATTGTTCCCTAAACTAAAATAATGAAGTGTAAATGTAAAAAATGTAAGTGAAGTGAAAAGATAATAGCATTATGCAGAACAAACAATATACAATCAATTATTAGTTATGAAGACTGATCAAACATATTTTCTCATTCAGAGCTATCAGGCCAGTAGATAAGATATCCATTAGCTTTCTCTTTGAAATAACATTTTATGCCAATTTCCTCCTTTATGGTGCTTTTTCACTTTGCACTCCCCCGTGAACAGTTCTAAAATGTGATGTGGTGATCCTTTTCCACTGTAAACTGGTTGACAATGTTAGGCCTCTTGCACACTACATGTGATTCCGATTTTTTATCAGATCTGATTTTTGATTCCGATAAAAAACGTACTGCATCCTGCTCCATTTTTTAATCGGAATCACAAATCAGACGTATAAAAAATCGGAATCGCATGTAGAGTGCTAGAGGACTGATATCTATCCTTTACAGGTCTAGTGGTCATTCAAACGTTCATATATTTGCATGAACAAATACCCACATATACTATTTTGCTGCTTTTACAATTAAAAAAATTGTTGAATATTACACTATTTTCCAAACCTTATGAATCTGGGACCCTGTACAATAAAACCACAACACAAGCAATGGCTAATGCGGTGACTGCCCTGCGGGCAATTTCTGCCTACTCAGTTGGTAGTGGTTTTACTTAAATAATCACACTTCCTCTTTTATAGATTTTGCTAATGATGCGGGCCTGGTGGGCGGAGCCTAACACAGAAGCCATTTGTTGGATTTCTGGCTGGACTGGATAGGAAGAGTGCAATTAATATAAGTAATTGTTTTTAATCACCATAATGTATATAAGTGTGATGCAGGTAAGGGTAAAACTGTTTTGATGAAGAACAGCTGTCAAACTCTCTGTACTGAGCTCTCGATTCCATGTGAGTGAGTTGATTACCTTGCCAACTACGTTTCAGCGTTGGAATCTTCACATATTTTTGACTTGGTGAAGGTTGTGGTGTCACATAAAAAAAGCAGGCTACTACCAAAATGTTTATGGATGTTGGTAAATATTGCTGCAATTTTTAAAAGGATGTAGAAATAAAGATGACTTTTATGATCTTTCCTAATGCTGGTTACATCTAGTGGTTCTATGTTCAAGGTAGATAAAAATGCTTGAACATGGAAAATTCCAAAGTAACGCAGTTTCTCCTTTGTTTTGTTGTTTAACAACTACTCTTCACATTGCATAGTCTTGTCTATGAAGAAAAACACTTTCTGGAATTTCAATACGCCAAATACCATAGTTGCTGACAAACCAGTTAAAAATGCACATAATTTAAAAACGTAACCAGCCAGTTTGAATAACACATACACCCATGCTGCAACAGGACAAATACAGGCACATGACTTACACACACTGAAGAAGCTCTGTGGTATGGGTGATACGTGTTGTGTTTTACACATCTGTTAAACCAGGATTTTTTGAATCGTGATGGAGTGAGAGGAGGAGGAGTAATTGGTCACATGCCCATGGTCCATACACTGCAATCAGTGTGTGAGTGACAGCAAAAGAACTAAATTTGCTTTCTGGTATGCATTATTGAGAAGAGGAGATTCCTGCAGTCCCAAGAACAGCATGTTGGGGTCAATCAATCAGAAAGCTACCTTCATTGAAGAGCGGTGGGAGACTCCTATAAGGTGTTGTGAGAAACAGGCCATATTTATGGTGGCTTTTAACCATATCCTGTTTGGTAGCTCATGCTGCTTAACCACCCTGGCGTTCTGATTAAATCGCCAGGGTGGCTGCGGGAGGGTTTTTTTTAAATAAAAAAAAAACTATTTCATGCAGCCAACTGAAAGTTGGCTGCATAAAAGCCCACTAGAGGGCGCTCCGGAGGCGATCTTCAATGAGCGGCCCTCCGTGTTTCGCTTCCCTCGTCGCCATGGCGACCAGCGGAGTGACGTCATGGACGTCAGCCGACGTCCTGACGTCAGCCGCCTCCGATCCAGCCCTTAGCGCTGGCCGGAACTGTTTGTTCCGGCTACGCTGGGCTCGGGCGGCTGGGGGGACCCTCTTTCGCCGCTGCACGCGGCGGATCGCCGCGCTGCAGCGGCGATCAGGCAGCACACGCGGCTGGCAAAGTGCCGGCTGCGTGTGCTGCTTTTTATTTGGTGGAAATCGGCCCAGCAGGGCCTGAGCGGCAGCCTCTGGCGGTGTTGGACGAGCTGAGCTCGTCCAGACCGCTCAGCAGGTTAAAGGACAACTGACCTCAGAGGGATATGGAAGCTGTAATTTTTATTTCGTTTTAAAACAATGCTAATTTGCTAATTGCTTGGCTGTCCAGCTGATCCTCTGCTTCTAAGGCCCGGTTCACATTGGCGTTTTTTTACGGAACCGGACATACGGATCAGGGCAGCTGAATCCGGTGAAAACGGTGCGTTTTACAGCCAGTGTGCTGTAAAACATCCGTTTTCATTGGTTCCTATATGCTGCAAAACCTTCAGTTTCCGGTCCGCTGAGCGAACCGGTCCGGAAAATTGGGTCCTGCAGCATTTTTTCGTCCGCTCAGCGGAACAGACCTTGGAACCGTACAGCCGGTTCCATTGGCAAATGCTAATGTGAACCGGGCCATATACTCTTAGCCATAGACCCCTTCAAGCATGCCGCTCAGATGTTTCTGACAAGTGATGTAGCGAACATGACATTTTTGGTTTGCGAACCCTGAATGCGAATTCTTGCAAAAGTTTGCTAACAGGCGAACTGCCATAGACTACAATGGGCAGGCAAATTTTAAAACCTATAGAGACTGTTTCTGGCCACAAAAGCGATAGAAAAGTTGCTTTTAAGGGACCTAACACCTGGACCGTGGCATACGTCCATGGCAAAGGTTCCACCAAAAATTACATAGGTGGCGCCAAGTCGTGGTTTAATCTCTAAAGGGCAGAAATTGCAGTACATTCCTAAATTTGAGTAATTAAGTGCTTTAAAACGTCAGGCTTGTGTACACGGTGATAAAGTAGTGTAAGGGTTATTATTGTTTAACGCACTGCAAAAAAAACAAAAAACAAAACACAAAGAGCATTATTGATAATGTCAGGTGAGCAAATCATTTTTACTAGTTGACGTTCACGGGAGTGCAGACGATCGTGGTTTTCCAGCCCCTACAGTCAGGCTGAGGTAGTTCAATGACAGTTAAGCGACCAAATAAACAGTGAATCTGCACTGAGGCCTTATAAAGGGGGAAACAGTAGATACTACATGCCAGTAGCGGTGAAGGATTATTGGGTTATTGTTGGTGCACTACTAGGACTAGCAGACCTGTCTCCAATAGCTAACGTGTGCACTGGACACACAGGATTGCAATATACAGTGGTGTGAAAAACTATTTGCCCCCTTCCTGATTTCTTATTCTTTTGCATGTTTGTCACACTTAAATGTTTCTGCTCATCAAAAACCGTTAACTATTAGTCAAAGATAACATAATTGAACACAAAATGCAGTTTTAAATGATGGTTTTTATTATTTAGTGAGAAAAAAGACTCAAAACCTACATGGCCCTGTGTGAAAAAGAAATTTCCCCCTGAACCCAATAACTGGTTGGGCCACCCTTAGCAGCAATAACTGCAATCAAGCGTTGGCGATAACTTGCAACGAGTCTTTTACAGTGCTCTGGAGGAATTTTGGCCCACTCATCTTTGCAGAATTGTTGTAATTCAGCTTTATTTGAGGGTTTTCTAGCATGAACCGCCTTTTTAAGGTCATGCCACAACATCTCAATAGGATTCAGGTCAGGACTTTGACTAGGCCACTCCAAAGTCTTCGTTTTGTTTTTCTTCAGCCATTCAGAGATGGATTTGCTGGTGTGTTTTGGGTCATTGTCCTGCTACAGCACCCAAGATCGCTTCAGCTTGAGTCGACGAACAGATGGCCGGACATTCTCCTTCAGGATTTTTTGGTAGACAGTAGAATTCATGCTTCCATCTATCACAGTAAGCCTTCCAGGTCCTGAAGCAGCAAAACAACCCCAGACCATCACACTACCACCACCATATTTTACTGTTGGTATGATGTTCTTCTGCGGAAATGCTGTGTTACTTCTACGCCAGATGTAACGGGACACGCACCTTCCAAAAAGTTCAACTTTTGTCTCGTCGGTCCACAAGGTATTTTCCCAAAAGTCTTGGCAATCACTGAGATGTTTTTTAGCAAAATTGAGACGAACCTTAATGTTCTTTTTGCTTAATAGTGGTTTGCGCCTTGGATATCTGCCATGCAGGCCGTTTTTGCCCAGTCTCTTTCTTATGGTGGAGTCGTGAACACTGACCTTAATTGAGGCAAGTGAGGCCTGCAGTTCTTTAGATGTTGTCCTGGGGTCTTTTGTGGCCTCTTGGATGAGTTTTCTCTGCGCTCTTGGAGTAATTTTGGTCGGCTGGATCTTGGCATGATGCCAAGCTTTTGAGGGGCTTTTGGTCTACTGCTCTGTGTCAGATAGCTCCTATTTAAGTGATTTCTTGATTGAAACAGGTGTGGCAGTAATCAGGCCTGGGGGTGACTTCAGAAATTGAACTCAGGTGTGATAAACCACAGTTAAGTTATTTTTTAACAAGGGGGGGCAATCACTTTTTCACACAGGGCCATGTAGATTTGGAGTTTTTTTTCTCACTAAATAATAAAAACCATCATTTAAAACTGCATTTTGTGTTCAATTATGTTATCTTTGACTAATAGTTAACTGTTTTTGATAAGCAGAAACATTTAAGTGTGACAAACATGCAACAGAATAAGAAATCAGGAAGGGGGCAAATAGTTTTTCACACCACTGTAACAATAGCAAGAAAAAGAAAAACAGCCCTCAGAAGGGTTAACTACTGTAGCACTAAGCACTGACTGCACCTGTCTGCAACAGCTAAAGTGCACTGTGTGGACACACTGAACATCAATATCACAAGATAAAAACAGAGCCTTTAGAAGGGTTCTGGGGTTATGTAGATGGTGAATTGGTATTGTAGCAGCAAGAAACTCCATTGGAGATACTGAACACAGGCCTAACTAATGCTTTCCCTACCTGCAGCACACTCTCCCTCTCCCAAACACAGACTGCAAAATGGCTGCTGTGTTAGCTTTCTGATAGGTGTTGGTGGGGGGGCGGGGGGGGGGAGATAGCTGATAGGCTGCCATGTGTTTGCTGACTCTGGGGCGAGAGGTCAAAGTTTGGCTCCATTATAATGTATAGGGGGCGGGTCGAACACCCCATGCGTTCGACTGAGGAGGCGAACGCGAACACCCTTTGTTCGCCGCGAACTATTCGCCAGAACAGTTCGGGAACTCTCTATTTCAGACTAGCCGCATGCTTTTTTCGGGTGGGTGATCAGCAGGATGCCAGACAACTGTTATTGTTTAAAATGAAATAATTATAGCACCCTCCCTATCCCTTTCAGATCAGGTGTACTTTGTCTTGGTTATCTACAACTTGATGATTGGTACCGGCTCATCTGCACTTGTTGGAGTCGGGGAAAGGGACAGTCCTTTATATCTGCTGGATTGACATGACCTACTGCTGGGAACATTACTATTAAAGAGGAGCTGTCATAGGCAAACGCAGGGGGGGATTGCAGCTGCCCAGAATCTCCCCTCAAAGCAGTGTCTGGGGACAGGCACAAGGTAAGACACCAGAATATCTGCAGGTATCCTGCAGCTCACAACACTGCCCCCTTTCTTTCCCTGCTACAGTTGACTTTGGATGTAGCAGCGTGTGTACAGAGCATGGAGCAACAGCGTGTGTGCAGAGCATGGAACAAAAGTGTGTGTACAGAGCATGGAGCAGCAGCGTGTGTGAACAGCATGGAGCAGCAGCGTGTACAGAGCATGGAGCAGCAGCGTGTGTACAGAGCATGGAGCAGAAGCGTGTGTACAGAGCATGGAGCAGCAGCGTGTGTACAGAGCATGGAGCAGAAGCGTGTGTACAGAGCATGGAGCAGAAGCGTGTACAGAGCATGGAGCAGCAGCGTGTGTACAGAGCATGCAGCAGCAGTGTGTGTACAGAGCATGGAACAGCAGCGTGTGTACAGAGCATGGAGCAGCAGTGTGTGTACAGAGCATGGAGCAGCAGTGTGTGTACAGTGCATGGAGCAGCAGCGTGAATACAGAGCACGGAGCAGCTCTGGGGAACTTAACAGACCCTGAACAAGCATGCAGATAAGATGTCTATGACAAATCTGACAAGATTATAGTGTAATGGATAAGGGTTCTGCCTCAGACATAGGAGACCTTGGTTTGAATCTTGGCTCTTTTTAATGCAGTAAGCCAGCACCTATTCAGTAAAAAATTCTTGGGCGAGACTCCCTAACACTGCTACTGCCCACTGAGTGCGCTCTAGTGGCTAACTCACAAGTGCTTTGAGTCCGACAGGAGAAAAGCGCTATACAAATACTGGAATTAATTATTTTCTGTATGCGTGTTTCAGGTGCATGATTTAGACCATCCTTACCAGTAAGATTAGCAGGACTGTCAGGCAATAGACATTATTTAAAAGGAAATAAATATGGCAGCTTCCATAGGTCTCACACCTTGGGTTCCTTTTAAAGAGACACTGAAGCGAAAAAAAAAAAAATTGATATAATGAATTGATTGTGTACTATGAATAATTATTAGAAGATTAGCAGCAAAAAAAATATTATCATACTTTTATTTTCAGGTATATAGTGTTTTTTCTAACATTGCATCATTCTATAATATGTGCAGATTACACAACACTCAGCATTCAAAATGAGTCTTTCAGAGCAGTCTGTGAAGTGATGAACTCTCCTCTGGCAGAGGAAAAGTAAACAGTTCAATTACAGTTGAGATAATAAAAGTCAGATAACAGCCCTCTCCACGACTAACTTAGTCGGAGAGCTTAATAGCTTTTTTGCATAGAGATAACAACTGAAGTTTCTCAACTCTTCCTGTACTGGAAACAATTAGACTGATGTATCTGATCTTAATGTTTTATTTCTTAGCTGTACTACACATACAAATCATAATATCATAATTTTTTTTTCGCTTCAGTGTCTCTTTAAGTGATATTCCATCTCTTTATTGCTTGTTATTTTCTACCACAGAATAAGAGTTCTCCTATGTGTTTGCAAATGTTGTTTCAATGCATATTTAATTAGAATACTTTAGTCACATTCATCAAATGATCTTATGACATTTTATCCAGTGCTGAATTTATAAGTAGAGGCTAAATATGACTCAAAAGGTTGAAACAAAATGATAGAAATGGAAACTGCTAAATACAAAAGACAATATGAAGAGACAAATATGCTTGAGTTACAAAATATAACGTAAATATAATGTAAGTGACTCACCCTGAACCTGGTAAACGTTGTAAATTTGTATCAGAGACCTCAACTCTCAAAGGAAGTAAAGGTACCCAAATGAAAAGAGAAAGAGAAGAACGGAGACGCTCTAACCAAAACTCCACTTTTACATCTACGGCCCCCTGAGTCTCCTTGCCACCCACAAACAAGAAGTCACAGCGATCTGACACCTGAAAGAAAATATGATTGAAAATTGATTGCAAAAGAGCTGTGGTACTGTATTAACATAATTATTAGTCTGAATAAACATGCACATGGACCTGTACAATTTGTGCACTTGGAGTTTCGCAACCCGCTTGCTTGGTGACATCCACTACATGCCCACCAGCTTCCAGAGCTAGTACTCGGACTGGAATCTTCTGAGAAATGCCAGTTAAGGGAGCCGTGTTTAAAATCTCATTGGACTGCAACAGGGAATAAAAAGACAGTGTATAAATATACAAAACAATGGTCTACAAGAGCCATACATTAAACTTAAACATAGAGGTAACAAGGAAATGTAAAAGCTAGTCATATCAGACTGCCACTGTCTTTCTTCCAGTATACATTAAAAGTACCCTTTATTTAATTGTTCAGAGGCTATCATTTATCCTATGCCCTCTGTCTGGCCTGGCTGCAGCACTGCAACATATCCATAGTCAAGGCAATGTAAAGAGGTCTCATAGGAATGCAGGGCTTGCAACAAGTGAGAGAGATTGTGATATGGGGAATAAAAGGAGCTACATCAAAAGCCTCTCAATGAATAACTGGATTAACACACTATTTTACATATTTATTTTACATATGACAGAAATTAGACCAAGGAATTTAAAGCTGCACACCATGCAATTTCTCCCCAGATAGATGGTCCAACAGATAATTTCCAACAGGTCCCATTTGATTTCCAACCATTTTTCTGATCGATTTTCTGATCGTTTGTATACAAAATCGATCAGAAAAATGATTGGAAATCAGATTGCATCTGTCGGAAATTATCTATTGGACCATCTATCTAGAGAGAAATTGCATGAAATGTACCAAACATTGGATTTCACACCAACATCACTACAAAAATCTCAAGGGCACCCTTTGAGTTTGCAGGTTCACACTTTGAGTTTGCAAACTGTATGTTGTAGCACCAACAAGGAAGTAGTGTAACGGCTTCTGGACCAGCGCGGTTGAAATATACGTCCTGCTTGTGGCTGTGCGGCTCTTTCAGGACGTCGATTCAATGATCCTCACACGGGTGGTCCCACCACTCCCGCCGCGACCCATTCGCCCTGCCGTCAATATATCTCCTATCTCCCTAGGTCCCTCTCTTTGCCGTCTCTAAGACAGCAGAGCTCTGTGCGCCGGTCAGGAGCCGCTTTCATTGGCTCCTGACCCTGTCATCACTGTAAGCCAATCCCATTGGCTTACATTGATGGACAGGGTCAGGATCCAATGAAAGTGGCTCCTGACCGGCGCACAGAGCTCTGCTGTCATAGAGACGGCAGAGAAAAGGACCTAGGGAGATAGGAGAGCAGCATGACTGGCGAGAGCGGTGAATCATCGGTAAGCGTAATTTTACGGTACCAGCAGTCTCTGGTCCCTAAAGAGTAACTGTTGGGCATAAAATCAAAAATAGGTTCTTTATTTTTATCTGGTAAACAAGTAATAAGGATGTTAACCAGGCAATCCAAAAGTTAAAAATCACTCATATTTTTCTTCTCCGTAAAAACATAATTCCTCAGTTTACCTGGCTCTTATTTGGTACATCTGCTGCACGAAGGACGTTGCAGGGTATGCTGGGTTTTCTTTTTTTCTTGTTTACTTCCCCCCTCAGACTTAACTAATGCAGCCTGATTGACTGAAGCCTCTTTCCCTCCTGTTTTCCCCTCCCACACCTGTTCCTCTCTGATTCGCCAATATTTCACTGCAGACCTGGGTGGGAGTGTCCGAAGACTGGGAGGGGGATGGGGAATGATACACAGACAGAGTAAGGGAGGAAATTATGTCAGGATGGGTTTCAAGATAGACACAGACAAAATGGAAACTCCTAAGAAGGATTTTCTCTGTTCATACTATAGAAAAATCACTAAAATCTAAATGTGGACAGTGCAATACATATGTTATGTAAGTAGAGCAAGTATTTATCTACTTATATATGTGTTTTTGGTTTTTTTTAGATAGCATGGCTGACAGCTCCACTTTAAAGGACCATTATCACGAAAAATTGTAAAATTTAAAATATATGTAAACATATACAAATAAGAAGTATAATTCTTACAGCGTAAAATGAGCTATAAATTAATTTTCTCCCATATTGCTGTCACTTACAGTAGGTAGTAGAAATCTGACAGAACTAACAGGTTTTGATCTAGTCCATCTCTTCATGGGGGATTCTCACCAAGGCTTATATTCTTTATAAAGACATTCCCTGAAAATGATTTATACAATAATGTTGGCCAGCCTTCCTGCTCACTTTTTTGGTAAGATAACTGCATTCAATAAGTGCTTTTGAAACTAAACAGAACCCTGAGAATCCCCTATGAAGAGATGGGCTAGTCCAAAACTTGTTGGTTCTGTCAGATATCTACTATCTACTGTAAGTGGCCGCAACATAGGAGAAAAGTTATTTACAGCTCATTTCACTCTGGAAGAAACATACTTCTTGTTTGTATGTGTTTAAATGTATTTTCATTTTTACATTTTTTTACAATTTTCACGATAATGGTCCTTTAAGAGGGGAGAGACTACTGGTACGGAGGTAGTTAAGACCACCCTAAAAGCATGCACACTTTTTGGGCATTACCACAAAGACACTGAATTGGCAGTATAGTAATCACTTGATTTTTCAATGAACTGTATTTTTGAGAAACCTAAAGAACACCTGAAGTGAGAGGCATATGGAGGCTGCCATATTTATTTCCTTTTAAAGAATATTAGTTGCCTAGCATCCTGCTGCTCTTATGCATCAGCAGTGTCTGAATCACTCATTTGAAAAAAAGCATGCAGCAAATCCAGTCAAACTTAAAGGGGACCCTAACTTTTGCACAGCACACAATTAAAAGTGTTCATAGTTGCTAAGGCTGGGATTCGCACTTGTCTGTTTTTGTGTGTGATTTTGCATAGAAAAACTGAGAACCAAAGTTAATAAATGGGCTAGTTCACACTTGAATGGGTTTTTCACATGCAGAAAAACAACTGACAGCAATGCAGCACTGTTAGAAAACTCATGCACAAAAAGCGTGCAGAAAACACAAATGTGAATCCAGCTTGAGGCAGGGAACACACTTGTCTTTCAGTTTTCTGCGCGCGTTTTCCTGCATACTTTTCCTGCACACTAAGTGTGTTTCTATGCAGGAAAACGCGCGCATTTTTTCACAGCAGCTGATGTAATTGATACAGACAGCTGACAAAATGTGCAGAATCCTGATGCAGAACGTCAGTTTTTTTTCTGCATGCGAAAAACACATTAAGTGTGAACTAGCCCATTGATTAACATGAGTTCTCTGTTTTTCTGTGCAGAAAATGCGTACGGAAATAGTCAACTGTGTTCCCTGCCTCAGAAATCCACTGTTGCATGTTCTGTGTGTGTCTAGGGAAATCAGCCTGTCTAATTAGCTGTTACCAGGAAGTGTGAATCAGGACTGTGAGCTGTGCTTCTGCACTGTAATAATAAGTAAACACGTAAGCGGAACCCCTTCTGTGCTCCCAGGAATGTGTAAGAAATTAACACTTCAGTTTTTTTGTTTTTTAGGATTAGGGCCTACAGGTTATCATGCAGTGGCTTATCTTTAAAGGATACCCGAACTGAAATTTGACATAATGAGATTGACATGTGTATGTATAGTGCCTAGCAAACAAATAACTATGCTGTGTTCCTTTTTTTCTTTCTCTGCCTTAAAGAGTTAAATATAAGGTATGCAAGTGGCTGACTCAGTCCTGACTCAGACAGGAAGTGACTACAGTGTGACCCTCACTGATAAGAAATTCCAACTATAAAACACTTTCCTAGCAGAAAATGGCTTCTGTGAGCAAGAAAGAGGTAAAAAAGGGGAATTTCTTATCAGTGAGGGTCACACTGTAGTCACTTCTGTCTGAGTCAGGACTGAGTCAGCCACTTGCATACCTTATATTTAACTTTTTCAGGCAGAGAAAGAAAAAAAGGAACACAGCATAGTTATTTGTTTGCTAGGCACTGTACATACACATGTCTATCTCATTATGTCACATTTCAGTTCGGGTATCCTTTAAGAAGCTATTTGAGGTATGAGAGTGAACTGTACCTTTACCAGTGGTATAATGGCTCTAAGATCACGATCAGATACTAATACTTCAGCACTTCCTCGAAAACCTGCGGTGGCAGAACTAGCTCCAGGACCGTCCAGTTGAAAAGTGATTCGTCGCGAAACAGCAGACCCTGCAGAGACATTGCCCACAAGAAAATCCAAAAGAGCGACAACTGGAGGCGGCCTAGATTGAAAAGGGGTGGGGGGAAAGAAAAGATGGATATGGAATAGCAAGGTTGTGAAAGATCAGTGAATGTCAACTCAGCATGGTAACCAACAGTTTGTGCTTTGTGAACATCTAGATGTATAGTTAAATCACAGCAGTGAGCCATGTATAACACAAGTTGTGCATTTTAAAGGTTACCTGCAAACAAAGTACTATATATGGGGCTTCAAGTTTAATTAGTTCTGAAGTTCAATAATGCAATTTCACTACATTTGGAAATAGATTCCACAGTCTCTCACACTGTCACCATCAGAACTTACTTATAGTACAAAATAAAATAAATCAGTTAAAGGAATGCACAGATTATTTCCCCCCAGAATTGTCTTCCTTCCCTCAGATTCTAAATGCTGTAAAATTAAACATTTCCAAGTCAAGTTATTAGAACAAGTTCTATGTCAAAATTTATAATGTCAGATGCAGTCACCTAAAATAAACCCTCTAACCCCCCTGGCGGTATGATTATTTCCAGGTATTAGGGTCTTTTTAGAACGTTTCAGACCCTAAAATGAGAGAAAAAAATTATGCCGCCAAAATGCCAACAGCAGCCCCTGCTCTCACTTACCTCCATGGGCTCCAGTGCTGCAATTTTACCTCGGTCCTCGATGTGGTGCTGTAACTCTGTGGTGAGATCGATGACAGCGATCTTACCAGAGTGATTTAGAGCCTCGGAGGACAGAAAAGAGAACGGGCACTGACATCTGGATCCCCCGGGAGGGGAATAAAAACACACGCTGCGCGCTAAACTGTGCATAGAGCTCCCGACGGCTAGCCCGAGCTTTGCTCGGGATTACCGCCAGGGAGGTTAAATAGACATGTTTAAAGTGGATCTGAAGTGAAACTATAAAAAAAACACAGAAACTTACCTAAGGAGAGGGAAGGCTCAGGGTCCTATAAAGCCTTCGCGCTCCTCTCACAGTCCCCGCGTTCCCCCGTTAGCAGTCTCCGACCAATGTGTCGGAGGCTGCTCTCTGCCGCTGCGGGAGGCTTCGGAAGTCTTCAGGAGCCCGAGTGCTCCCAAAGACGCACCTGAAACGCGTATAAAAATACATGTTACCACTTGCGATAGCGTCCTGCACCAGCGGAACGCGTGCAAAGGTACGCGTTGTGGGCCGCCGACTCCGAGTCTGAAAAAAAATCGAAACTAGCTGACAGCGGGGGACCGGAGGAGACGTGACTGACGTTGAGGGAACAGGATGGCTTCAGGGGGCTGGTAGATGCCCCAGGTAAGTGAAACTTATTTTTTTTTTTTTTTTGCCACAGTTAAGGTTCCTTTTAAGCCTAACTGGACGAATATATTTGTCCAGTGTAGTTGTGTAGACTGCACCACCAGTTTGTTACTAAATGAGGCATACGTGGAATCATTTGAACCGTGAAGAGTTGTAGAATACATTTTGGTGTGTCTTAAAGGAGAACTGTAGTGAGAGGTATATGGAGGCTGCCATATTGCTTACCTTTTAAGTAATACCAGTTGCCTGGCAGCCCTGCTGAGCTATTTCCCTGCAGTAGTGTGAATCACACCAGAAACAAGCATGCAACTAATCTCGTCAGATCTGTCAAAAATGTCAGAAACACCTGATCTGCTGCATGCTTGTTCAGGGTCTAGGGCTAAAAGTATTAGAGGCAGAGGTTCAGCAGGGCAGCCAGGCAACAGGTATTACTTAAAAGGAAATAAATATGGCAACCTCCATATACCTCCCACTACAGTTCTCCTTTAAAGCTTGTGGCATACGTCACATAAAAAATGGGTAGGGACAAACTCATTCCAACATAAAAAAGTAATTTTCAACAATATGATCAAACTTGGGAAAGTATTAGCAAAACTACAAGAGACATACAGTGGGATGCGAAAGTTTGGGCAACCTTGTTAATCATCATGATTTTCCCGTATAAATCGTTGGTTGTTATGATAAAACAATGTCAGTTAAATATATCATATAGGAGACACACACAGTGACATTTGAGAAGTGAAATGAAGTTTAATGCATTGTCCAACCCTAAGAATGATAGCACTTCAACTAACGGATCTCCATCTTGGATAGAGAAGCTTTTACCATCCACTGTGATGAGGATTGATAGGGGGAAGCCCCACCTATAACGACCTCCTTTTTGTTTTACAGCCTCTAGGATGGGCTTTAATAACCGTCTTCTTTGAATTGTTCGTATTGAATTATCATGAAACAATTCAATATTGTACTCTTGATACTGCAGCCGCCCCTTAGCCCTGGCGGTATTCATCAATTGCTCTTTTTTCTTAAAAAAATGTATTCTACATAGTACATCAAAGCTTCTACCTGTACTGATAGTTCTTTCTTTTCCTACCCGATGGACTCTATTAAGTTCTACATCTACTGGGGTTTTTTCTCCCAGAATCTCTGCAAACATTTTCTGCACATGTAAAAATAGAGGGGTGGGAAAGACCATAGTATTTGTCTTGATTAAGAATTGACTAGTAGATAGGAGTCTTCCCCTTACCCACCCGATATAATTAATATTTTTTTTTCTTTTTTTCTTTTTTCTCTCTCTCTAAGAGCGTATAGTAGTATATCCCCGCCACTCCATGGTAGTAGCAATCCTAGCTATCGCCAACGCATTGTGATCAATAAGATCAATGCGTGGGCAAGAGTGTCTAAGAGACACATGTCGATCACTTAAAGAAATCTGGTGCGGTCGACTATTTGATAATGAATTTGCTGTTGGTTGTATGAGGAATGAATGGTTAGTATGTGTGTACCGGGTCTGGCCTCTATGTTACCGACTTTTAACTTTTCTATAATAAACAAAAATGAATGTTCTAAGAATCGAAACATTGAATGTCAGAGGTGCAAATTCGCCATTAAAAAGGAGTAGAATGTTAGAAGAATTAAATAGGAACAATATTGACATAGGCTTCTTACAAGAGACACATTTTAAAGAAGGGAAGATCCCATCCCTATTAAATAAAAAATACACGACCTGCATAAATAACGCAAATTCAGTTAAAAAAACCAGAGGAGTTTCGATCATTCTCCATAAGAAATTACATTTTGTGACAGAGGAGATATATAAAGATGGGGAAGCAAGATACTTGATAGTACTGGGTAAAATTGGGGGTCATGTAGTAACATTAGCTAATATTTATGCCCCAAATAAAGGACAAACCAAATTTATAAAAACATTTTTGGGTGTAGTAAAACAGAAGGGGAAAGGGAAAATCATTATAGGAGGTGATTTTAATATGACCATGGATATGAGTTTGGACAGCACCGGGGGGATTGGGAATATTTCAAAAAAAGAGAAAGATATATGCCTGGACTTAATAAAATCTCACAAACTGATTAATGCTTGGCGTATATTTAATCTGGGAATAAAGGATTATACCTATTACTCTGAAACGCATAATATGTTCTCACGACTTGACTATTTTTTGATCCCCCAGGACCAACTCCAGGACATAATAGATATAAGTATTGGTAATAGATCCTTTTCAGATCCCGCTCCAGTAAGACTGTCCATAAATGGTTTTAGCGAAACTAATAGGCCCAAAAGCTGGAGTTTGCAAACAGAATTACTAAAAGATAAAGAGGTTATAGGAGAGATTCAAGATGCTATAAAGGAATTTTTTGAATTTAATTGCTCCCCCAGTATATCACACAGTTTATTATGGGACACGTTAAAATGTGTATTAAGAGGCATATTTATCAAAATAAATGCAAGGAAAACAAGAGAAAAAAAAGCTATTAGATGAGTACAATAAATTAGAAGGAATTCTCAAACAAAGTCCGGGAGAGCCTGTCCGGTCAAAATGGAATACTGTTAGAACTCAGATTAACAAGTTATTAGATGATCAATGCCTAAAATATTATAAAGATAGTAGGAAAAAATACCGAATTGGAAGGAATAGATCAGGAAAAATCATGGCATCCTTACTAAAAAAAGAAAAAAGTACAGTGTTTATTGAAAAGATAGAGGATGAGAGAGATGATCTTCAATTTTCAACGCAAAAGATAGGTACAGCATTTGTACACTATTATCAAAGGCTATATAACCTAAACAGTAGTTTGGGAACAAAAAATGAGTGTCCTTTCCTGGATAAAACTGACATGCCACATATCACTAAAGAGTTAAAAGAGTCATTAGAGGCCCCAATAGAGAAAGAAGAATTTCTGAGAGCAATTAAGGTCTCGGCTAAAGGGAAATGCCCGGGGCAGGATGGATTCCCATTGGAATTCTTTGAGCAATTTTCAGAGTCCTTAGCCCCGTTCTTTTGTGCAATGGTTAATGAGGGTGGTCGAGAGATGATATTCTCTGATAGAACAAATGAAGCTATAATCTCTTTAATACCAAAGGAGGGCAAATCACTCTTGAATTGTTCGGATTTTCGCCCGATCTCCATCATTAACTGTGATATTAAGATCTACTCTAAAATATTAACAAATAGATTGGAAGAGGCGGCGGAATTGGTCCTGGGGGAACAACAGTCAGGATTTAAGAAACATAGGCATATGAAAGATAATATTTATACAGTCATTGATGTCGCACATAGATTTAGAGCCAGTAAAAAAGAAGCAATACTTGTAGCAATAGATGCAGAGAAAGCATTCGATAGAGTGTCAAGACCTTTTTTGATAAATACATTAAAGAAGATCGGACTAGGGCCATTATTCATATCTAAAATAGCCCAATTATATAGTAATCAATCAGCCAGAATAAAAGTAAATGGCTATATTTCAGTACCATTCAAGATAACAAATGGGGTGCGACAGGGCTGTCCCCTCTCCCCGGTGCTGTTCAATCTCTGTCTGGAATCATTAATTAGAAATATACAGTCGGATTCTCAGATAAAAGGTATTAAAGTGAGAAATGAAGAGGTTAAGATTATAGCCTATGCGGACGACATACTCCTAACCCTGTCTGAACCTAAAAGCTCATTGTAAAAATGTTTGAGCTTGTTTATCGAGTATAGCAAAGAAACTAACTACAAACTGAATCGACAAAAAACATATGTATTCGATTTGGGTTGCTCGTTACAGACAAAAGAAGCCATTAAAGAGAACCCGAGGTGGGTTTGAAGAATATTATCTGCATACAGAGGCTGGATCTGCCTATACAGCCCAGCCTCTGTTGCTATCCCAAACCCCCCTAAGGTCCCCCTGCACTCTGCAATCCCTCATAAATCACAGCCACGCTGCTGACAAACAGCTTGTCAGAGCTGGCTGTGTTTATCTCTATAGTGTCAGTCTGCTGCTCTCCCCGCCTCCTGCAGAACTCCAGTCCCCGTCTGCATCCCTTCCCTCCCTGCTGATTGGAGGGAAGGGAGGGGGGCAGGGACCGGAGCTATGCAGGAGGCGGGGGAGCAGCTGAGACTGACACTACAGATGTAAACACAGCCTCACAGCACGGCTGTGATTTATGAGGGATTGCAGAGTGCAGGGGGGACATAAGTGGGGTTTGGGAAAGCAAAAGAGGCTGGGATGTATAGGCAGATCCAGACTCTGTATGCAGATAACATTCTTTAAACACACCTCGGGTTCTCTTTTAAGAGCATTCCAAGTTCCAATGGGAAAAAAAATCTATCAGATATCTGGGGGTGAATGTATGCGCACACTCGCAAGATCTGTACAACTGTAATTTTAGGAATATTTTGAGTGAAAGTAAAGCGGCATTACAAAACTGGGATCGCTCAATTTTTAATATATTGGGAAGAATCGCGATTATTAAGATGATGATCTTACCTAAGATATTGTTCTGATTGCAGTGTGTGCCTATATCTCTCCCGGATAGGTGGTTTAAGGAATGTAGTGCTATATTACAAAAATGTATTTGGTCTAGGACTCGGCGCAGATTGTCGTACGGGTTTGGCTGCTCCGGATATATATAGATATTATGTGGGTACTCACTTGCTACGGGTATTAGAACTGAGAATTGATGATAATAGTAGAACTTGGGTAAGACTGGAGGGTGACGATCTGCGCCAAGAATCATTCGAATCATGGGTACCACAAAAAATTAAACGAGCTGTCCTATCTACCTCGCATCCATTGTTGACACCTTCATTAGAAATTTTTTCTAGAATAATTAAGCAATGGAACATTAGCGAAGGTCCCTCCCCAATGATGACTCTCGCGGCTGGCCCAGATTTTGCTCCAGCCAGAGATAGAGCTTGGTGTAGGGCCAATAAATTAGATGCAGATATAAGACTTATCCACATTACGGGTTGTAAAAAATTAAATATCATATCGGTCTTAGATAGAGGGGAGTTATCAGCCTTTAGTAAAGTACAACTTCTTGGTTTCTGGAGAGAGTATATAAGAAAAAATGTAGCAATAAGACAGGATATAAACACATATGAACAGTGGTTTTTGGGAAAATTTAGACCATCAAAGGCACTATCAAAGATTTATAATTTACTGGATGAGATCTCACATAGGACATTGCCCACATATGTGACCAAATGGGAAAAGGAGGTTAGTTTAAAATTGGATGAGAGGTCATGGGATAAGATCTTCCAGTCAATTTGGATTACTTTGGACACAAGTACTCAGCTAACGCAATATAAACTCATAACGAGATGGTACTTTACACCGGCAAGGATGGCAAGTAGTGGCCTAATAGTAAATGATATATGTTGGAAGTGTACTAATCAATGTGGTACTTTGGTACATATGATGTGGAAGTGCCCTGTAGTGAGGAATTTTTGGGTGGAGGTAGAAAATGTTTTAAAAATTAAATGTACTAGGCAATTAACCATCGATATTATGGGGGCTTTGTTTGGAGTGCTGGATGGAGCTCAAGGATTGGATCAGGCGTGGGAGTCATTTTTGATCCTTGGAACAGCGGTTGCGAGGAAACTTATTATAAAACTATGGAAAACACAAGGAGCACCATCTGTTCAAGAATGGGTAATTGAGATGACAGCAATTTTGGAGGATGAAATAAGTAATGAGGTGGTAGAAGAAGCAGAAGACAGAATACAACCTACCCGTAGAATAGGGAAAGAAATGTGTACATTATGGAGTAGTAGGTTATAATCTGAATTTAATGGTGGAAGAGGCCAGTCCCGGAATAAATGGATGGTTGGATGGGGTGATTGTATGGATAAATGGATGAATGGATGTGGTAAGAGGATTGAGGTAAGGGGTGGGGGAAGGGGTGGGAGTTATCTACCGCCTTAAGTGTTTTTTTTTGGTGTTCTTTGCTACCTTTTTTTTCTTTTTGCAGCTAGTAATGAGGTGCGGACGAGAAGAGGATGGGGGGTCTAAATAGGTTTTGGGCGGTAGAGGGGGGGGGGGGGTGGATTTGATTTTGAGGATCTAGTGTTTGTCTTTTTTAGCTCAGATTATTATATAATAAAGATGTTCATAGATTAACGCAAACTATGATGTAAATTACTCCCAACTACAGGAGGTCTCTGATGAAGCTAAGTTAACAGGTTGGGACATGGCTTTTGTAAAGCTGCTGATTGTTTGCGAAAAAGAAATGAAGTTTAATGCATTTACAGAAAGTGCACAATATCTGTTTGAATACAATTAGGCTGTTGTCATTTTATTGATTACAAAACCTTTAGAACTAATTATTGGAACTCAAATTGGCTTGGTAAGCTCAGTGACCCCTGACCTACATACACGGGTGAATCCAATTATAAGAAAGAGTATTTAAAGGGGTCGATTGTAAGTTTCCCTTCTCTTTTAAATTTATCTGAAGAGTAGCAACATGGGGGTCTCAAAACAACTCTCAAATGACCTGAAGACAAAGATTGTTCACCATCATGGTTTGGGGGAAGGATACAGAAAGCTGTCTCAGAGATTTCAGAGACTGTCTGTTTCCACAGTTAGGAACATATTGAGAAATGGAAGACCACAGGCTCAGTTCAAGTTAAGGCTCAAAGTGGGCGACCAAGAAAAATCTCAGATAAACAGAAGTGACAAATGTGGAAAACAGTCAGAGTCAACCCACAGACCAGCACCAAAGAAATACACCATCAGCTTGATGCAGATGGAGTCACTGTGCATCGTTCAACCATTTGGCGCACTTTACACAAGGAGATGCTGTATGCAGAGGAAGCTTTTTCTCCGCCCACAGCCAGCACAAACAGAGCCACTTGAGGTATGCTAAAGCACATTTGGACAAGCCAGCTTCATTTTGGAATAAGCTGCTGTGGACGGCTGAAACTTAAATTGAGTTATTTGGGCATAACAAGGGGCGTTATGCATGGAGGAAAAACAACAAAGCATTCCAAGAAAAACACCTGCTACCTACAGTAAAATATGGTGGTGGTTCCATCATGCTGTGGGGCTGTGTGGCCAGTGCAGGGACTTGGAATCTTGTCAAAGTTGAGGGACGCATGGATTCCACTCAGTATCAGCAGATTCTGGAGACCAATGTCCAGGAATCAGTGACAAAGCTGAAGCTGCGCTGGGGCTGGATCGTTCAACAAAAAAACAACCCTAAACACTGCTCAAAATCCACTAAGGCATTCATGCAGAGGAACAAGTACAATGTTCTGGAATGGTCATCTCAGCCCCCAGACCAGAATATATTTGAAAATCTTTGGTGTGAGTTAAAGAGAGATGTCCATGCTCGGAAGCCATCAAACCTGAATGAACTAGAGATGTTTTGTAAAGAGGAATGGTCCAAAATACCTTCATCCAGAATCCAGACTCTCATTAGAACCCACAGGAAGCGTTTACAGGCTGTAATTTCTGAAAAAGGAGAATCTAATAAATATTGATTTAATTTATTTTTTGTGGTGCCCAAATATATGCACCTGCCTAATTTTCTTTAAACAATTATTGCACACTTTATGTAAATCCAATAAACTTCATTTCACTCCTCAAATATCACTGTGTGTGTCTCCTATATGATATATTTAACTGACATTTTTTATCGTAACAACCAACGATTTATACAGAAAAATCATTAATAATGTTGCCCAAACTTTCACATCTCACTGTATGTGGTAACATTTTAACCCTGATAAGTTGTAGAATGAAGTTTAGAGAGTTTTAGGGTTAAGGCCCATGTCTTGTGTATTCTTTTTAACGCGTGTAAACACACCCAGGGGTTGGACAAAATAATGGAAACACCTTGAAAATCAACTAAATATATTTTAATATGGTGTGGGTCCAACTTTTGCGGCAATTACAGCCTCAATTCTCTGAGGTATTGATTCATACAAATTGTGAATTGTTTCCAAAGGAATTTTAGCCCATGCTTCAGTTAAAACACCCTCCAGTTCTTTTAAAGACAATGGCGGCAGAAATTGACTTCTTACTTGAATCTCTAAAAACGACCATAAATGCTCAATGTTGAGGTCTGGGGATTGTGGTGGCCAGATGAGATGCTCAACTCAAATTAAAATGTTCCTCGTGCCATTCTTTAACAATTCTAGCTGTATGGTTTGGGGGATTATCACCTTGAAAAATGGCATTCCCCTCCGGAAACAGTTCTTGAACCATAGGATGAACTTGGTCGCCCAAAATTCCTAAATAGTCTCGACTGTTAGTTCTTCCATGAAGGGAAATCATTGGCCCGCCGTATTTCCAAGAAATAGCACACCAGATCATCACAGAACGCCCGCCATGTTTTACCGTTGGGAGAAGGCAGTCTGGATGAAATGATTCTTTCAGCTGTCTCCAAACATACACTCGGACGGAGGTCGGAAATAAAGTAAACGATGATTCGTCAGAGAAAATCACATTTTTCCACTGCTCGAGGGACCAATTCTGGTGGTTTCTACACCACTCTATAAACGCTTTGAAACATTTGTCTTTGAGAGCAGAGGTTTTCTAATTGCAGTTCTTCCGTGGAATCTAGATTTGTGCAGCTCCCGACTAACAGTTTTTGGGGAAACTGGGTTCTGTAGGTGTTCATTCAGCTCTGCAGTGATTTTAGCAGCCGTGGTCTTGCAAGCTTTTCTAACAATTCGATTTAGAGTCCGACGGTCTCTTTCAGACAACTTCGACTTTCAGACACAATTGTACCATGCTGAGGACGTTTTTCCTTCTCTTTCAAAGGCAGTCATTACTTTTGAGACAGTACCTCTTGAAATGGCAAGCATTCGGGCAGTTTCTGTTACAGTAGCGCCTGCCATACGAGCACCAACAATTTGGCCTCTTTGAAAGTCTGAGAGATCTGCAATTTTTATAAATTATAACCAACTTTGGTTTAAATATCTGTAAAAAAACAATTATTTTAATTAAACATATCAAATAACAAAAATAATAAATAAAAAAAATGTAACATATGTCAAGTTTTGATTGCTTAAAACATGTTCAAAGATTATGATGCCAAAATGTTAGGTGTGTTAGGAATGAAGGATTTACCTAAGGCCCGGTTCACATTAGCGTTCGCTATCAGGATTTTCCGGATCGGATCCGGAATGCATACTGTACAAACGGAACGTACGTTCCGCATAGCAATGTAATGTCTATGCGGACGTTCACACGCGTCCGTTCCGTACGTACCGGAGCCGGATCGGGACTCTTTTCCAACATGCGCTATTTTTTGGGTCCGGATCTCCGGCCCACGCATCCTGACCGGAGCCTGACAGCACCATCCGGAACACAGAAACCAATGGGAAACGGAAGGCACAGAACACACTGCCTACAAAAACCTGACGTTCTACCCCACTTCCTATGCGTATCCAAGCGGCCATTTCGGATGGGGACACATGGGCCAAGCATGTCTGGAGTGGAGCAGCAGTGACAGACGTGCTGGAGCTGTTTTGGCAGAATGTCGGAGGTGGAGGTGAGGCCTACAGCGGAGGAACCTGATTCTACAGGTGCACCAGGTGCACCTTCTGCTGACCCCAACATTTTTTTATTTAATTTCGCTATTTTTTGCCCACGGATCCTGATGGCAGCCTGATGCATGCCTGATGCAAACGGACCGGATCCTGATCGGATCCTGATCGGAACCGTACGGTTCCGTTCAGGATCAGGTCCTGATCTGATCAGGATCCGGTCCGTTTGCAAGGCAAAACGCAAGTGTGAATGGGGCCTTAGCGGCGGAGAGCAGTGCGACCGCCGCTTCCGTGTCTGACGTTATGGCAGCTGTCGCCGCATCATCGCAGGCATCCCTCACGGCCTCCGGCAGAACAGGTCTCTCTACTGCACATCAGTCTAGGTCGGCACGCTCGCGCGTGGAGCGGCAGGACCTTTATGGGCTTAGGAGACGAGTCAGCTGATCGGCCGGTCAGCTGACATCTGGCTGCTGTTTCTCCTCACTGATTGGTGGAAGTGTTCTGGGCGGGAGCTTTAAGCTTGGAGTTGTCAGTAGCTCATTGTCTGTTGTTGCTGAAACTTCGCAGTGAAAGCTCTCAGACCTTAGTCAGATCTGTGTGTGCTTGAACCGGCAGGACCCCAGGGATTCGCACTTAGCTTAGGATTATTATTATTACTGTTAGTGATTATTACTGTGTATTACCTTTGCCTGTACCTCCGACTACTCTCTGCCTATCGATTCTGTACCTCTGCCAATCTGATCTGTTGCCGACCTTTGCCTGAACAATCTTTCTGACTTAGCCTTACGATTCTGTACCTCTGCCAATCTGATCAGTTGCCAACCTTTGCCTGTCTGACCTCACTCCCACCAGTGGGCCCTCGCCACTGGGGGTTACTCCTCATCTCCACCAGTGGGCCCTCGCCACTGGGGGTTACTACCTCTGTATTGCTATTATTATATTGTTGTGTGAATGTGTGCACCAATCACTTGCAAATTTTAACTTAAAGTTACTTTTATTCAACCAGCAAGTAATTTTTTTACGGAAAATGACATAGGTGTCTCCCAAAAGATAATAAGACGATGGACAAGAGGCATTATTGTAGAATTAAAAAAATAAATTTCTCAGCTTTTATTTACATTTGAGCAAAAAGTGTCCAGTTCAAAGTTATTCGTACCCTTCACAAACTGCCACAGTCTATGGAAAAAATCCAAAGTTCTATACTATTTCAAATAGTCCAAGCTGTTCTAAAGCATCATAATTACCCTGATTAATTGGAAACAGCTGTTTTAATCAACTCAACAGGTGAAAAACAGCAGCTCTCTGCAGTTGGTTTGTGGACAGCCATGGCTAAGACAAAGGAGCTCAGTGAGGACCTGCTGCTGCGCATTGTGGCTGCTCACAAGTCAGGAAAGGGCTACAAGGCCATGTCTAAATGTTTTCAAATTCCAGTGGCTACACTGCAAAGTTTTATTAAAAAGTACAAGATGTTCCGCAATGTGGGAAATCTCAGAGGACGTGGTCGGAAGTCAAGAGTGACACCTGTGCTGGCCAGGAGCGTAGTGAGATAGGTGAAAAAGAATCCAAGGATAACCACCAAGGCCATCCTGGTGAATCTGGGCTCTGCTGGTGGCAATGTCTCTGGGCAGACAATCCAATGGACACTGCACACTGCTGGGTTCCACGGATGCAGACCAATGAGGACGCCAGTTCTCCAGATAAAGTACACAAAAGATTGCTTGGCATTTCTCGTCAAAAAATTACTTGCTGGTTGAATAAAAGTAACTTTAAGTCAACATTTGTCAGGGGTATGAATAATTATGGGCAGCACTGTAGGAATGTAAGGATTCTCACCACTTAGTAGATACTGTATGCCTTTTAAAGCGGTATCGTGACCATAAAAGTCAAATTTTAACAGCAACTGGTCTGAGTGTATTAAGTGATAAAGATGCTAATCCTGCATTCAAAACTTTCAAAACATTTTCTGCTGTTATGATTTGGAGTTATCACATACTTAAGGAGCACTGGCCCTTTAGTAGTCGGTGCCAAAGAATTGCATGCTGGGGGTTCTTTTTATCTATAATGTATTCCTCCTCTTCCCTTATTTCCCTGCCTAGCTAGCTATCTGAAACCTAATCCCCTACTCACTTGTGTTTACAAGCAAGGCTGAGGTGACTCAGCAATTGGATGAGACAAGAAAAAAAGTAAAGGGCAGAAATGACATCACGAGTTAGCCTTAACTGTGGGCAAAAGACATGGCCCCCACCAGGAACAGAATTCTCGTCATTTACTATATAACATTCACTGAAATCAAAACGTGGACAGTACAATACATGTGTTATGTAAGTAGATCAAGTATTTATCTACTTATATATGTGTTTTTTTTCCCTGGCATACTATGGCTGATCCTACTGCTTTAAGGATACAACTGGAGATGAGGTTAGCTGGGACCTCCCATGGAAATGTCAAGTGTGTGGTCTCCCTCAGATGATTCACCACTGTGCATATAGTGGGGGCACTGTAGGGGTTACTCAAAGAGCATTGACTCAAGTATAAAGCTGAGAACCCCCACTTTTGGGACACTTTTTTGGCACAAAAATTAGGCGCATATACAGTGGCTTCGCAAAAGTATTCGGCCCCCTTTAAGTTTTCCACATTTTGTCATATTACTGCCGCAAACATGAATACATTTTACTGGAATTCCACGTGAAAGACCAATACAAAGTGGTGTACACGTGAGAAGTGGAACGAAAATCATACATGATTCCAAACATTTTTTAAAAATCAATAACTGCAAAGTGGGGTGTGCGTAATTATTCAGCCCCTGATTCAATAATTTGTAGAACCACCTTTTGCTGCAATTACAGCTGCCAGTCTTTTAGGGTATGTCTCTACCAGCTTTGCACATCCAGAGACTGAAATCCTTGCCCATTCTTCTTTGCAAAACAGCTCCAGCTCAGTCAGATTAGACGCACAGCGTTTGTGAACAGCAGTTTTCAGATCTTGCCACAGATTCTCGATTGGATTTAGATCTGGACTTTGACTGGGCCTTTCTAACACATGGATATGTTTTGTTTTAAACCATTCCATTGTTGCCCTGGCTTTATGCTTAGGGTCGTTGTCCTACTGGAAGGTGAACCTCCGCCCCAGTCTCAAGTCTTTTGCAGATTCCAAGAGGTTTTCTTCCAAGATTGCTCTGTATTTGGCTCCATCCATCTTCCCATCAACTCTGACCAGCTTCCCTGTCCCTGCTAAAGAGAAGCACCCCCAGAGCATGATGCTGCCACCACATTTGACAGTGGGGATGGTGTGTTCAGAGTGATGTGCAGTGTAGGTTGTCCGCCACACATAGCGTTTTGCATTTTGGCCAAAAAGTTCCATTTTGTTCTCATCTGACCAGAGCATCTTCTTCCACATGTTTGCTGTGTCCCCCACATGGCTTGTGGCAAACTGCAAAGGGACTTCTTATGCTTTTCTGTTAACAATGGCTTTCTTCTTGCCACTCTTCCATAAAGGCCAATTTTGTGCAGTGCACGACTAATAGTTGTCCTATGGACAGATTCCCCCACCTGAGCTGTAGATCTCTGCAGTTCGTCCAGAGTCACCATGGGCCTATTGACTGCATTTCTGATCAGCGCTCTCCTTGTTCGCCTGTGAGTTTAGGTGGACGGCCTTGTCTTGGTTGGTTTACAGTTGTGCCATACTCCTTCCATTTCTGAATGATTGCTTGAACAGTGCTCCGTGGGATGTTCAAGGCTTTGGAAATCTTTTTTGTAGCCTAAGCCTGCTTTAAATTTCTCAATAATTTTATCCCTGACCTGTCTGGTGTGTTCTTTGGACTTCATGGTGTTGTTGCTCCCAATATATATATATATATATATATATATATATATATATATATATATATATACAGGGCTGCCCATAATTATTCATACCCCTGGCAAATTTTGACTTAAAGGGAATGTCCAAGCAAAATAAAAAAATGAGTTTCACTTACCTGGGGCTTCTCCCAGCTCCATGCAGCCATCCTGTGCCCTCGTAGTCACTCACTGCTGCTCCAGTCCCCCGCTGGCAGCTTGCCGACCTCGGAGGTCAGCGGGACGCATTGCGTACATTTTTACGCATTCCCGCTAGTGCAGGAACATTAACACATACATTTCTACGCATTACTGGTTTATTGCGGAAAAATGTACGCATTAAACCAGTAATGCGTAAAAATGTATGTGTAAATGTTCCTGCACTAGCGGGAATGCGTAAAAATGTACGCAATGCGTCCCGCCGACCTCCGAGGTCGGCAAGCTGCCAGCGGGGGACTGGAGCAGCAGTGAGTGACTACGAGGGCACAGGATGGCTGCATGGGGCTGGTAGAAGCCCCAGGTAAGTGAAACTCATTCTTTTATTTTGCTTGGACATTCCCTTTAAAGAGAGTCTGAAGCCTTCTAAAAATGCTCTTTTTATTTGACAGTTATCTTGAGCAATATCAGCATAGCTAAAACGCTGCATTCCTGCGGCACAACTATGTGATTAAACCCCCCAAATCCCTGCAGGGATCGCTTACTGGTAGATACAGAGCTTTGTGCAGTAGCTCTGCCTCTACTCGCGTTAATCCCTGCTGAGCGCGGCCTCTCCCCACCCCTCTCAGTCTTCTTTCACTAAGAGGGGCAGGCAGAGGCGGAAAGCCACACGGACATTGACGCTAATGGAGGCAGAGCTAAAGCGCTAAGCTTTGCCTCCCCGGGCAGCAAAATTGTGCCCCGGTATTTGGGAGGTTTAACTCTGCCACTTTAAAGCAGCGTGTTAGCTATGCTGATATTGCTCAAGATAAATGTCAAATAAAAAGACCATTTTTATAAGGCTTCAGACTCTCTTTAAGTCAAAATTTGACAGGGGTATGAATAATTATGGGCAGCACTGTAGGCAGTCTGCAGAGAAACTTGGCCTTGGGCACCAGTGGACATTTCAGCATGACATTCACCCAAAACACACAGCAAAAGTTGTGAAGAAATGGTTAGCAGACAACATTAAGTTTTTGGAGTGGCCCAGTCCTGACTTGAATCCAATTAAGAATCTGTGTCAGGAGCTAGAAATTGAGGGTGATGGCAACTAGACCCTCGAACCTGAAAGATTTGGAGCTCTTGCTAAAGCTAAATGGGCAAAAATACCTGTGGAGACATGCAAATATAGGAAGTGTTTGATTGTTGTAAGAGGCAATAAAGGCTTTTCTATTGATTATTGAGAAGGGTATGAATAATTTTAGACTGGTCGCTTTTTGCTGAAATCTAAATAAAAGCTGAGAAATGTTTTATCTTCCCACAACAATGCCTTTTGTACATAGTCATATTATCTTTTGGGAGACACCTATGTCATTTCCCGTCCAAAAAATTACTTGCTGGTTGAATTAAAGTACCTTTAAGTCAAAATTTGCCAGGGGTATGAATAATTATGGGCAGCACTGTATATATATATTATATATATATATATATATATATATATATATATATATATACAGGTTATCTAGACTAGTTAAGTGAAAGATGGTAACGGACTAAAGCCTGGTACACTCATTAAATCTTGATTTGGCAGTTTTACCACTTGTACATACAGTATATCTAGTATGCGAGGGCCAACAGATTTGAAATACTGTGAGTAGATTGTGTAGGTAAGCTTGCATGCTACATGGAAGTGGTAAAATTGGATGTGTATACATACTGTAAAGTTTACAGAAAGACTTAAAGACACATATTATACCAGAGAAGAGGTTAATAGAGGGTCAGCCATCATGTTGTTAGTTGCATGCCTGTAATGTTGATCCTCTTGTTACAATGCTACACCAGTCATTCCCCAGAATTAAGTATGCAAATAAACTTTGTCAGAAGAGTATCAGAACAACCTACATGTTTTGACCAAAATGTTTTTATCAGTTTTCTGAAAACTTGTATCTAACAAATATTTTAGTAAAATATGGATCTAAATGAATCTGTATCTCATGTTCTTACCTGCGCTCTGAAGCTCCTCTGTGAGTTAAGTGTCCTATCACAGTGTGATGTTTGGCACCTTTTTGTGTCTCTGTTTTCACTGCCCATGTATTTGGCGCAGCAGATCGTGCAAAGAGAAGCTCCAAACCAGTGCGGCAACGTACTCTGTAAAATTTTGGGAAAAACTATATGTCAGTGTTAAAGTAACACTAAAATGCCAGTAAATGTGCAATGATCCAAAGCTGTTAAACTAAAACTAAAAGGCTGGGTCTACCATAAAATACATTCTATGATTAAGGATTTGTTTCCACTAGTGCCAGCATGCATATCGAGACACATGCCAGCACTCTGATGCGAGAATGGATCTGAATCCCTCTTTTTCTGCCGATGGTCCATTTTTTACCAGCATCAAAGTCGGAAGCTGCCTATTCATTTCAGTAGGTTGAATTTCCCCATCCGAATCTGCATACCGGGAAATGCTGCAAATCACCCCCAGTGGAAACGAGCCCTAAGAGTATTGATAATGTAAGTCTTTTAAGTAGTTACAATACTACTAAATGTATCTTTAACCACGATTACTAGATTATTTAGATTGAATAAAGATAAAGTATAAAAAAATAAATAAAAAAAAACTTAATAATACTACAGCATCAAAAACTGAGCTACCATAGAAGGCATACTATGCTTGAAAATCAAAGTTGCATAAGTACCGTAGTTTGAAAATAGACATCTGTTAAGTCCAAACAGGAAACTTGGTACATGACTGGCCTGCAATCATACATAGCGGAGGTTTGTAAAACATTGGATCTTCCAAAAAGAAGGTGGGGGGTTGAGAGACCTGGAGCCCCTTATGGTGTAGAATGTCATGCAAATTATATGTGGATATACCGGTAGATAGCCACACATAATTTTTGCATATATATAGATATATACAGTGGTGTGAAAAACGATTTGCCCCCTTCCTGATTTCTTATTCTTTTGCATGTTTGTCACACTTAAATGTTTCTGCTCATCAAAAATCGTTAACTATTAGTCAAAGATAACCTAATTCAACACAAAATGCAGTTTTAAATGATGTTTTTTATTATTTAGTGAGAAAAAAAACCTCCAAATCTACATGGCTCTGTGTGAAAAAGTGATTGCCCCCCCCCTTGTTAAAAAATAACTTAAAGGTGGATTATTACACCTGAGTTCAATTTCTGTAGTCACCCCCAGGCTTGATTACTGCCACACCTGTTTCAATCAAGAAATCACTTAAAGAGAATCTGTATTGTTAAAATCGCACAAAAGTAAACATACCAGTGCGTTAGGGGACATCTCCTATTACCCTCTGTCACAATTTCGCCGCTCCCCGCCGCATTAAAAGTGGTTAAAAACTGTTTTAAAAAGTTTGTTTATAAACAAACAAAATGGCCACCAAAACAGGAAGTAGGTTGATGTACAGTATGTCCACACATAGAAAATACATCCATACACAAGCAGGCTGTATACACCCTTCCTTTTGAATTTCAAGAGATCATTTGTGTGTTTCTTTCCCCCTGCAGTTCTCATGCACTGAAGTTTCAGGCTGCTTGTTTCTTCCTTGCAAACAGCTTTGCCCTTGTCTGAACTTCCTCAGTATGTGAAAGCCCAGCCAGCTCAGAGGACGATTTATCCAGCTTGTAAAAGATAAGAGAGAAGAAAGAAGCTGCACTAATCTAAATAATACACAGGCAGTGTGCATAGAGGGGCCTGGAAGGGGGAGTTCATAGCAGAACCACAACACTGAAGAACTTGGCAGCCTTCCAGACACAGGCCGACAAGTCTGACAGGGGAAAGATACATTGATTTATTACAGAGACTATGATAGCAGAAAGTGCTGCAGTAAGCCAGAACACATTAGAATAGCTTTTGGAACTTGTAGGATGATAAAAAAACAGGATGCAATTTTTGTTACGGAGTCTCTTTAAATAGGAGCTATCTGACACAGAGAAGTAGACCAAAAGCACCTCAAAAGCTAGACATCATGCCAAGATCCAAAGAAATTCAGGAACAAATGAGAACAAAAGTACTGTAATTGAAATCTATCAGTCTGGTAAAGGTTGTAAAGCCATTTCTAAAGCTTTGGGACTCCAGCAAACCACAGTGAGAGCCATTATCCACAAATGGCAAACACATGAAACAGTGATGAACCTTCCCAGGAGTGGCCGGCCGACCAAAATTACCCCAAGAGCGCAGAGAAAACTCATCCGAGAGGCCACAAAAGACCCCAGGACAACATCTAAAGAACTGCAGGCCTCACTTGCCTCAATTAAAGAGACTCCGTAACAAAAATTTCATCCGGTTTTCTTCTATCCTACAAGTTCCAAAATCTATTCTAATGTGTTTTGGCTTACTGCAGCTAGGGATGCTCAATCGGATTCCGCGGAAATGCAATTTCCGAAATTCCGATCGGAAATTGCATTTCCGCATCGGAATGCGGAAATCGGTAATGTAAGTGCCGTAGGCGGATTTCCGCCGGAAATCGCGGAAATTTCCGCCGGAAATCGCGGAAATTCCACCCGACTTTAACATCGATTTTCTCAAAAACTATAAGGTCTTTTTGAAAACTTTTTTTTGCATCTTGTTCACAAGATTCGGTTTAATAAACCCTGAAAATTTGGTGTTTCTAGGACTTAAGGGGGCTTTGTTGTTAACCATTAAAGTCGGTGGATTTTTACTGTAATGTAAAATGCAGAAAATCTGCATCTGCCTATTTTCTGCATTTTATATTACAGTAAAAATCCGCCGACTTTAGCAGTTAATAGCAAAGCCACCGTAAGTCCTAGAAACACCAAATTTTCAGGGTTTATTAAACAGAATCTTCTGAACAAGATGCAAAAAAAAGTTTTCAAAAAGACCTTATAGTTTTTGAGAAAATCGATGTTAAAGTCGGGCGGAATTTCCGCGATTTCCGGCGGAAATTCCGCATTGGAATGCGGAAATTGGTAGCGGAAGGCGGAATCGGTAATCGGTACATGACGGAATGCGGATTTACCGCGGAATCGGAAATTGGCATTCCGACCATCCCTAACTGCAGCACGTTCTACTATCACCATCTCTGTAATAAATCAACTTATCTCTCTCCTGTCAGACTTGTCGGCCTGTGTCTGGAAGGCTGCCAAGTTCTTCAGTGTTGTGGTTCTGTGATGCATCTCCCCCCTCCTGGCCCCTCTATGCACACTGCCTGTGTGTTATTTAGATTAGTGCAGCTTCTCTCGGCTCTATTATCTTTTACAAGCTGGATAAATCCTCCTCTGAGCTGGCTGGGCTTTCACATACTGAGGAATTACATACAGGCACAGCTGTCTGCACTCTGCAGGAAGAAACAGCCTGACACTTCAGTGGAAGATAGCTGCAGGGGGAAAGAAACACACAAATGATCTCTTGAGATTAAAAAGGAAGGCTGTATACAGCCTGCTTGTGAAAGGATGTATTTTCTATGTGTGGACATACTGTACATCAACCTACTTCCTGTTTTGGTGGCCATTTTGTTTGTTTATAAACAAACTTTTTAAAACTGTTTTTAACCGCTTTTAATGCGGCGGGGAGCAGCGAAATTGTGACAGAGGGTAATAGGAGATGTCCCCTAACGCAATGGTATGTTTAGTTTTGTGCGATTTTAACAATACAGATTCTCTTTAAGGTCAGTGTTCATGACTCCACCATAAGAAAGAGACTGGGCAAAAACGGCCTGCATGGAAGATATCCAAGGCGCAAACCACTTTTAAGCAAAAAGAACATTAAGACTCGTCTCAATTTTGCTAAAAAAACATCTCAATGATTGCCAAGACTTTGGGGAAAATACCTTGTGGACCGATGAGACAAAAGTTGAACTTTTTGGAAGGTGCGTGTCCCGTTACATCTGGCATAGAAGTAACACAGCATTTCAGCAAAAGAACATCATACCAACAGTAAAATATGGTGGAGGTAGTGTGATGGTCTGGGGTTGTTTTGCTGCTTCAGGACCTGGAAGGCATGCTGTGATAGATGGAACCATAAATTCTACTGTCTGCCAAAAAATCCTGAAGGAGAATGTCCGGCCATCTGTTCGTGAACTCAAGCTGAAGCGATCTTGGGTATTGCAGCAGGACAATGACCCAAAACACACCAGCAAATTCACCTCTGAATGGCTGAGGAAAAACAAAATGAAGACTTTGGAGTGGCCTAGTCAAAGTCCTGACCTGAATCCTATTGAGATGTTGTGGCATGACCTTAAAAAGGCTGTTCATGCTAGAAAACCCTCAAATAAAGCTGAATTACAACAATTCTGCAAAGATGAGTGGGCCAAAATTCCTCCAGAGCGCTGTAAAAGACACATTGCAAGTTATCGCAAATGCTTGATTGCAGTTATTGCTGCTAAGGGTGGCCCAACCAGTTATTAGGTTCAGGGGGCAATTTCTTTTTCACACAGGGCCATGTAGGTTTTGAGGTTTTTTTCTCACTAAATAATAAAAAACATCATTTAAAACTGCATTTTGTGTTCAATTATGTTATCTTTGACTAATAGTTAACAGTTTTTGATGAGCAGAAACATTTGAGTGTGACAAACATGCAAAAGAATAAGAAATCAGGAAGGGGGCAAATAGTTTTTCACACCACTGTATATATATATATATATATTTATATATATATCCCTTATGGCGTAGAATGTCATGCAAATTATATGTGGATATACCGGTAGATAGCCACACATAATTTTTGCACATATATATATATATAGTAAGTTTATATACCCTGGCATAATTTTGATTTCTTAAATATTTTTTTAATAGAATATGAATGATAACACAATATTTATTTCACTCATGGTTAGTGGTTGGTTGAAGCCATGTATTGTTTTTTTTAATTACCTGTATTTAATCTTTTAAAAAATCATAATCACTTCATAAACTACACAAATGACCCTGATCAAAAATGTTTACACAGCCTGGTGATTTGGCCTGATAAAACGTACACAACTTAAAGGGGAACTGAAGTAAGAGGTATACAGAGGCTGCCATATTTATTTCCTTTTAATCAATACCAGTTGCCTGGCAGCCCTGTTGGTCTATTTCTCTGCAGTAGTATCTGAATAAAAACAGAAACAAGCATGCAGCTAGTCATGTCAGATCTGACTTTAAAGTCTGAACCACTGAAACACCTGATCTGCTGCATGCTTGTTCAGGGGCTATGGCTAATAGTATTAGAGGCAAAGGATCAGCAGGGCTGCCAGGCAACTGGTATTGCTTAAAAGGAAATAAACATGACAGGCTCTATATACCACACTCTTCAGTTCCCCTTTAACATGAACAGGTTTGAATTGCTAGTAAAAGTAACCATCTACTGTGATCTGCTTGCTCCTAATTAGTGGATGTGAATTAAAGGTCAATGAGTTTCAGGACTCCTGGCAGACCATTTCATCTTTCATACAGTACTGCACTGTTATTTTAGGAAGTCATAGGGAAAGCAAAATAAATGTCAAAGGATCTGCAGGAAAGGTACCGTATATACTCGAATACAAGCCAAATTTTTCATCACAAAATATGTGCTGAAAAGTCCCCCCTTCGGCTTGTATGCGGGTCAGCTGGCTGTGCTCCCCATTCCCCTATGTCCTTGCAACATGATGCGCGTGCGGTAGTGAGCTGACAGACCTTTCCGAAAGCGTGCGGGATTACAGAGAAGGGACGCAGCCTCTTCTTGCCTTTGAAGTTCGGAGGATTTCACTCTCTCTACTTCCCCCTCCCTCCCCCCTGTGATGTGGCCAGGAAACTCCTCTCTGCAAGGCTGAGCTGTTAGGAGTCGCACTCGGGACATGTACTTTGTGTGACAGGCAGCCGCAAACTGTGATTATGCTCAGCGCTGAATACGGCCATGGCTGCAACTCACTATTAGTGCTTCTGACATGGTAGTGAGTTACAGCCATGGCCGTATGCAGCACTGAGTATAATCTCAGTGTGCGTCTGCCTGTCACACAAAGCACATGTCCCGAGTCTGACTCCTTATGGCCCATACTCACGGGCAACTAAACTGCCTGTCGCTTGCACACGTGAGCGTGTGCGCGACAGGCCAGCTACAGCTCGTCGCCAGGTCCCTCCGCATACACACGGCGGGAGAGACCTGGCAACTGATGCGGCGGAAGCTGTCGCTGTCGTCCCTCCCCCCGCTGGAAGCACCGTCAATTTGTTATTATGTTGCTGTCGCTAGTCCGCGTACTCACGCGGACTAGCGACAGTTGCGGCGGAGTTGCGGCGGCGACTGTTGCCAGGCGATTGAAAGTTTCAATCGCCTGGCAACATCAGCGACGGGCGACAGTTCGGGGTGCGCGCTCGTGCGACGGCCCATACTCACGGGCGACCTGTCGACGCAACATGCGCGCGCCGCGTGTTGCGGCGACAATTGTAGCCCGTGAGTATGGGCCATAACAGCTCAGCCTTGCAGAGGAGATAGAGCAATAAAAAACAACAAGAAACAAATAGACATTTCCCGGCCACATCGCAGGGGGAGGGAAGGGGAAGTAGAGAGAGTGAAATCTACAGAACTTCACAGGCATTTATGGCAAGCAGGGGCTGGGGGGGGGAGTTGGGTGAAACACAATGACGATCTTCTAGAGACTACATCTCCCTGCATGCTTTGCTGTCCCTGCACATGCTCAGTACAATACAAGATGACAGCAGTCAGGAAAGCAGCATGTGAAATGCAAAGGAGATGATGTGGGCTGTGTCTGTAGCCTAAGCAGTTATATTTCCTGCCTGTAGCTTTGCAGTTCCTGGGGAAGTACTCAGTGCCCTGGTTAGTCCAGCTCTTCACTTAATCTCACTTTGGAGTATATTCCCTTATAGCAAAATTCACTGTAGACAGTTAGCAACAGTAATTTGACATTCCAAATTCCAGGGTGTGGAAGATCTGTCTTTGGCAATGTCCCTAGTTTTCAGTAGGATTTGTATCAAGAAGAGGCTGGCCACTGGGAGCTAAGCAGATGTGAGGGGCGCTGGCAATTAGCAGAAATGTGGGTGCACATCTGGCTATGGGAAGTGGGTCTGTCTCACACTGGGGGCCCACATGGCTATTTATACTGTAGAGGGGGCTATACTGGGGAGGGGCGTGATACTGGGGAGGGGACGATACTGGGGAGGGGGCTTATATGGGGGTCAACCACTTTTTCCTGTTTTCTGAAGGAAAAGTGGGTACCTCGGCTTATATGCAGGTCGGCTTATATGCTAGTATATACGATAGTTGAACTATATAAAACTGGAGAGGGATGCAAAGCTGATGTAAAGTAAGTTAGACCGTCATATCAGACCATGATCTCATATCACTCATGCAAGGACTCCTCAAATTGGTCATGGGGAAAAATGTAGGTCTGCTTTAGTAAGCACCTTAGATATCAGCAAATCTGTTCATTATAGCAAACCGATTTGGCCATATAACGTAAGCATTTATATGCACAAAGTTCCAGCTTATGCACTCACTCATCGCCCTTGGGACCGCTGCTGATCAATTTGGATGCAGTCTAGTCGAATGTCCACTTGGATTACTCAAGGTGAGTGGCCAAGTAACAGTCCACAGGCTCATCCTTTGTAATGCATAGCAGCGGATAACCGGAGAAAGTGTGTGGCATAATCAGCGAAGTCTTCTCCCTAGCCGCCTGACGTGAATTGTGGGGATAGCGTTTGAAGTCACCTTTTGCGCTGAGACAGGCCAGTCGTGCATAGCTCTGCGTCAGGGTGTCTGACCTGCAACTGCAGCATTATAGCAAGCACTGACAGGAACACACATGACTCCTCCCCACCTAGAGCAGTCATTTTTTTCAACCTTTTCCCTTCAGACCACGGCTACAGAACAATCCCTGCCAAAACCTCCAGGCACAAAAACACCTTTTGCCCCCACAGCTGTTCTCCTTCTGAACTCATGCTCCCCTCACAGCATGATACCTAGATACCTTGCACTACCACTGATACCGATGCATCAATATCTGTATGTTACCTATGCCTTAACCACTTCAGCCCGCGGGTGTTTTTACCTTCAGGATGGAAGCAATTTTCCCGTCAGTGCTCCTCCCATTCATTCACCAATAACTTTATCACTACTCATCACACATAAATGATCTATATATTGGTTTGTTCGCCACAAATTAAGCTTTTTGGGAGCGAACCTTCTTTTCAGTAATTATTTATTTTCTATGCATTTTAAAGGCAAATACACACAAAAAAAGAAAAAATACACTAGTTCTCCAATTCCACCCCCTAAAGTTTTAAAATAAGCAATGCTGCTATAAATAAAACCCACCCATTTTTTTTGCCCATCAGTCCCTGCAATCACAACATTGAAATTATGTTCCTAGTACAATGTATGGCAATAATATTTATTTGGAAATAAAGGTGTGTTTTTTCTGTGTTTTTTTTATGTCCCATCAATCGTAAATCACTTCCAAAGTACCCCCCCCCCCGACCAGTTAGCAAGCAAACAAATTAAAAAAAAAAAACAACAACAACAACAAAATCCATAAATAGTTGCCTTAGGGACTTAGCTTTTTTAATATGTGTGTCATGAGGGTATATTACAGTTTTTTTCTTTTTTAATTAAAAAAAATCTGTGCAGCGTAATGTAACTTTTCGTCACTAGATGGACAATAAACACTTCTTGGTTTACAAGGAAGTGTTTGTTAAGGGTTTTTTTTCCTGTTCATTCACTTTTTTCTTATGAATGGACATGGTCCTTGATCGGGGTCATGTCCATTAATTACAGGCACTGCAATTGGTTAAGAGAAGCTTTGCTTCTCTTTCCCAAGCACCAAAACGGAAAACTGCCGGGGTGCCACCGCTTGCAAACCGGACGAGAATACTCGTCCAGTTTGCCTTTAGCTGCACCTATCTGGATGAGAATACTCGTCCAGATAGGCTTAAGTGGTTAATATCTGTATGTTACAATTGCCTCAATATCTTTAAGTTGTCTATGCCTCAATATCTGTATGTCTGTATTTTAGGTTCGTTATTCAATGTATGCAAATTTGCACCATGTCCAATGCCAAGTGTACTGCAAACAATTCTGTCACACTTGGCGAATAAATCTGATTCTACCTCTATACAAGTGACATTGTCAATCTTCTTGGTAAACCACTTAAAGTTCTTGGACGCTAACTTCCCCTGTGGGTTTTTAAAAACTGCCACTGTACGCTCTTGCGCATGCGCACCCCATGTGGCTGTGTTTGGGCACCCATTCAATGCATGCTCGTGCACTCATTCCATAGCAAATAGCAGCAATCATTTACAAAAACTTAGTGGAAAAAAAGCTTAACTGTATAAAAAAAAATATTTATTGAAGTGACGCACTAAAAAAACCTTTTTTATCTGTAGAAGTGCTAACCCCTACCTATCCAATTAACCCCTTGAGTCACATATACTAGGCCTTAAAATTCATAGACACCTGTAATGACACCTGTAATGGGAGCCCAATGCTGTATAGATGCATTGCTGTGCTGTTGCTCAGCAATGCATTTGTACAGCACTGGGGTCCCCAGATTGAGCATCTTAACAATCATCTTAACAATCACATCCAATCGTTACAGACACCCAGACTGGTGATAATGGTCCACTACATGCTCTATTAGTAATTAAATTGCGCATACGTAATATCATTTTAACTGGGAGAAGACAAAAAATATGTTTTGAGGCGTTTCAGTAAAAAAAAATATTTTTTTTCTTCATTTACGCCTATTTTTCTAATGTAAAATGCATAAAAAAAATAAGGCCAGTTGTATGTTTATGTGAATACTAAATAATAATAATAATAACAATAATAATAATGTGGTCCGGTATTAGTCATGGAGAGAATTCAAAGACATAACAACTCTTCTTCAAGCAACAAAACTTGGTATACAGTTCCCTTTTTATCTTGGAAGATATGTTCTGGGGATCTCTTGCTCACCCTGCATACCTGGCCGGAGCTACAGATATAAGAGTTCACCCATTCATATCAATGGAAAAAATGTAAAAGGCCGCCATTCTCACGGCAATAAAGTCAGTCGCCAAACTTGGCACAATTAGTTACCAAGGTGAAAAATTCAGGAAAAGCGGGCGGTGCATTAAAAAGACAAGGACATTTCAGCAATTTATTTTCAATGGGAAAATATAAACTGCAGCCATTCTTACTCTGTTAACGGCGGGGTTCTCAGGGCTCGTTTGCACTATTGCGGTGCAGAATCGCCTGGATTCCACCGCTGATGAAATCGCATGCGGATGCGATTCTCCATGCATGAAGAGGCTTATTTACGATTTAGTAGGCTTATTCAGCATTCTTTAACACTATGGCCCATGCAATTAACTTTTTCTCCTGTGTTTTCTCCTAGGAGATAATTTTTCATCTTTAATTTAAAATAACTTTCCAGCACTTTTAAACTAAAAACGTACTGAAGTAGGTGAATAAGTACTATCAAAATTATTTTAAGTATTTTATTGTTTTCTGGTGGCTTAAATGAATTTTACTGAAAAGTTGAAAAATATCACCTAGGAGAAAACGTAAGAGAAAAAGTTAATAACATATGGGCCTATGGGCCATATGCAATTCATTTTTTCTCCCGAGTTTTCTACTAGGTGATATTTTTAAACATGACAATAAAATGACTTTTTAGGCACCAGCAAGCAAGAAGATACCCAAAATAATTCTCGCAGTACTTTTTTGTCTACTTTTTTAGTTGAAAAGTGCTGGAAAGTTATTTTAAATGCAAAATCAAAAATGATCTCCTAGGAGAAAACTCAGGTGAAAAAGTGAATTGCATATGGCCCTATGTCTTTTAGTCACACAGTCTGACCTCCTTTGAAATATAAAAGACCCCATCACTGCTTAAGCTATGTACACAAGCATGAGCAAAGTCGTCTGAGGCAGCCGATAATGATGGCCTCAGGCGATAATCATGTGCCTGTACAGCAGGCTATGATCCCCGACATCAGCTCCACAAGCGATCCGCCCAGCCGATCAACTTGGCCGAGCGACAGTCAACTCCATTGTACACACCACTACCTTGCCCGCCCACTGTGTGCTGATACTTCTTCCTTCTGCCTCCCAGTATACCAACAGCTGACTTTGCGTCTGTTCAGCTCAGCCCAGCAATGTCGCCCAAGAGATTGAGTCCCAATCCCCGGCGTGCGGCATCAGTTAAAGGTGTGTACACCCCTTTAGAGTTTGAGCCCTGAGAGCATTTGACAATAAAGGTAGACACAAACAATTATCAAATTAGCTATCAGCCAGAGAATAGCAACATGTTATTGGATTGGGAAATGTGAAGAAGCCAGCAAGTTTCCCAGTCTGACAGGACGCAGTTATTGAATAAGTAACACGAGTGTTTGGTTTTAATGACTGTATCATACGATGAGAGTTAAACTAGCCATACATCTGGTGATTTTGCAGTCGATCGATCATCCAATTTGATAATTCTTATGGAATTGGATCGGAAGAAAATCAGTGCTGCAACAAACATGCCTGATGGAAGATTCAACCAATTTCAGCCTTGACATACTGAGAAATCTTGGGCTGATGTGGTTGATCGGGTGCGCAGCGGTATCAGTGTACGATATCAGGATGAGATGCAAATGCGACACTGTCCCTCAATTGTTAATGTGCCCTACTGTATTAAAATATCTCAGTTGTTGTGATCCTTCCTTCTTATTTAGAGCCTTCCTCTTTTGGTTACCAGTGGGCCTACATTCGGCACTCTCTAGCTAACTCCTTAGCTTCTCTCAAATAGCACTATTTTGATTCTTAAGTATAACATCTTTCGATAATTACAACCAATTAAGCTCTTTGTATTCATAAAATGCTGATGTTAAAAAGTTACCTTTGAACAGTTTTTTCTATGTTCTACAATGTTAACCACTATATGTTGAAAACATAATCATTGTACACTAATAATACTACTACCTTTTAATTAAGAGATTTTGAAATCTAAAATATCTCACTTGTCCATCCCCCACTAGTGTCCAGCCACTCCTGCTCCCGCATTCGCGCCCCACATGGCTTCTGGCATTTAGCATGTGGCGGGTGTGTGACACCTATAGTGGGGGCCAGACAGGAGAGATATTGTAAGGCATCCGGGGGCACATTAATGGTAATCCTTATGTTTCCCATGCTGTGGGCAGGTGTTTTGAAGTGCAGACCTATGGAGGTTTCCCTGTCTTCATTTTCCACCATGTATTGGTGCTTATTGAGCCTTTTCCATAGTGTCTGCTTTGTTTCCCCAATATCCAGCACCTTATTAGGGTATTTCATGCACATGATTGCGTACACCACATCTGATGATGCACATGTGTATACACCTCAAATGTGGTATCTGGTAATGGCAAGCTATCTGTACATAAAATGTGGCAGCAAACCTTGCATCTGTTTGTATTCAAGTATATGAAATTATTCAGAAATTTGGACGCCGGGCTAAATAACAAACCTGACTTTATGATAAACTATGAGCTCTATACAAAAAAAATCTGGTTTACAATAAATTATGAACCCTAGAAACAGCTGCCTGATGCAAACATACAAACTTTCACATGTCCTAACATCTGCTGTCTGCTAAAGCAGGATGTGATCACAGCAAATCAGAGCTTTGCAAGTCTGTCAGCTGATCAAACAAATCATGTTTCCCCATGAGTTCTCCTAGACATGACCATCACTATTTATAGACATAACAACAAAGGTTGTTTAGGTAATAATGCTTTTAATAACTAACTGTTCAAGATTTCTTTGCAAGCTTTCAAAACAAAAAAAAAGTTTCTACTTCAGGCATGATACAGAACTGGATAGGAACCATACAATAGTAATTTAACCTACAGAGGTTTATACTGTATATGATTTTGTAGGCTTGAGCCACACACCATACAATTTTCTGGCAGATTTACCTGCCAGATCGATTTTTTCCAACATGTCCGATCTGAATTTTGATCAATTTCCCAATCTTTTTTGAATCATTTTTTCGATAGATTTTTGTTCAGTTCTATGAAAATCGATCGAAAAAAAGATTAAAAAAATGGGAAAATCAAAATTTAGATCGGACATGTTGGAAAAAATAGATCTGGCAGGTAAATCTGTGTTTCATTTCTTTATCACCCAACCAAACTGATCACATGCTTTTCCATTGGTCCCCAGTTTGAATTCCAGCCAGGTCACCATCTGCACGGAGTTTGTATGTTCTCCCCGTGTCTGCGTGGGTTTCCTCTGGGCATTCCAGTTTTCTCCCACATTCCAAAAACATACAGATAAGTTAACTGACTTCCCTCTAAATTGAGCCTAGACTACGATACATACACTACGATCCATACACTACACAATACATACATAGACATATGACTATGGTAGGGATTAGATTGAGTCCCTCTGAAGGACAGTTAAGTGACTAGACAATATACTCTGTACAACGCTAATAATTATAATTTCTCCAGGACATAATAAACAAAAAAAAACATCAGGTGAAAAGTTATTATTGCATCAATAGCGACACAGCTGATACGTAAAAATTGTCAAGAACCTTAAGGGAGAAAAAACACCTTAAAGAGAACCCGAGGTGGGTTCTAAAAATTCCATTAGCACACAGAGGCTGGGTCTGCATATAATGCCCAGCTTCTGTTGCTATACTGTTTCTCCCCAGCCCCCCCCCCCCCCCCCCCCCCCCGTGCTCTGCTGTCCCCCATAAATCACACAGCCGTGCTAGCGACACGCAGCATGTCGATAGCCGGCTGTTTTAATCTCCACTGTCACTCTCACCGCTCCCCCGCCTCCTCTATATCCCCGCTCCCCGCCTGCGTCCCTCCCATCAGCGGGGAGGGAAGGGACGCAGGCGGGGAGCGGCGACATAGAGGAGGATGGAGAGCGGCGAGAGTGACGATGGGGATGTAAACAATCTAGAGGGAGGGGTTGGTGACACTCAGTGGCGTTTCTACCACAGGGCGCAGAGGGGCGTGGCGCACCGGGTGCCAGACAGCCAGGGGGGTGTCGCCACGACCCCCCATAGATGCCGGACTCAGGAGGGGAAGAGCAGCGCTAGGAGGAAGGGTGACAGCAGGGATAGCGGTGGGGAGGGGGGACATATCCCCCCCCCCCCTCCCTCACATGGGTCCCCTCCTTCTGCCTCTCTTCTCCCCCCTCAAAATGCGGGCAGCGGGCCGGGGGCAGTGGTCAGCGAGCGGGCGAGCGCGGAGAATACTCACTTTACTTCCGCGTATCAGCCTGGAACGCTCCGTCGCCGTCACGTGCCTCTTCTGCGCCTCCAACCATTGGAGGCGCAGTAGAGGCACGTGACGGCAACGCATGTTCCAGGCTGATACGCGGAAGTAACGTGAGTATTCTCCGCGCCTGCCTGCTCGCCCTGTTTGCTGCCCGCTGCCCACATTGGGGGGGGGGGGGCAGAGGCAGAAGCAGAAGGAGGGGACCCAGGTGAGGGAGGGGGGAGATATGCCCCCCCCCCCACCGCTATCCCTGCTGTCACCCCTCCTTCCAGCTATACGGGGGGTACTATACTACCTCAACTGGGGGCCACTATACTGGGGGCAGCTATACTACTTCAACTGGGGGCCACCATACTGGGGGCAGCTAAAGTGGGGGCCACTATACTACCTAAACTGGGGGCAGCTAAACGGGGGGCCACTATACTACCTAAACTGGGGCCACTATACTGGGGGCAGCTAAACGGGGGGCCACTATACTACCTAAACTGGGGGCCACTATACTGGGGGCCACAATACTACCTAAACTGGGGGCCACTATACTGGGGGCAGCTAAACGGGGGGCCACTATACTATCTAAACTGGGGCCACTATACTACCTAAACTGGAGGCCACTATACTACCTAAACTGGGGGCCACTATACTACCTAAACTGGGGGCCACTATACTACCTAAACTTGGGGCCACTATACTAGCTATACTGGGGCCACTATACTGGGGGCAGCTAAAAGGGGGGCCACTATACTAGCTACACTGGGCCTGGGGGTCACTATACTAGCTATACGGGGGGCCACTATATTACCTATACTGGGGGGGGGCACCATACCAGCTACAATGGAGGCTACACTGGGGGCAACTATACTATCTAAACTGTGGGCCACTATACTACCTATACTGGAGGGCAGCTGTACGGGGGCCACTATACTAGCTACACTGGGGGCAGCAACACTACCTACATTGGGGGCAGCAGCTATGGTGCCTATCCTGGGGGCAACTATACTACCTATATTGGGGCAACTATACTACCTTCACTGGGGGCAACTAGCTACCTATACTGGGGGCAACTGCTAGCTACCTATACAGGGGGCAGTGGCGGCACAGGGGGGGTGCTTTGATCTAATAGATGCCGTGTCAGTTCACCGCAGTGGCAAAGCAGGGCTATAGTAAAATGTCTGAAGCCCTGCTCTGGAGACTTTGGGAGTTTCAGTTGCTGGCTGCAGAGGATCGTGGGAGCTGCGCACTGGACGGAGGCCGGAACAGGAGCTCTGCTGCAGGTGAGTAAATGTGTGTTTTTTTTTTTTATTTATATTAGCAGCCAGGTGTAGCGTTTATGTTCTGGCCAGGTCTGCTACACGATTGAAGTGTTTTCTGGACTGGTCTGCCACACGTTTGCATGTATTTTCTGGTCAAATCTGCTACATGATTGCATATATTTTCTGGTCAAATCTGCCGACATGATTGCATGTATTTTCTGGGCAAATCTGCCGACATGATTGCATGTATTTTCTGGGCAAATCTGCCGACATGATTCCATGTATTTTCTGGGCAAATCTGCCGACATGATTGCATGTGTTTTCTGGGCAAATCTGCCGACATGATTGCATGTAGTTTCTGGGCAAATCTGCCGACATGATTGCATGTATTTTCTGGGCAAATCTGCCGACATGATTGAACTTATTCTCTGGGCAAATCTGCCGACCTGATTGAACGTATTCTCTGGGCAAATCTGCACACATTACGTTTATTTTCTTGAGAAAACCTGCACAAGTATGTGAATTTTCTGGGGAAAGGGTCACCAAAACTTGGGTCCACTGTCTTTGCGTTGCACTTTTAAAGGGAACCCGAGGTGAGAATAATATTGAGGCCATATTTATCTCCTTTTAAGCAATATCAGTTGCCTGGCTGCCGTGCTGGTCCTCTGCCTCTAATTCTTTCAACCATAGACCCTGAACAAGCATGCTTGTTTCTGGTGTGATTCAATTCGCTACTGCAGCCAAATAGATCAGCAGGGCAACTAGTATTGTTTAAAAGGAAATAAATATGGCAGCCTCCATATCACTCTCACCCGGGTTCACATTAAATTACAGTTAGCTCCGCCCTCATCCGGTCATGGCCACGCCCATTTTTATAGCGCCACCCATTTTTTTGCCCCTTTACTTTTGGGGGGGGAGGGGGGGGGGGTCGTATAATACCCAGCACCGGGTGTCAAATGCCCTAGGTAAGCCACTGGTGACACTAAAGGAGGGGCTGAATCAAGAAGTTCTTGGCAGAGAGGGTTAGGGCAGTGTTTAGTTGATGTAGGCCTCCTTGAAGAAGTGAGTTTTGAGTGCTTTTTTTGAAGGTGTTGAAGGTGGGGGCAAGCCTGATGGGCAGTGCGAGAGAGTTCCACATGATGGGGGCAGCTCTAGTGAAGTCCTGTAGTCGTGCATGGGAGTGCGAGATGCGTGGGGTGGTTAGGAGGAGGTTGTTGGAGGAGCGAAGTGGGCGGCCAGATGTATATCTGCTGACCAGGTCAGAGATGTAGGTTGGGCAGGATTTGTGTATAGATTTGTATGCCAAACATAGAATATTGAAGCTAAACAGTTAAACAGCTATAAAATTCCATGATGTTTAGTAGTCCTCCCTCCCTCATCTATACAATACTCTGATGTTTAGATGAGTTCTCTGATTTTTAGTGGCCCCCTCCTTCCCCTATACAGTTCACTGGTGTCTAGTGGCCCTCTTCTATATAGTTCCCTGGTATCTAGTGCTGTCCCCATCCCCATATGGCTTCCCTGGTGATCTAGGGCTTACCCTCTAAAATAGCTTCCCTGGTGGTCTAGAGTGGGCCAAACATAATGCAAAGTGGGGAAACCACCTGAGGGCCAAATCTAATGTGATTGTCATCAAATTTCAACTATCTAAAGCATTAAAAACAGTACACCATTAAAGGTAGCCATACATCTAGCGATTATCGTAAGAGAACAGAGGCGCCAGCAGGATAAAAGGTAATAAAAATTTTAAAATTTGCTGGGAGGCAGTGGTGGACTTACCTCCGGAAAGCAGACTCAAAATACTGTCTGAATTAAACAAATACATTTATTATTGGTACCCCAAAAGATGCAAGATCCTGCTGGCGCCTCTGTTCTCTTACGATAATACTGTGTCCATCCTTGGTGGAGGGGTGACCTACCCCTACTTTCCTGATCTACAGAGAGCGACATCTTAATCCTGAGTGAGGACAGGTCTAATCTCCTCACCTGCATCTACAGTGGTTGCCTAAGAGGTAACCCATGTTTGTGAGTATATTCATCTCACACTTACATTTATCCACGGTTTCCAATACATACTACACTATATTGGGCTCTCGGTGTCTCTTATTTATACATCTAGCGATGTATAGGCAGATTCAAGCAAGAGACAAATCTTTCTCTGATCGAATCTGATTAGAGAGAGAGCTGTCCATACACCACAGGGCAATTCCTGATCAATTTCATGCTGAAATCGATCCGGAATCGGCCTTGTGCGCGCATCAGCCGCTGTGTCCTAATGAAAAATGTCCCCCCGGTGACCAGTGTAAAGTATACATTACCTGTCCACGGCCTACGCTTGTCCCTGCTCTGCTCCAGGCACACTCCTTCCTCCATACTTGCACGCCCCACATGGTTTCCTAGTAAGGGCACGGGTGTGTGACGTCACATGGGGCGCGCATGTGGAGGAAAAAGTACGCCGGGGTAGCGGAGGGACAAGCGCAGGCCGCGGACAGGTAATGTATAAGGTGCTGGATATTGGGGAAACAAAGCAGACACTATGGAAAAGGCTCAATAAGCACCAATACATGGTGGCACATTTTTCATTAGGGGGGACAGCGTTGGGGGTTTTGGCACGAAACTGCACGCCATTCCCACCGCGCACCCAATCGAGCAAGTCGGTCCAACATCTTGCAGCATGTGCAATCGACAATGCAATGAAATTTTGTCACATTGTCAGGGTATGCACATGGTGGCACAAATTTTCATCCAATCGATTATAATAATCAAATGAGATGGTCGTTCGCCCGCCAAGTCACCTGATGTATGGCCACCTTAACAGCTAAAACAATCTGACTTGTTTTCAAGAGTAAAAACTCATGCTTTACACTTCATTTAGCTGCAAGTTGATAAGCCTGCCATTGCTGGGCAGAACTGTCAGATTGAGCTGCAAATGTATAATGTGTAAACAAGGCAGAAAGCTTATTTGCTTACTAATTCCTTTTCTAAGTACATCTGATAATTCGTCCTCCAGCCAGAAAGCTTCAGTGCAGTCTCATATTAATTTTTTTACTGTATTTAATTTTTTGCAGGGGAAAACAAATGTTTGATGACAATACCACTTTAAAATAATCATACAGCATACAAATGTCTTAGTTTTAATATTTTATAAGTAAAGGTGAATGAATATACCATATTTTTCGGAATATGCATGCCAGGGAACCACATCAGGAAACACAGAGGCCAGGAGGTGCCAAGAACCCGGAGCTGTATAGTGGCAGGCAGTTAATATCGTCAGCTACAGAGGATCTCATGTACAGTGGCTGGAGCAAAGGGGAGATGAGTGCGGCAGAAGGATCAGGTGAGACGTAGCAGTGTAGTCTGTAGTGTAGTGTAGCTTAGCTGGTAAGGCAGCAGGGAGTAGAGTGGTGTAGCTTAGCTGGTGGGTGAAGCAGGGGTTATTGTAGTATGGCTAATATAGGGTTGCTTAGAGCCTTTCTTTTGGGGGGTGTTAGGACTTTTAAATGCCCCTGCACTATATAGATGTGCCAGATTTAGTATTTTTTCCCCTATAAACCTAGATGTATCTTACAGTCTGGAGTGTCATATAGTCCGAAAAACACAGTATGTACAGTAGATACTGTAAAAAAAAAAAGAAATACCGTATATACTCGCATATAAGCCGACCCGCATATAAGCCGACCCCCCAACTTTTCCCTGAAAAACCAGGGAAAAATGATTGACCCCCATATAAGCCGGGGGTAGGAAATGCTGGCCGCCTTATTCCCCGAGTGTGTCCCAGTATAGCTAGTAAAGTGTCCAGTATGGGTAGGTAGTGCCCCAGTATAGCTAGTATAGTGCCCAGTTTAGCTAGTATAGTGCTCAGTATAGCTAGTATAGTGCTCAGTATAGCTAGTATAGTGCTCAGTATAGCTAGTATAGTGCTCAGTATAGCTAGTAAAGTGTCCCAGTTTAGCTAGTAAAGTGCTCAGTATAGCTAGTATAGTGTCCCAGTTTAGCTAGTATAGTGCTCAGTATAGCTAGTAAAGTGTCCCAGTTTAGCTAGTATAGTGCTCAGTATAGCTAGTATAGTGCTCAGTATAGCTAGTATTGTGCCCAGTATAGCTAGTATTGTGCCCAGTATAGCTAGTATAGTGCCCCAGTTTAGCTAGTATAGTGCTCAGTATAGCTAGTAAAGTGCCCCAGGATAGCTAGTATAGTGCTCAGTATAGCTAGTATAGTGCCCCAGTTTAGCTAGTATAGTGCTCAGTATAGCTAGTATAGTGCTCAGTATAGCTAGTATTGTGCCCAGTATAGCTAGTATTGTGCCCAGTATAGCTAGTATAGTGCCCCAGTTTAGCTAGTATAGTGCTCAGTATAGCTAGTATAGTGCTCAGTATAGCTAGTAAAGTGCCCCAGGATAGCTAGTATAGTGCTCAGTATAGCTAGTATAGTGCCCCAGTTTAGCTAGTATAGTGCTCAGTATAGCTAGTATTGTGCCCAGTATAGCTAGTATAGTGCCCCAGTTTAGCTAGTATAGTGCTCAGTATAGCTAGTAAAGTGCCCCAGGATAGCTAGTATAGTGCTCAGTATAGCTAGTATAGTGCCCCAGTTTAGCTAGTATAGTGCTCAGTATAGCTAGTATAGTGCTCAGTATACTAGTAATGTGCCCCAGTTTAGCTAGTATAGTGCTCAGTATAGCTAGTATAGTGCCCCAGTTTAGCGCTCAGTATAGCTAGTAAAGTGCCCCAGTTCAGCCAGTACAGTCCCCCGCTCCCCCCATGGCCGCCGCCGCCGCTATTACCTGGCGCATCTTCTATTTCCCTCTCCGTGCTTGTAAACATGCACAGCAGCGCGCCCGGCGCTGCTACTGTGACGAGCGGCGAGCCAGGAAAGAGCGGTTCCCATAGTAACAGGAAGCCGTGCTCTTTCCTGCCTCCTGCCTCGTCACAGTAGCAGCGCCGGGCGCGCTGCTGTGCATGTTTACAAGCACGGAGAGGGAAATAGAAGATGCGGACAGGTAATAGCAGCGGCGGCGGCCATGGGGGGAGCGGGGACCCGCGGAACAGCGGAGGGGGGGGGGACCCGCGGACCAACATGACTCGCATACAAGCCGAACCCCCAACTTTTGGCCCCCTTTTTGGGGGTCAAAAATTCGGCTTGTATGCGAGTATATACGGTACACAGCTAAAAATATTTCTGATCTTATGGCCCACCTGTAATTGTTCCGCCAGTAATGTTAACTTATTATTAAAAACTACTGTAAAACATTTAATCCTTCTTATAATTGTGTTCAGAACCAGTACCTATTGAGTAAGGAGTCCTTGGGGAGACTCCCTAACACTGTCGGATGGAAGCAGGAAAAAAAGGGCGCTTATGGCTAATTGACAAAAAGGGCAATGCAAAATATCGGCTGTTGGGCGCCCGAGAAATAGCGGTTGCAGGGATCGTGATAACAAAACTTTTCGTTTACAGAATAAGGTTTATGACAAATATCGTTTACAAATTCGTTTTGACTTTCAGTTTAACTTATTTTATCATTTTTAAATTTCGCTTTCAGGAGTGTAATGAGCAAATTTTTGTTTTCACTTATTTTAGCGTTTTAAAATTTGTTTTTTTGTAAGTATAATGCTTAAAGGGACTCCGAGCTCAGCCAAAAAATGAAAGTTGTACTCACCTGGGGCTTTCTCCAGCCCAGTGCTGGTCGGGAGGTCCCACGACGGCGTCCTAGCTCCTCTCCATGTCCCCGCTCCGGAATGGCTGACCGGCCACAGCCCGGGCGACACTCGGCCGAGTGTCGGGCTGCTCCTTCCGCGTATGACGTGGCTGACGTCACTCGCCGGCCGCCTCGCATCATCACGGCCGCCGGAGTGGCAGTACGGCGCATGCGCGCTTTAAACCTCCCGACCAGCACTGGGCTGGAGAAAGCCCCAGGTGAGTACAACTTTCATTTTTTGGCTGAGCTCGGAGTCCCTTTAAATATCATTTTCAAGCTTTTTGTATCACAAATATATCGCTTTTGGTATTAACCCTGTTATCGCTTTTAACTACCTTAAGAACGATCCACGCCCATGGCCGTGGAGGCAGCCCCAGGACCGCCTAACGCCGATCGGCTTCAAGTCCTGGGGCTGCATTTTGCAGGAGATCGCGCGCAGACAGCGCGCGCATCTCCTGCTCGGGGGGCAGAGCTCTGCCCCGCCTTCAGTATCCGAGCGGGACAGCGAAACCGCCGTCTTTACAGTTAGTACAACACTGCGATTAGCAGCAGCGCTGTACTGGGGACAAAGAGTAAAAAAAAGCAAAAAAAAAACACACATATAAATATTTATTTAAAAAAAATAAACAACTGGGGGGGCGATCAGACCCCACCAACAAAGAGCTCTGTTGGTGGGGGGAAAAGGGGGGGGGGGGGGAAATCACACGTGTGCTGTGTTGTGAGGCCCTGCAGCTTGGCCTTAAAGCTGCAGTGTCCACTTTAGTAAAAATGTCCCTGGTCTTTAGGGGGGTTTACCACTGTGGTCCTCAAGTGGTTAATATTACCGTTATTTTAAGATTTTTAATGTGTACTTCATTGTAAGGCTATTTATTCTATTATAAATATACAGTGGTTTGCAAAAGTATTCAGCCCCTTTGAAGTTTTCTAAATTTTGTCATATTACTGCCACAAACATGAATCAATTTTATTGGAATTCCACGTGAAAGACCTATACAAAGTGATGTACACATGAGAAGTGGAATAAAAATCATACAAGATTCCAAACATTTTTTTTAAAGAAACGTGGGGTGTGCGTAATTATTCAGCCCCCTGAGTCAATACTTTGTAGAACCACCTTTTGCTGCAATTACAACCGTCAGTCTTTTAGGGTATGTCTCTACCAGCTTTGCACATCTAGAGACTGAAATCCTTGCCCATTCTTCTTTGCAAAACAGCTCCAGCTCAGTCAGATTAGATGGACAGCGTTTGTGAACAGCAGTTTTCAGATCTTGCCACAGATTATCGATTGGATTTAGATCTGGACTTTGACTGGGCCATTCTAACACATGAATATGTTTTGTTTTAAACCATTCCATTGTTGCCCTGGCTTTATGTTTAAGGTCATTGTCCTGCAGAAAGGTGAACCTCTGCCCCAGTATTAAGTCTTTTGCAGACTCCAAGAGGTTTTCTTCCAAGATTGAAGTATTTGGCTCCATCCATCTCCCCATCAACTCTGACCAGCTTCCCTGTCCCTGCTAAAGAGAAGCACCCCCAGAGCATGATGCTGCCACCACCATATTTGACAGTGAGGATGGTGTGTTCAGAGTGATGTGCAGTGTTAGTTTTCCGCCACACATAGAGTTTTGCATTTTGGCCAAAAAGTTCCATTTTGGTCTCATCTGACCAGGGCACCTTCTTCCACATGTTTGCTGTGTCCCCCACATGGCTTGTGGCAAACTGCAAACGGGACTTCTTATGCTTTTCTGTTAACAATGGCTTTCCTCTTGCCACTCTTTCATAAAGGCCAACTTTGTGCAGTGCACGACTAATAGTTGTCCTATGGACAAATTCCCCCACCTGAACTGTAGATCTCTGCAGCTCATCCAGTCATCATGGGCCTCTTGACTGCATTTCTGATCAGCGCTCTCCTTGTTCGGCCTGTGAGTTTAGGTGGATGGCCTTGTCTTGGTAGGTTTACAGTTGTGCCATACTTCTTCCATTTCTGAATGATCACTTAAACAGTGCTCCGTGGGATGTTCAAGGCTTTGGAAATCTTTTTGTAGCCTAAGCCTGCTTTAAATTTCTCAATAACTTTATTCCTGACCTGTCTGGTGTGTTCTTTGAACTTCATTGTGTTGTTGCTCCCAATATTCTCTTAGACAACCTCTGAGGCCGTCACAGAGCAGTTGTATTTGTACTGACATTAGATTACACACAGGTGCACTCTATTTAGTCATTAGCACTCATCAGGCAATGTCTATGGACAACTGACTGCACTCAGACCAAAGGGGGCTGAATAATTACGCACACCCCACTTTGCAGTTACTTATTTGTAAAAAATGTTTGGAATCATGTATGATTTTCATTCCACTTTGTGTACACCACTTTGTATTGGTCTTTCACGTGGAATTCCAATAAAATTGATTCATGTTTGTGGCAGTAATATGACAAAATGTGGAAAACTTCAAGGGGGCCGAATACTTCTGCAAACCACTGTATAACTTTTTCTATTTACAATATTTTTAATCTGTATGTAATTGTAAGGCTATTTATTCTATTAAAAATATATAAATTATTCTATTCATGTTATTTGTAGTGAAGTATTTTACGGTATCAAATATATTATTGTTTTTATGTATGTAAGGGTGTTTGTGCAGTGTTGATGGTTAGGCACCACCGGGGGGGGGGGGGGTTTAGGGTTAGGCACCACTGGGGAGGGGTTGTTAGGGTTAGTCACCACCAGGGGGGGTTTACGGTTAGGCACCACCAGGGGGGTTGTAGGGTTAGACACCACCAGGGGGGTCTAGGGGTTCGGGATAGGTACAGGGAGGGTTGTATTCTTATGCTTAAAGAGACACTGAAGCGAAAAAAAATATGATATAGTGAAATGGTTGTGTACTATGAATAATTACTAGAAGATTAGCAGCAAAGAAAATATTCTCATATTTTTATTTTCAGGTATAATAATAATATAATAATAATAATCCAAACATTTGTATAGTGCTTTTCTCCTGTCGGACTCAAAGCACTCAAGAGCTGCAGCCACAGGGACGCACTCAAGAGGCCACCCTGCAGTGTTAGGGAGTCTTGCCTTGAACTCCTTACTGAACAGGTACTTGACCTAGCCAGGATTCAAACCCTGGTCTCCCATGTCAAAGGCAGAGCCCTTAACCAGTACACTATCCAGCCACTGTAGGTATATAGTGTTTTTTCTAACATTGCATCATTCTATAATATGTGCAGATTACACAACACTCAGCATTCAAAATGAGTCTTTCAGAGCAGTCTGTGAACTAATGACCTCTCCTCTAGCAGAGAAAAAGTAAACAGTTCACTTACAGTTGAGATAATAAAAGTCAGATAACAGCCCTCTCCAGGACTTCGAAAGTCGGAGAGCTTAATGACTTGTTTGCATAGAGATAACAACTGGAGTTTCTTAACTCTTCCTGTACTGGAAACAATTAGACTGATGTATCTGATCTTAATGTTTTATTTCTTAGCTGTACTACACATACAAATCATAATATCATAATTTTTTTTTCGCTTCAGTGTCTCTTTAATACAAGTGTAAATATAGTTTTTTGTTATAGACGGTATTTTGCCATTTCATTACTGTTCATTCAACATATTTAGCACTTCATTTTCGTTTATAATATACAAACGAAAAATATTGTTTTAGCTAAAAACTTTCGTCTATATTCCACGCCCTTTTTTCCAGATGCGCCTTTTTGCATGTACGCCTGCCGGGTGACCTACTGAGTGCGCCCTTGGTGGCTGCAGTGATCAAGTGCTTTGAGTCCGACAGCAGAAAAGTGCTATATAAATGCTACTATTAACTATTATTATCATGCCTCACCTAAAACAATATTTTTAATTCATTTTTCATACTAGATAATCACTATTTAAAGGACCAATATCGTGAAAATCGCAAAAAAAATGTATACATGTAAACACATACAAAAAAGTACATTTCTTCCAGAGTTAAATGAGCTATAAATTACTTTTCTCCTAAGTTGTTGTCACTTAGTAGTAGAAATCGGACAGAACTGACAGGTTTTGGACGAGACCATCTTCTCAAGGGGGATTCTCAGAGTTCTCTTTATTCACTTAGTGAATGGTAGTTTCTCTGTCCAACTGCCAAAAAAGTGTGCAGTGAACAGGGAGGCTGGCCAGCATCATTGTATAAATCCTTTTCAGAGAATGTCTTTATAAAGAACTAGCAGACCCAAGCCCGTTTAAAAATGGGCTCTAGAGCCTGTTTCTCGCAGCCGCATGTTACTGCGCTAGCGCGCACCCGCAACGCATGTGTGCGCACCAGCCGCACGTGCACCCGCCGCCCGCTCAGACGCCTCCGCTCATAACACTGGCCTTGTCCCCAACCTCCTGTCTCTGTGAGGCTGGGTCCGTGCTGCATACATGCGCAGTAGCAAAAAGCTACACAGGGACAGCGTGACGCAGGGACACAGGGGTTTTATTATAGAGGGTAAAAGCCTTGCTGAGAATCCCCCATGAAGAGATGCACTAGTCCAAAACCTGTCATATTTCTACTACCTACTGTAAGTGACAGCAACATAGGAGAAAAGTAATTTATGGCTCAATTTGCTCTGGAAGAAGCATTGTATATTGTTACATGTATTTTAAATTTTAAGATTTTTGGCGATTGTGGTCCTTTAACCACTTAAGGACCACAGTCTTTTCGCCCCTTAAGAACCAGAGCCTTTTTTTCCATTCAGACCACTGCAGCTTTCACGGTTTATTGCTCGGTCATACAACCTACTATCTAAATGAATGTTACCTCCTTTTCTTGTTACTAATACAGCTTTCTTGTGGTGCTATTTGATTGCTGCTGCGAGTTTTAGTTTTTATTATATTCATCAAAAAAGACATGAATTTTGTCAAAAAAATGATTTTTTTTACTTTCTGTGCTGACATTTTTAAAATAAAGTAAAATTTCTGTATACATTTTTGTCCAAAATTATTGTGCTACATGTCTTTGATAAAAAAATAAATAAATAAATAAAATTCAGTGAATATTTATTGGTTTGGGTAAAAGTTATAGCGTTTACAAACTATGGTGCCAAAAGTGAATTTTCCCATTTTGAAGCATCTCTGACTTTTCTGAGCACCTGTCAGGTTTCATGAGGTACTAAAATTCCAGGATAGTATTTATTACCCCCCAAATGACCCCATTTTGGAAAGAAGACATCCCAAAGTATTCACTGAGAGGCATGGTGAGTTCATAGAAGATTTTATTTTTTGTCACAAGTTAGCGGAAAATGACACTTTGAGACACAAAAAAAATAAAATAAAATAAAAAATTTCCATTTCTGCTAACTTGTGACAAAAAAAAAATGAAATCTGCCACGGACTCACCATGCCCCTCTCTGAATACCTTGAAGTGTCTTTTTTCCAAAATGGGGTCATTTGTGGGGTGTGTTTACTGTCCTGGCATTTTGGGGGGTGCTAAATTGTAAGTACCCCTGTAAAGCCTAAAGGTGCTCATCGGACTTTGGGCCCCTTAGCGCAGTTAGGCTGCAAAAAAGTGCCACACATGTGGTATTGCCGTACTCAGGAGAAGTAGTATAATTTCAAAAAAATTGTCATTTACAGAGAGATATTTCTCCCACCCAGCATGGGTATGTGTAAAAATACACCCCAAAACACATTATACTACTTCTCCTGAGTACAGCGATACCACATGTGTGGCACTTTTTTGCACCCTAACTGCGCTAAGGGGCCCAAAGTCCAATGAGTACCTTTAGGATTTCACAGGTCATTTTGAGACATTTGGTTTCAAGACTACTCCTCACGGTTTAGGGCCCCTAAAATGCCAGGACAGTATAGGAACCACACAAATGACCCCATTTTAGAAAGAAGACACCCCAAGGTATTCCGTTAGGAGTATGGTGAGTTCATAGAAGATTTTATTTTTTTGTCACAAGTTAGCAGAAATTGATTTTTATTGTTTTTTTTCACAAAGTGTCATTTTCCGCTAACTTGTGACAAGTTAGCGGAAAATGACAGTTTGTGAAAAAAAACAATAAAAATCAATTTCTGCTAACTTTTGACAAAAAGATAAAATCTTCTATGAACTCACCATACTCCTAACGGAATACCTTGGGGTGTCTTCTTTCTAAAATGGGGTCACTTGTGGGGTTCTTATACTGCCCTGGCATTTTAGGGGCCCTAAACAGTGAGGAGTAGTCTTAAAAACAAAAGTCTCAAAATGACCTGTGAAATCCTAAAGGTACTCATTGGACTTTGGGCCCCTTAGCGCAGATAGGGTGCAAAAAAGTGTCACACGTGGTGTCGCCGTACTCAGGAGAAGTAGTATAATGTGTTTTGTGGTGTATTTTTACATATACCCATGCTGGGTGGGAGAAATATCTCTGTAAATGACAATTTTTTTTTTACACACAATTGTCCATTTGCAGAGATTTCTCCCACCCAGCATGGGTATGTGTAAAAATACACCCCAAAACACATTATACTACTTCTCCTGAGTACGGCGATACCACATGTGTGACACTTTTTTGCAGCCTAGGAGCGCTAAGGGGCCCAACGTCTTATTCACAGGTCATTTTGAGGCATTTGTTTTCTAGACTACTCCTCACGGTTTAGGGCCCCTAAAATGCCAGGGCAGTATAGGAACCCCACAAGTGACCCCATTTTAGAAAAAAGAAACCCCAAGGTATTCTGTTAGGAGTATGGTGAGTTCATAGAAGATTTTATTTTTTTATTTTTTGTCACAAGTTAGCGGAAATTGACACTTTGTGAAAAAAAAAAAAACAATAAAAATCAATTTCCGCTAACTTGTGACAAAAAATAAAGTCTTCTATGAACTCGTCATACACCTAACGGAATACCTTGGGGTGTATTTTTTCTAAAATGGGGCCACTTGTGGGGTTTCTATACTGCCCTGACATTTTATGGGCCCAAAACCGTGAGTAATCTGGAAACCAAATGCCTCAAAATGACTGTTCAGGGGTATAAGCATCTGCAATTTTTTTTGACAGGTGGTCTATGAGGGGGCGAATTTTGAGATAAGCAGGGTGGCCTCTTAGATGACAGGTTGTTTTGGCACTGAAGTGCAGGAAGCGCAGGATGTTCTCAAATCGTGACCTGGACATGGCAGCAGAGAACATGGGTATGTGATTGATGGGTGTCTCAGGGGGTGATTAGAGGGGAAAATAGATGCAATCAATGCACTGGGGAGGTGATCGGAAGGGGGTCTGAGGGGGATCAGAGGGTTTGGCCGAGTGATCAGGAGCCCACACGGGGCAAATTAGGGCCTGATCTGATGGGTAGGTGTGCTAGGGGGTGACAGGAGGTGATTGATGGGTGTCTCAAGGTGTGATTAGAGGGGGGAATAGATGCAAGCAATGCACTGGCGAGGTGATCAGGGCTGGGGTCTGAGGGCGTTCTGAGGGTGTGGATGGGCGATTGGGTGCCCAAGGGGCAGATTAGAGTCTGATCTGATGGGTCGCAGTGACAGGTGGTGACAGGGGGCGATTGATGGGTGATCAGTGGGTGATTAGATGGCAGAACAAATGTAAACAATGCACTTTGGAGGTAATCTGAAGGTGGGTCTGTGGGCAATTTGATGGTGTGGCTGGGTGATCAGATGCTCGTAAGAGGCAGATTAGCGTCTGATCTGATGGATGGCAGTGACAGGTGGTGACGGGGTGATTGACGGGCGATTGACAGGTGATTACAGGGGAGAATAGATGTATACAGTACACGGTGGGAGGTCTGGGGGGGGGTCTGAGGTCGTTCTGACGGTGTGGGCGGGTGATTGGGTGCCATAGGGGCAGATAGGAGTCTGATCTGATGGGTAGCAGTGACAGGTGGTGACAGGGTGACAGGGTGATTGATGAGTGATCAGTGGGTGATTAGATGGCAGAACAGATGTAAACAATGCACTTTGGAGGTGATCTGAGGGTGGGTCTGCGGGCAATCTGATGGTGTGGGTGGGTGATCAGATGCCCGTAAGAGGCAGGTTAGGGTCTGATCTGATGGGAGGCAGTGACAGGTGGTGACGGGGTGATTGACGGGTGAATACAGGGGAGAATAGATGTATACAGTACACAGGGGGGGGAGGTCTGGGGGGGTCTGAGGTCGTTCTGAGGGTGTGGGCGGGTGATTGGGTGCCCTAGGGGCAGATAGGGGTCTGATCTGATGGGTAGCAGTGACAGGTGGTGACAGGGGGTGATTGATGGGTGATCAGTGGGTGATTAGATGGCAGAACAGATGTAAACAATGCACTTTGAAGGTGATCTGAGGGTGGGTCTGCGGGCAATCTGATGGTGTGGGTGGGTGATCAGATGCCCGTAAGAGGCAGGTTAGGGTCTGATCTGATAGGTGGCAGTGACAGGTGGTGATTGACGGGTGATTGACAGGTGATTACAGGGGAGGATAGATGTATACAGTACAGGGGGGGGGGTCTGGGGAGGATCTGAGAGTGTGGGGAGGTGATCAGGAGCCCCCAGGGGGCAGTTTAGGACTCAGTAGAAAAAATAGTGCTGGCAGATAGTGACAGGGAGTGATTGATGGGTGATTAGGAGGGTGATTGGGTGTAAACAGGGGTCTGAGGGGTGGGCAGGGGGGGTCTGAGGGGTGCTGTGGGAGATCAGAGGGAAGGGGGGCGGCAGATCAGTGTGCTTGGGTGCTTACCTGCGTGGCTGCAGCCTGCCCTGGTGGTCCCTCGATTACTGGGACCACCAGGGCAGGAGGCAGCCTGTATAATACGCTTTGTATACATTACAAAGCGTATTATACCTTTGTATGCGGCGATCTGGGAGCTAGTAACCCGACGGCGCTTCCGAACGGCCGGCGGGTTACTGTGCGAGGGGACGGAGCCTGTCGCCGGCGGCTGATCGCGTCACGCGATCGCCGCATAACCACGCCCGCCGCCGCTGATGGGCGTATTGCGGTAGTTTGGGCCCAGCCCTTGCCGTCGCCCATCGGCTGTGGGCGGTCGGCAAGTGGTTAAGGTTGCATAGCATACAATACATCAAATTAATTTTATTGCAAATGTAAATTTTGAGGGGTTTATTCTTGCTAGTGAGCCACATAAAATTAAGCAAAATTTTTCCACCAATAACTAATGGGATGGCTGATAATAAAACTGCAGTAAGGACCAGTGCACAACAAAAAGCTCTAGCGTAATCACAAATGCTCAGCACTTTTTGAAGTAATTTTTAGAGCGATTCTACACATGTGCCTAGCGGTTTTCTAATCATGCCTAGCGATTTTTAGAGCGTCTTGATGTAGCATTTTTTATTTTTTGTTACAGTAGAGCTGGAACTGAACCGCTTCTGTAACAAAAATGCTTGGAAAATCGCTGTTTTAGCGCTTTTCAGAGCGATTCTCCACTTTCCTATACTTAATATAGAGGCTTCCTCAGAAATCAGCAGAAATGCTACAGGACCCGCGTTTGCGTTTGGTAAAAAAAAATCACATCGCTCTGATGTGATCCATTCCATTCAAATACATTATCCAATCGCTTTTCAAAGAGCTGGCGTTTTTAAAAGTGCTCTTGGTGTGCACCAGCTCTAAAAGTAAATTCATAACAGCCAATCAGTTTTCATCCTTCATTTGCTGTAAAATAAGACAGATTTGACAAATACAACAGCTCAATTTTCACTCAAGTTTTAATGAATCAGCCCCAGCTGTTAGCTTCTTACCTAAGGCTAAAGCTAGGATGTGTCCAGTTATGCATGAGGATGATGGATGCTGTAAACACCTCTCCAGGCAACAAAGTCTTGTCAGGAAGTGTGACTGTCGCAAAGTCCCCAACACTCAGCCGCTGAACCTTTGGTGTGCCTATGCTCACCAACTGCACAGTCCCAGCAAGCTCGGATTCATCTTCATAATATTTGCAGTCTTCAGAGGCGGAGTAATTCAGCGCCACATTTACAGGAAGGGAAACAAGAGAAAACCATGTAGAGGAAAAGTGAAGCTCCACAATACACACATCAAGGGGAGGCTGTAAAAAGCAGAAGATGGAATACTGGAATTATGTTGAAATCAACCAACTAAAAAAAAATCACTGAAATTATGCAGTTTTCAAATGTCATTATTGTAATACACAAATGTAATGCTTGCTACTAGCTAGTGTACAGATTATGTGATTACTTCAATCATCTAGTCAGGAATGCAATGTTAATAACATGATGAATTCTGAATGCTCTTCACTGCACTTTTCCTTCAGTGATTTATGATGTTAAATACTATGCTTATAAAATAAAATATGCTTTCCAAAGCCTTGTATGAACTTTCTGTTCATGGGCTTGTGCAAAGGACTAGAGGACATGATCTACATACAGAATTTACCGTTTATTTAGAAAAGACTTCTTCACAGTAAGAGCTTGTTCACACTATGGGCTTGATTCACTAAACCGTGATAACTCAAATATCACACCTTGTCAAAGATATCACACCTTATCAAAGTTAACACACCTTATCAGAGTAGCATAACGAGCGCTACGAACTTATGCCTGCTAATTGGCAATGGCACTCGTCCTGCCCTGAGCCCCTGTGGGTTCGTAGCGCTCGCTATGCTACTCTGATAAGGCGTGTTAACTTTGATAAGGTGTGATATCTTTGATAAGGTGTGATATTTGAGTTATTACGGTTTAGTGAATCAAGCCCAATGAGCGTTTGAGGATTTTTTAAGTTAAACAAAAAAAGTATCCATGGTTAATAAACCAAACGACCACAACTGCATATAGTAAAAGAGTATAAATTTATTAAAGGATGTATCCCAGATAAAAACAAAACGATTCACCAGCGTTACTGGAAGGGGGGGGGGGGAGGGGGTATCAATATATTATTAAATGAATAAATCATAACACAGAGCCAATGAGGATAAATGTACACATCAAAACAAATCACATACAGACAATATGTGATTGACTATAAACAGCACAACCTCCTGAGTGAACCTGTCATAAGGCATTTGAATCATGTGGCTGTTACTAGTAAATATAAAATGAAATAATATCCTCACCATTCCAAAGCACTGCCCCTCTCAGCATCTGCCGGCGAATGAGACCTCACATGTATCGCACCTCCTACGGTGCTTCTTCGGAGATAAAGATTAAAAGAAGGACCGCCATAAATACCGCGCTAAAGCCGCCGCTGATCGATGCAAGGGGCATGGCCACGCCCCCTATGCGGCACTCCGCTACGCGACCTCCCGGTCGCATAGACTGAGCAGCGCACACCCGATGATGCTGTACGCGGAGGGTCAGTGCAGTGAGAGGCCGGCAGTAATAACAAGTGAAACATTAAACTATATGCTGAAAGAGGTCGCTGGACCTATAATAATAATAATAACATTAAGGAATAATTAATAATAGCGGAAGCAAATGAAATCATCTGCATATATGTAAATCGCAGTAAACACCATCTTGTGGCCAAAATTCATATTGCACATAAAAACCATTATAAAATTGAACAGACATGATTGAAGAATACATAGGACATCTAGTGGTCAATAATTATTATTACAGGTGATGTAAAAATACAAGATGACTATATACAGAATCTATATAATTACACAAAAAAGACTGAGAATACTCTATAAGGTGCTGATAAAAATGTAAAGGGCATATAAGGTGCTAATAGAAGTGAGAAATATAGAGTTTCATAATAATGATAATACATTTTTTTATATATCTTTAAGAAATTAACTATTTCCTATATAAAGTGTCTTGTGTCTTGAATTCGATTGTAGATTCATAAGTGTCGATAGAGGTGCCAATGTCATCTACGTGCCAAATACAGGAATATTAAATAATTTTGAAAGCTACAAAAAAAAAAAAGGACGCAAGCAATAATTAATCCCACAAATAAAGAGCCATCAATACTGAAAATAAAAAAACGCTCTATATACGTGACCATACACAAAGTGTAGACCTGCAATACTGTGCAAAGGACAATTGTCCAAGTAGTCAGTACTCACCACTGACTGGCTCTTTATTTGTGGGATTCATTATTGCTTGCGTCCTTTTTTTTTTTTTTTTTTTTTTTTTGTAGCTTTTCACCTGCGCTTTTGTACCCTCAAAACCTAGGCCCCAATGAAAGCCTATGGGGGATTTTAGCACTTCTGCACCCCCGTAACTCTAGTTTGCAGAGATGTAGGGAACCCAGCATTGGAGTGCAAGTACAACAATATGCCTTCTACCTGCTTGAGACATGTCGTGAGATTCAGAGTTTGCTAATGGCCATAGCTGCGATTTAATCACTCTTACTGTAAAGAACTCTAAATAAATGGCTAAAACGTTTTACCTCCATGCGCAGATCATGTCCTCTAGTCCTTTGAGAAGGCCTAGGGACAAAAAGCTCATCCGCCAAGCTTTTATATTGCCCTCTGATGTATTTATACATGTTAATTAGATCCCCTCTAAGGCGTCTTTTCTCAAGATTAAATAAACCCAGTTTATCTAACCTTTCTTGGTAAGTGAGACCTTCCATCCCACGTATCAGTTTTGTTGCTCATTTCTGCACCTGCTCTAAAACTGCAATATCTTTCCTGTAATGTGGTGCCCAGAACTGAATTCCATATTCCAGATGTGGCCTTACTAGAGAGTTAAACAGAGGCAATAATATGCTAGCATCTCGAGTTTTTATTTCCCTTTTAATGCATCCCAAATTTTTATTAGCTTTAGCTGCAGCGGCTTGGCATTGAATACGATTATTTAACTTGTTGTCGACGAGTACTCCTAAGTCCTTCTCCAAGTTTGATGTCCCAACTGTATCCCATTTATTTTGTATGGTGCTAGACCATTGGTACGACCAAAATGCATGACTTTACATTTTTCAACATTGAATTTCATCTGCCATTTATGTGCCCATATAGCCATCCTATCCAGATCCTGTTGCAATAGGTCACTTTCTTCCTGAGAGTTGATGAGTCTGCACAAGTTTGTATCAAATGCAAAAATAGCAACATTGCTTTCTACTGCATCTACTAGGTCATTAATAAATAAATTGAAGAGTACTGGACTCAGTACAGACCCCTGTGGGACCCCACTGCTAACAGTCACCCATTTTGAGTATGATCCATTGACCACAACTCTTTGTTTTCTGTCCATTAGCCAGTTCCCTATCCATGCACACAGACTCTTCCCCAGTTCTTGCATCCTCAACTTTTGCGCCAGACTTTTGTGGGGGACAGTGTCGAAGGCCTTTGCAAAGTGCAAGTATATTACATCTACAGCATTTCCAATATCCCCATTAGCGTTCACTACCTCATAAAAAATGAGCATGTTAGTCAAACAGGACCTGTCTTTAGTAAACCCATGCTGATGCTGAGAAATAATATTATTGTCTACTATGAAGTCATGTATAGTATCTCCTAGTAACCCCTCAAATAGTTTGCATACAACTGATGTTAAGCTTACAGGTGTAACATCTGTAGAGATGGCGTCTGCGGGCACGCAGGATGCCTCCGCAGCTGCCTTGCCTTTTCACTCAAGGGCTTTGCCCGTACCTCTGGCGTCTAGTACGCAGAGGACGGGTCTGTCTTTTACACATGGAGCTGCTGTATGGCGCAGGCGCACGCGGAGACAAGACCTTTATGCGGGGAGGAGGCGTGTCAGCTGACCAGCTGGTCCGGATTGGCTGATTGGAGTGGGCGCGGCCGTGGGGTCTCCTGTGCTTCAAAAGCCTTCGCTGTTCACTCGCAACTTGTCTGCTGTTGCAAATACTTATGTGCTAGCGCTCAGACCTTAGATAGTATCCGGTGTGCTTTGATCTGGCAGGAAACCAGGGATTTCACACAAGACTAGGATATTATTGTACTGTGTATTGATATATTGTGTATGACTCTTGCTACCCTCTGACTCTGCTCTTTTATTACCGTTCCTGTACTTCTGCCTATCTGACTCTGTTACTGAACCCTGCCTGATATCTTACCATTCTCTTGCCTGACGATTCTGTACTGTGCCTGCCCGCTCGTTACTGATCATTTGCTTGTCTGACCTCTCTACTCACCAGTGAGCCCTTGTCACTGGTGAGGTGCTCTTCTGACAGTACCCACCAGCTCCTCTGGTGAGGTAAAGCCAAACTGTCAGTTATTGTGTGCTAATTGTGCCCACCAGCTCCTCTGGTGGGGTTTAGCTAAATTAATTAGTTTCTGTGTTCTATTTACCCACCAGCTCCTCTGGTGAGGTTCAGCTACTCTTTCTGTTACTGTTGCACCAAGCACTACATATCTCGTTGGTCATTAGCTATACTTGTATTATTGGTGATACTGCAGATCACCACATAATCAGGTATAACGTCTATTATTGGTGATTCTGCAGATCACAAATAATCAGACATCTGTGTTGCTACACCAATCGTTACAGAACAGCAGACCAGAAAATGTCTATGGATATACTGTGCAATCATGTCGAGATTCTGATCTCGGCCGTTAACCACTTGACGCTTGCGGTTAACACCCAGCAGTCTCGGATAGGTCAATTATCTGAGGAGGTGCGCATCAGTCAAGCACCAGATGCATCAGTATTATGTCCTCTAGTCTCTGAGCCCAGACTGCCTTTCCCGGAAAGGTTTTCTGGACATAGGGCCGATTTTCGGAATTTTAAAAATCGGTGCCTATCTTACTTTGAGTTATGTCTGGATACACCAGGATCTGAGAGTCAGAGAGTTGTATTCATGAAATCATTACTATCTGGAGATTCACAGTCTTGGGCCTACAGTCTCCCAGTTAACCATGAATCCTTAGAATCTGTCCAGGAATTTTTAAAGCTATGGCTGTTATTTATGATGATCCCGATGTAGTTATAACAGCAGAAAGGAAACTTAAGACCCTCAGACAGAGACATAATACTGTTGAAACTTACGCCGCTGAGTTTAGAAGATGGGCAGTATCAACTAGATGTGGGCAGTATGATTTGCTTGACTGTTTTTTATTGGGGTTATCGGATGCAGTTGTTGAGTTAATGTTAGCTCATCCAGAGCCCAGGACTTTAAATAAAGCTATTTCTTTAGCCATTAGGATTGATCGGCGAGTCCGATACCACAAGCAGACCCACAGTAAAGTACCAAAGAGACTCCCTGTTAGAACTTGTTATGCTCCTTCTCCTTCTCAGGTGGAGCCGATGCAAGTTCCTCAGGGTAGACTCTCTAAGATGAAGAAAGAGGAGAGACGGGTACATGGGGCAGAGACAGAGTGTGTGGTCTCAGATAGTCACATTAAGGCAGAGAACTTATGCCGTTCTGTGATAATCGGCAACATCACTCTAGGTGACCTAGGTTCATCAGTAGGGGATAGTCGCTTACTCCTTCCTTGCTCACTTACGTGGGAGAATCAGGTTCAGACCACTCAGGCCTTTATAAACTCAGGCTCTGCGGCCAATTTTATGGATTATGATTTCGCAGTAAAGTTTGGCTTCCCTCTCACGTCTCTGGAACCTCAGCTCGTTGTCACTGCAGTGGATGATTCACCACTGCAGGGGAAGCTATCTCTCTCTCAGACTCCTGTACTGTTATGTCGGATTGGGGTTCTGCATAAAGAACAAATACAATTTCTGGTCATTAAGATGATTACCTCCACTGTGATACTTGGTATGCCATGGCTCCAAAAGCACTCCCCTCAGATTGACTGGGCTTCCGGACAGTTGTTATCATGGTCCCCCTATTGTCAGCATCATTGTTTGGAGAAAGTAAAGATATGTGCTACCAAGGTTCAAGTGGAGGGGTTGCCTACTCACTATTCTGAATTTGCTGATGTGTTTTGCCCAAAGGCAGCAGACAAGCTTCCTCCTCATCGGGATTTTGACTGTCCCATTGAGTTGAGATCAGGTTGCATGCCCCCTAGGGGTCATCTATATAATCTTTCCAGGCCTGAAAAGCTTGCCATGCAGGAATACATTAAAGAAAACTTGGCCAAAGGCTTCATCCGTCCTTCTAGGTCCCCGGCCGGGGCAGGTTTCTTTTTCGTGCAAAAAAAGGACGGTGGCCTACGACCATGCATAGACTACAGAGGTCTGAACAAGAACACGATAAAGAATCGTTACCCTCTTCCTCTGATTGATGATTTATTCGTCCAGATTACCGATGCTGGTGTTTTTACCAAACTCAATCTCCGAGGGGCATACAATCTGATCCGCATAAGAGAGGGTGACGAGTGGAAGACGGCGTTTAACACGCCTGACGGGCACTATGAGTATCGTGTCATGCCCTTCGGGTTGTGCAACGCACCCGCCGTCTTCCAAGAGCTCATTAATGAGGTCTTCAGAGAAGTCCTCGGGCGGTTTGTTCTCGTGTATTTAGATGATATACTCATTTTTTAACCCAATTTGTCGGAACACAGAAAACATGTGAAGTACGTTTTGAAAAAATTGAGACAGAACTCTTTATACGCCAAGATTGAGAAATGTTTCTTCGAAGTTTCAGAGGTTCCTTTTTTGGGGTACATAATCTCCACCTCGGGATTATCTATGGACCCAAAAAAGGTATCAGCAGTCCTGGAGTGGCCACAACCTTTGGGGTTGAAGGCACTTCAGCAATTCTTAGGTTTTGCCAATTATTATAGGAGGTTCATTAGGGGGTTTTCTTCTGTGATATCACCTCTTACTGAGCTTACCAAGAAGGGGGCTGATACTTACAATTGGTCATCAAAGGCACGAGCTGCCTTTTCTTCACTGAAGCAATTGTTTTGCTCCGCCCCTACTCTGAGGCATGTGGATGTGTCCCTTCCATTCATAGTTGAGGTGGATGCCTCAGAAGTAGGGGAGGGGGCTGTACTGTCTCAGCACTCCGGGCTTCAGGGCAGGTTGCACCCGTGTGCATTCTTTTCCCGGAAATTTTCTCCCGCCGAGAGAAATTATGACATCGGGAATCGAGAACTGTTGGCCATCAAACTCGCGTTTGAGGAGTGGCGACACTGGCTTGAGGGTGCTGAACATACTATTACAGTCTGTACTGATCACAAAACTTAGAATATATTGAAGGAGCAAAGCGACTCAATCCCAGACAGGCTCGCTGGTCTTTATTCTTTGCTAGATTCAGGTTCATTATCACGTATAGGCCAGGTAGTAAAAATATTAAAGCTGATGCTTTGTCTAGATGTTTTGAGCCTGAGACAGTACAGCCCGTCACTCCGGCAGGCATCCTTCCCGAGAAAGTGGTCCTTGCTACTGCAATAATTCGGGAGAATTTAGACTCCACATTTCAAAGTCAGCAGAAAAATAAGAGACAGTCTGAAGAATGGCAGGTGGTACCTAGTGACGTCATGTGGGCCCTGCCGTCCAGAATGAGAAGGGTTAAAACTTCTCATACGTGTTAAAGGGACTCCGAGCATTGCAGAAACTATAGAAACATGCATATCATTTTAAAGCTCTCTTTCTCCTCTTTTCAATGTTATATAAATCGCCACCCTACGCCTTTTAGTTTTCGCTATTTTCGCGATCGAAATTGCGGCCGCGGCAATTTCAATCGCGAAAATAGAGAAAACTAAAAGGCGTAGGGCGACAATTTAGGGGTCGTCAGAAAGAGAGCTTTAAAATGATATCCATCTTTCCATAGTTACATCGTATTACACAGGGCGACTTTTTCTCAAAGTCAGCAGCTCCATTCAGCCCTACGCCTTTTAGTTTTCTCTATTTTCGCGATCGAAATCGCGGCCACGGCAATTTCAATTGCGAAAATAGCGAAAACTAAAAGGCGTAGGGTGGTGGTTTATATATCATTGGAAAGAGGAGAAAGAGAGCTTTAAAATGATATGCATCTTTCCATAGTTTTTGCACTGCTCGGAGTCCCTTTAACCTCCCTGGCGGTAAGCCCGAGCTGAGCTCGGGCTATGCCGCGCAGGAGGATTTCTCTGGCTCTATTGGGGCGATTCGCCCCATTCAATGTGCTGTGCGCGCAGCCAGCACTTTGCTAGCCGCACGCACAGCTCGATCGCCGCCGCTCTGCGGCGATCGCCCGCACGCAGCGGCGAAATAGGGCCCCCCCCCCGCCAGAGCCCTGCGCTGCCCGGACCAATGAGTTCCGGGCAGCGCTATGGGCTGGATCGGGTGCGCCTGACGTCCATGACGTCATTCCGATCGTCGCCATGGCGACAGGAGAAGCCAAACAGGGGAACGCGTTATATACGCGCTCCCCTGTTTGCTATTAGTGCCGGCGACGATCGCACTAGAGGGACACATGCGCCCTCTAGTGGTGTTTCATGTAGCTACCACTCTGGTAGCTTTACATGAAACAAAAATTAAAAAAAAAAAGGATTTTTTCCCATTGGAAAAAAAAAAATTAACCGCCAGGGAGGTTAAAGAGCTGTGGTTCAGGGGGATCCCTCTCCCGCCCTCCCCAGGATGTTGGATACAGAAATATCTAGGGAAGGGATGCAGGACAGACCTGATGAGACGTGTCCGGAGTCCACGCCTCGAGGAGGGGGTACTGTAACATCTGTAAAAATGGCAGCTGCGGGCACGCAGGATGCCTCCGCAGCCGCCTTGCCTTTTCACTCAGGGGCTTTGCCTGTACCTCTGGCGTCTAGTACGCCGAGGACGGGTCTGTCTTTTACACATGGAGCTGCTGTATTGCGCGGGCGCGCGCGGAGACAGGACCTTTATGCGGGGAGGAGGCGCGCCAGCTGACCAGCTGGTCGGCTGACGTCAGAGGTGACTCACAGCGCTCCGGATTGGCTGATTGGAGTGGGCGCGGCCGTGGGGTCTCCTCTGCTTCAAAAGCCTTCGCTGTTCAATCGCAACTTGTCTGCTGTTGCGAATACTTATGTGCTAGCGCTCAGACCTTAGATAGTATCCGGTGTGCTTTGATCTAGGAGGAAAAGAGGGATTTCACGCAAGACTAGGATATTATTATACTGTGTATTGATATATTGTGTATGACTCTTGCTACCCTCTGACTGCTCTTTGCTTACCGTTCCTGTACTTCTGCCTATCTGACTCTGTTACTGAACCCTGTCTGATATCTTACCATTCTTGCCTGTCGATTCTATACTGTGCCTGCCCGCTCGTTACTGATCATTTGCTTGTCTGACCTCTCTACTCACCAGTGAGCCCTTGTCACTGGTGAGGTGCTCTTCTGACAGTACTCACCAGCTCCTCTGGTGAGGTAAAGCCAAACTGTCAGTTATTGTGTGCTAATAGTGCCCACCAGCTCCTCTGGTGGGGTTTAGCTAAATTAATTAGTTTCTGTGTTCTATTTACCCACCAGCTCCTCTGGTGAGGTTCAGCTACTCTTTCTGTTACTGTTGCACCAAGCACTACATATCTCGTTGGTCATTAGCTATACTTGTATTATTGGTGATACTGCAGATCACCACATAATCAGGTATAACGTCTGTATTATTGGTGATTCTGCAGATCACAAATAATCAGACATCTGTGTTGCTACACCAATCGTTACAACAGGTCTATAATTTCCTGGATCTGATTTTTTGCCCTTCTTAAATAATGGGAAAATGTGGGCTGTACGCCAATCCACTGGGACTCTGCCAGTTGAAAGAGAGTCACAAAAGATAAGATAAAGGGGTTTATCTAGAACGGAACCTAATTCCCTTAGGACCCGAGGATGCATGCCATCCGGGCCAGGTGCCTTGTCTATTTTTAATTTATTTAGTCTTGCCTTCACTTCTTCCTGCATTAAGTATTTAATATTACAATTGGAAGATTGAGACTCTTCTGCATCTGTAATTTGCAACAGTGATGTTTCCCTTGTGAAAACAGAAGCAAAGAAAGCATTTAATAACTCTGCCTTACCTTGGTCACAGTGTGTACAGTGGTGTACAGTGAAAACAGGAGGGGGGACAGAACACACCCATGCGGAGCTCCCGTGTTGGTCGTTCTCACACTGGAGAAGCAGTTGCCAAGCTTCACCTGTTGCGTCCTATTGGAGAGGAAGTCCTTTACCCATTCACAAAGTGTGGTGACGACTGCGAGCTGCGCCAGATTGTCAATCAGGATGTTTGGGCAGATTGTATTGAATGCAGAGCTAAAGTCCAGGAACAGTATCTTGATGTAGGAGTCAGGTCTGTCAAGGTGTTCCGTGATGTACGCCAGGCTGATGTTGATGGCATCATTTACAGACCTTTTAGCTCTGTATGGAAACTGATGTGGGTCGAGGAGGAAGTCGGTAAATTGCTTCAGGTGGGTGAGAACCAATGGTTCGAAGATCTTCATGACGATGGGGGTGAGGGCCACAGGTCTGAAATTATTGTGTTCCGTGTTGCCCGGATTTTTTGGGACCGGTATGATTGGTGACCTTTTGAGACAGGAGGGGACTCTGCCTTCCGTCAAGGACCTGTTGAATAGGGAGGTGAGCGTGAGGGCAGCTGTTCTGACCAGGTTCTCAAGCAAGTTGGTGATACGCCGTCCGGGCCGGCTGCTTCTCTGGCATTGAGTATGTGGAGGTGCCAAAGTACGTCTGCTTCCTGGACCACTACTGGCACGAGGTCATCATGGGCCATCGGCGGGGAGGGCTTTGCCGGGGGCGATGGATCAGCAAACTGCTTTGGATGGTGCTCAAACCTACAGTAGAACTCATTGAGTTCCTCGGCCAGTGTGGTGCTGGGGGTTGCGTGCTGAGGGGTTGGTTTGAAGTTCGTAGCCATTCGTAGGCCTTTCCACACCTTGCGTGGGTTGTTTGACTGTAGGTAGTCGCCTAGCTTGTCGGAGTAGGCCCTCTTTGCAGGTCGCAGTTCACGGTTGAGGGTGTTCCTTGCCTCCCTGAACTTATCTGGAGTGCCGTGTTTATGCGCCACCTCCTTGAGTTTCCGGAGGCGGCGCAGCTTGCTATTGAACCATGGCTTGTTATTTGGGAAGACCTTAAAGGACTTTGATGGGACACACATCTCCTCACAAAAGCTGATGTAGGAGGCGATGTTCTCCGCCCATTCGTCCAGGGAGGGTGCCTCCAGGACTGACCAGTCGGTGCATTCGAAGCAGGCCTGTAGCTCCATCTTGGCTTCGGCTGACCACGTTTTGACCGTCTTGACAGCAGGCTTTGTAGTTTCGAGGTGCCTTCTGTAGGTGGGGATCAGGTGGATTAGGCTGTGGTCGGAGTTCCCCAGTGCAGCACCCTGAGTAGCCTTGTACACATTCTTGAGGGACGTGTAACAATGGTCCAGGGTGTTGCGGTTCCTATGGTGGCAGATGTGTTGCTTGTAGCGGGGCATCTCCTGTCACAGATTTGCACTAGTGAAGTCCCCCCGAATAATGAAGAGTGACTCAGGGTAGGCAGTTTCCCACTGAGAGATGCTGTCGCTGAGTGCACTCAGGGCATTTTCTGTGTTCGCGCTGGGAGGGATGTAGACCCCAGTGAGAACGATAGAGGTGAACTACCTGGGGGAATACTGTGGCCTGCAGCTGATGACTAAGAACTCCACGTCAGGGGAACAGACTTTACTGAGGATGGTGGTACTGGAGCACCAGGTGGTGTTAACGTAGGAGCATATGCTGCCACGTCTTTTCATCCCTGAGAGGGCTTGGTCCTGGTCTGCACGAAGGAGGTCGTAACCTGGCACTGCGATGGAGTTATCAGGAATCCCGTCATTCAGCCAGGTCTCTGTGAAGCAGAAAACTGGGGTACTGCTGCCGATTGAGGGTTTACTACCAAGTAGTAGAAGCAGTTTGTCGACCTTGTAAGGGAGTGAGCACACGTTCCCTAGCAGGATGGCAGGGATAGGAGAATGTAGGCCTTTCCTCTTAAGTCTCACACGGACTCCTGCCCTTCTCCCTCTATGGCGGCGTTTATTTTGGGAGTGTGCGGTGCCACCGACCAGGTGGATGATGTGGGCTCTGACTGAATTCCACAGAAGAGAGTCCATGGGGGGGTCCCTGGCGAGTAGGGGATTCCTGGTGAGGGGGTCCCATTTCAGGAGCTCCTCTCTGGGCAGACTGACATAGTGCAGCATTTATCGTGGGGGATGCCAGCCAAGCCTGAGTCTAGTGGCGGGGGGAGGTAGTGCATAACAAATTGCAGCACAGGTGTGCAGATCAGTACAGCACAGTAGATCAGCACAGCACAACAGCACAGGGTGACTCAGTTAGGTACAGCATGGGGGTGCGCAGGTCAGTTCAGCACGACACGACATAGGGGGCACTGTGAGGAACCAGGTTGTGCAGTGCAGCACGGGGGTGCCCTGTTCGGTATAAATTACGGCATACCGCACAGCGCCCAGAATGTGGCAGTTCAGCACAGTACCGGGGTGTCCGATCGGCACAGGCATGCACAATACAGTGTGGCAATTTGGCGCAGGGATGCACAGAGCAGTGCAGCAGATTGATAGCACAGGGATGAAAAGAACGGTGCAGCAGTACAGCCCAGGAACACAGTTTAGTGAAGCAGATCAGTTCAGCCCCAGGACACAGTTTAGTGAAGCAGTTCAGTCCAGGGACACAGCTTAAAGGAATACTTAAGTCATTTTAAAAAAATGACTTTTACTCACCTGGGGCTCCCCTCAGCCCCTTGCAGCTGAACGGTGCCCTCGCCGTGTCCCTCCGATGCGGCTGGTCTCGCCGGCGGCCACTTCCGGTTTGGCCGTCACCGGCCGACAGGCTGTGAATGCGGCTGATTATCCGCGTCCCCGGACGCAATAGCATTGTAGAAGGCGCTATTGCGTCCGGGGACGCGGATAATCAGCCGCGTTCACAGCCTGTCGGCCGGAGACGGCCAAACCGGAAGTGGCCGCCGGCGAGACCAGGCGCATCGGAGGGACACGGCGAGGGCACCGTTCAGCTGCAGGGGGCTGAGGGGAGCCCCAGGTGAGTAAAAGTCATTTTTTTTAAGTGACTTAAGTATTCCTTTAAGTGAAGCAGTTCAGCCCAGGGACATAGTTTAGTGAGGCAGTTTAGTTCAGCCCTGGGACACAGTTAAGTGAAGCAGTTCAGCCCAGGGACACAGTTTAGTGAGCAGTTCAGCCTAGGGACTCAGTTTAGTGAAGCAGTTAAGCATAGGGACATAGTGTAGCAAAGTAGTTCAGTCTAGGGACACAGTTTAGTGAAGGGAGTACGGCACAGCACAGGGATGTACCAGTTGGTACAGCAGTTCAGCTCATGGATATACAGAAGATAGCTAGTTCTCCCCCTATGTTGCAGCAACCATCGAACAAGGCCAGCGGAGTATGGTGAAGGATCCTTGTTGCAGCGGTGAGGCTCATGTTCTGCAAGTGAAGGCCCAGGAAGGTGCGGCATGTGAAGGAAAGGCCCAGGAGGAGCAGTGGTAGCATCTTGCAGTGTGGCCAGCTGGCACGCGGAGGGAGAGAGCTGACACCCTGCATGCAGCAGAGGGGGCCTGGCGGAGCCACATGACGGGCAGCACGGACGCAGAGATGAGACAGCCCGGCAGCAGAGATGGAGGGTTTGCGGCTGTGGAGGCAAGCCTGTGTGGCGCTAGTGTGAGGGCGGCGGGCCGCTCATGCCGGTGGAGCAGCCCCAAATTTTCAGGCTTTGTAGGGAGTTTAAGGGAGCTCAGGGCTGGTGAGTTTTGGGCCATTACCTTACCGTTCGGCAGAAACCTGCGCTTTTGTACCCTCAAAACCTAGGCCCCAATAAAAAAAGCCTATGGGGGATTTTACCACTTTTGCACCCCCGTAACTTTGGTTTGCAGAGATGTAGGGAACCCAAAATTGGAGTGCAAGTACAACAGAACTTTTGCACCCCTATAACTCTGGTTGGTTATCACCAGCCGACTTTAGCAGTTAATAGCAAAGGCCCCTTACATCCTAGCAACACCAAATTTGCAGGATATGTTAAAAATATAGCAGGAAACAATATTTAAAGGACTTCTGAGGCCACAAATGTGGAAAAAGTTAAAGTTAAATACCTTTTCATAATCCAGATCCATGGAGGACGCCATCCGTGCCATTGCCACGGCTCCCGCAGTAATACCGGCCCTGGTATTATTATTTTTATGTGCTGAGTGTGGGAAATCTGGAAAAAAAAATGGCGTTGGGTCCTCCTTCCCGAGCCTCTGTAACCCCTTTTCCCCCATGCAGGCTGGGATAGCCAGAATGGGGCCGACTGGGGCTTCGCACACTGAGCTATACCAGCCTGCATGGTCCAAGTATGGGGGGGCTCCGGGGGGGAGGGGCGGCAAAGCCTTCCCCTCCCTCCCCCCACCCGGAGCCCTTGTCCAATCCGTGGAAAAGGGGCTCTTCCCCACCTCCGGTGCCCCAGGAGGAGGTGGGGGCGACAACTCCCTGAGGGGAGTTCATGGTGGCATCTGGGAGTCGCCTTTAATAAGGGGACCCCAGATGCCCACCCCCTTCCCAGGAGAAATGAGTATAGGGGTACAAAGTACACCTTAACCATTTCCACAAAGGGTTAAATGAAATAAAAACACAACCACAAGAAAAGTATTTTATTATTCTAAATTAACCATAAATACTTGCCTGTACCTTAAAAAAAAAATTCCCACGCCAATATCCTCGGTAAACGTTCCAAACGAACACAGTATCTTCTTATCTTACGATCTTCAATTAAGTTGATTGAAGATCCCCGACGCCCCCCACATAGCAGAGAATGCGTCCTTTGGGACGCATAGCTGCCGGCTCCCGCTGTCTCCACCACCTTCCTTCACCTGTCACCCTCACCTAGGCTGGCACCTGGTGCACCCATGGGTGTACCGGGTGCCAGCCTAGGTGAGGGTGACAGGTGAAGGCAGGTGGGGAGAGACAGCGGGAGCCGTCAGCTATACGTCCTGCACAGGACACATTCTAAGCTATACTAACGGTTCATGAATCATCCGGTTCTTTTTAATGAATCGGTTCTTTTTTCTTCGAAACTTTAAAATTGATTTTCTCAAAAAGTATAAGGTCTTTTTAACCTGCTGAGCGGTCTGGACGAGCTCAGCTCGTCCAACACCGCCAGAGGCTGCCGCTCAGGCCCTGCTGGGCCGATTTTCGTCAAATAAAAAGCAGCACTCGCAGCCGGCACTTTGCCAGCCGCGTGTGCTGCCTGATCGCCGCCGCTCTGCGGCGATCCGCCGCGAGCAGCGGCGAAAGAGGGTCCCCCCAGCCGCCTGAGCCCAGCGTAGCCGGAACAAAAAGTTCCGGCCAGCGCTAAGGGCTGGATCGGAGGCGGCTGACGTCAGGACGTCGGCTGACGTCGATGACGTCACTCCGCTCGTCGCTATGGCGACGATGTAAGCAAAACAAGGAAGGCCGCTCATTGCGGCCTTCCTTGTTTATTCTGGGCGCCGGAGGCGATCGGAAGAACGCCTCCGGAGCGCCCTCTAGTGGGCTTTCATGCAGCCAACTTTCAGTTGGCTGCATGAAATAGTTTTTGTTTAATTTAAAAAAAACCCTCCCGCAGCCACCCTGGCGATTTAATCAGAACGCCAGGGTGGTTAAAAAAAATGTTTTTCCTCTTGTTCCCACTATTCTACTTAACATTCCCAACAATTTTGGTGTTTCTAGCTTTTAAAGGGGCTTTGCTATTAACCGCTAAAGTCGGCGGGCGTTTAATTTTCCCACGGTCAGAAGGAAGTCTTTAAAATCAATTTTCTCAAAAACTATAAGGTCTTTTTGAATTTTTTTTCCCTCTTGCAGTCACTGAAAAAACTCAGGTGTTAGACACCTTGAAACATCTTTTCCATCACTTTTGTGGCCAGCATAAATGTTTCTCAAAGTTCGCCTCCCCATTGAAGTCTATTGCGGTTAGCAAAAGTTCCTGCGAACCGAACTTTTTGTGGAAGTTCGCGAACCGAAAATCGGAGGTTCGGGCCATCTCTAGGTCACAGCCGCTACCCCCCACAATACGCGCACATACGCGTCCCGCTTGCTCGTTCCCCAGCACTGTCTGAAGTATATGCACACAGGGAGCTGCTTGCGTGGCAGTTGGAAAAAGCTGCTATTTCCCACAATGCAATGAGAACCTCTGTGAACCACAGACAGCAAACTGTCAGGTCCAGCCCTGTGTCCCTGCTCCCTGGCCGCTGTCCTAACTGCCCTGGCTGCACACATGCTCAGTACAAAAAAGCCAGGGACACACAGACAGGGAAAGAGGATGACGCAGGGACAGTTAGGTTTTATTATAGAGGATGCCCGGTATGTGCAGGTATTTTCATACAACTACCATATACACTTGACTGAATATAAAAATACCCATTTCCACCTGAGAGATCAAATAAAAATGGTTGACTCAGTTATAAACTGAGGGGACATTTACTCCACAGCTGTCGCTCCATCATCACATATTTTCTTGTTGGCCCTGCTGCCAGTGTCGTCACTGCAGCCAGTATGCTTGACCCACCTTACAATAAGCAGTGAGCATTTCCTCCTAGTCTCACTTGTTATATTCTTCCACTAGTGTCCCTGCGGCAAACAACACAGTAAAATTCTCATAGCCCCCACCACACACACACACACCTTTCCTGCTGTTGCTGCACTTCCCCTTGCAAAGAGTGCGACAAAGTACTATTGCAGAGACCCCCTTGCCATCTAGTGATCCCAGAGCAGAGTGTACAACAGGGCATTCCGTCCGCAACTAGTAAGGAAAAATAGGGCCTGTTTCCACTACACGCGGATTCTGGATGCAGAAAATTGACTCCAATGAATGTCTATAGGCCTGTTTCCACTAAACGCAATTATTCTAAAGCAGATTTCCCATAGGCATTCGTTGGAGTCAGTTTTCTGCATCCAGAATCTGCGTGTAGTGGAAACAGGCCCTTAGAGGTTAGTTATGTCTTAACGTGGCCACACACCATACAATTTTCATGCAATCTGACTGTACAATTGTACAATCTTACCAACATCCATGTAGTATAACATGATTTGGTGATTGATTGTACAGCCAGATTGCATGAAAATTGTATGGTGTGTGGCCATCTTTAGTCTTCAGCGAGGCACACACCATTCAACTTCCTGGCCAATCGATGGGTCGAAACAATTATTTCTGACATGTCCAATCAACTCCCGATCGATGACAGAATTGAGTTTCCGATCTCTACAGCACAAAATCTATTCCGTTATCAATCGGGAGCTGACCGGACATGTTGAAAATAATTGTTTTGACCCATCGAAAATGTAATGGTGTTTACTTAGTATAAGGTCTTGCTATCTTTGTTTCTTCATCCAACCTACTACAGCAGACAAAGTTATGCAATCTCAAATTATGTGATCCTATAAAAAACTAATACCACCAAGGAAACTGGATGAGAATAAATATGTTTGTAAAACTGGCCATACACACTACATTCTCTTCATTCAATACAATCATCCAACACAGTGCTGTAATACAGTGCAATCTAACTGGAAGGTATGGACTGTGTGTGTCTACTGTGTGGACTAGTCTTCACATACCTGGGCCAATATACAATTCACTTTTTCTTCTAAGTTTTTTCCTAGGTGAAATTTTCACAATGTTTTTTAAGCCACCAGCAAGCAAGAAAATACTCAGAATAATTTTGACAGTACTTTTTCACCTACATTTTAGTACTTTTTCAATTGCAGATTGCTAAAAAAATTAGTTGATGAAAAATTATCTCTAGGGGAGAAAAAACTTTGGAGATAAAGTGAATTGCATACGGGCCCTAGTGTCCAAAATCACACTGCATGTAGCATAAAATGTATCCCATTGCAAACATAATTCTTGTTTTGAAGTTAAAAAAGCCTACTTTCATTTTCATTTGGATTTGGGCATGTTATTATATCTGTAAGACAAGACACAGAACATTTATATTTCGCTTTTCTCCTGGTGCACTCAAAGAGCTAGAGCTGCAGGCACTAGGGCACGCTCAGTGGGCAATAGCAGTATTAACCTCCTTAGCGTTAACCCCGTGCTGGACACGAGGTAAGCCGCCGCGGAGGACTCCTCAGGCCCTGCTGGGCCGATTTGCTTAATTTTTTTTTTCAAACACGCAGCTAGCTGCGTGTTTGTTGCGATCGCCGACGACGATGTGCCGCTACCCACCGCGATACAGGGCACACCGCATACCCCTTGCACAGCCTGGCCAATCGTTGCCAGACTGCGCTATGGGGTGGATCGGGATTCCCGATGACGTCACTCCGTTCGTCGCCATGGCGCCGGGGGAAGCCCTCAGGGAAATCCCGTTCAGAACGGGATTTCCTTATGGGCAAGCGGCGCCGGCGGCGATTGGTGAGTACGAGGGGACGCCGCAGGAAGGGGGGGGAAGTATGTAGCTAGCGCTAGGCTAGCTACATGCTAAAAAAAAAAAAAGGGAAAAAAACCCTCCCGCGGCCGCGCATATCATACCACCAGGGAGGTTAAAGGGAAGGTTCGCGCAGGATATAGAAAACAAACTGCACTTACCTGGGGCTTCTTCCAGCTCCTGGCAGTCGATTGGTGCCCTCGCCGCAGCTCCTCTCCCTCACGGCGTCCAGCGGTGAAGAAGCCGGCTTCGTCAGGTCGGCTTCCGTGCGCTCCACGGCGGGGGGGGGGGGTCACGTGGTGTAGGGACGTCATCGGGTCTCTACTGCGCAGAACTACTGCGCCTGTGCAGTAGAGACCAGATGACGTCACTTACACCATGCGACCCGCGCCGTGGAGCGCACATGAAGCCGACCCGGAAGCCGACCAGGCGAGGTCGGCTTCTTCACCGCTGGACGCCGGGAGGGAGAGGAGCTGCGGCGAGGGCACCGATCGACTGCCAGGAGCTGGAAGAAGCACCAGGTAAGTGCAGTTTGTTTTTTATATCATGTGCGGATCTTCCCTTGTGCCTAAGGTCTCCTTACTGAATAGGTGCTGGCTTACTGAACAGGAAGAGCCGAGATTCGAACCTTGAATAGTTATCTTACCATAGCAGATGGAAAATTAAATCAGGACATTTTTGCTCAAAACAAAAGATGACTACTCCAAAGTCATGTTTTATTTTAGTGTTTAGTGCATTCAGTTTAAAGAGTCTGAGGCTATATTTAAAAAAAAAAAAAAACAGGAGGATGGGGAAGGCTCTGGGTCCTATAGAGCCTTCCTGGTCCTCTCCTGGTCCCTGTGTTCTCCTGCAGACTCCCCCATTAACAGTTTCAGACCGATGGGTTGGAGACTGCTCTCTTTCGCTTCGGGTGGACTTCGGAAGCACTCTGTCTCCCGAAGACGAGACGCTCCATACTGCGCAGTGGCGTAGCTAAGGAGCTGTGGGCCCCGATGCAAGTTTTGCATTGGGGCCCCCCCAAGCATTCTATACATAATTGATGCGGCGCACTAAAAACTGCCAATGGCAACTACAGTGTCAGAGGTGCAAGAAGGGGATGGGAAACAGTTTATTAATGATTACCAGTACACTATTCAAAGTATACATAGAAGTGATTATTATGAGCACAGGACCAATCAAGAGCTAATACTGTGGTTGAGGGAGGGCCCCTCTGGCTCAAGGGCCCGATGCGGTTGCAAACTCTGCACTCCCTATTGCTACGCCCCTGAATACATACAGGGTGCATTTCTCTCTGTTTTCCTCCTGTGCAAGTGTCCAGGTCCACTTTACTATAAACTCTGAGTCCCCCCATCTCAGACATTACACACCTATCAAGACTCCGGAAACAAAGCACTCAGTTTTGCAAACCTGAATACACCTTGCATGGAAAACATGGATGCTTAAAGGCTCGTACACACGTTGGATTTTCGCAAACGAACTGTCGTTTGAACGTCCGGTCGTTTGGACGTCAAATCGGGCGTCTGTAGTCTGTCGTTCAGCTGATAAGACTGGATTTGAAAGATCTGCCAAGTGGATCACTCAAGTCCAGTCTTATCAGCTGAACGACAGACCATACACACGCCCGATTTGACGTCCAAATGACCGGATGTTCAAACGACGGGTCGTTTGCGAAAATCCAACGTGTGTATGTACCTTAACACCCACAAAAGAACATGTGCTCCACAGAGACAAAGCTCTACTAACCTACAATTACCTCTTAAAAAGGCAGGTTATTAAAACACATTATTAGTCTAATTAAATGAGATGAAACAAGAAACACAAGTGTTGTGAAGCTCCCCCAGCAGCCACATATTAGCCTTCATTAGCTTGGAACAAGTGTAATCACGCTGCCTGGTTGCCAGGAGTTACTGTACTTCTCTGCCTGCTGGTAAGCTGAGTCTGGAGTACAGGTGTACATACCACGCGGACTCTACTGCCTTTTCTAACAACTTGAGAATCATACACCGAGCGGCGCAGCCAATGTTTATTACATCCAGCAACGTGTAATCACCATAGGCGTTGTTATCCTGTCACATAAGTTTAGAGATTATGTAGCAATGGGAGAAAAAAAATCACCAGTGACACATAGGAGCCATCAGCCATGTGCCGACATGTAGCAGTGCTGGTTACTTTTACCTTTCCTCACAGTCCCGAGATTTAATAATGGACACCATCTTACAGAACAACTCCCCCGTCATGGTGTCCAGCGGCGACTCCAGCTTCAGATTTTTAGGGGGGCTCAAAAGGGGCTCAGTGGCTGGCAGGCGGGGCTCACAACGAAAAATGGGCATGACCATGTAACAGAATGTTGGCATGATCATAGGTGGGCAAAATATACATGACCTTAGTGGTGTAAAAGGTCTGCCCAGGAAGTTTGAGCTCTGCCTCAGTGTTACCCCCCAAAATGCATGTAATCTGACAGCATTTCACCAGAAATACACGTAATTTGGCAGAGATTCCTCCAAAATACAGATAACATGGCAAACCACTTATACTGTACATACTGGAGGTAGCAAACATCGGCGCACACTGCAGCTAGTTTACTATCAGTACAGGCACAGAGTCACAGCTTATACAATACATATTGGAGGTAGCAGATATCAGCACACACTGCAGCTGGTTTACTATCAGTACAGGCACAGAGTCACAGCTTATACTGTACATATTGGAGGTAGCAGATATCAGCACACACTGCAGCTGGTTTACTATCAGTACAGGCACAGAGTCCCTGCTTATACTTTACATATTGGAGGTAGCAGATATCAGCACACACTGCAGCTGGTTTACTATCAGTACAGGCACAGAGCCCCTGCTTATACTGTACATATTGGAGGTAGCAGATATCAGCACACACTGCAGCTGGTTTACTATCCGTACAGGCACAGAGTCACAGCTTATACTGTACATATTGGAGGTAGCAGATATCAGCACACACTGCAGCTGGTTTACTAACAGTACAGGCACAGAGTCACCGCTTAGGCTCGGTTCACATTAGGCTGTTTTCAGCCTACGTTCCGCTCCGATGAGCGGAACGCAGCAGCCGCAGCAATGCTTTCCCCTATGACACCCTCCTTCACCCCATGCCACTGTAGTGATTTTTTCCTCTCCCATTAAACTAATGCCCCTCTCCTACCCATGCCACTAATGTCCCCCACCCACCTTCTTCCCCATGCCAGTAATGCCCCCCCCCCCCCACTCCCCCAAAGCTCCCTTGATTCGCCACAGGGGGCCAGAGCTGAGAGTACTTTTTTTTGTAATTAAACCCCTGTCTGAGGCTGCCTCCCATGCGGCTGCTAAAATGTTCATATTTGCAGCCCGGGCAGCCTCCCACCTTCTCCCCCATGCAGGGCCGGTTTAAGGGGCCTCGGGGCAAGCTTAAGCAGGGGACCCCCTCCCTACACCCCCGTCAATACACAATCATGTTCAACACACCATTCTCTCTCTCTCTCTCTCTCTCTCTCTCTTCTTTGGTCATTCATTCTTTAGAAAGAATGCTGCTCCCTGCTGTGCATAGATCATGTGCTTTCCTTTTTACCCGAGTGATGTGTGTGGTGTTCTTTCATCCCTCTGATGCAGATGTCCAGTGCCCTGCATCTCCCTTTCTCCCTCCATGAAGGTTCCCCCTCCTGTCCACCTCTCCCTCAGGCTCCCATGACAGATTCAGTCACTCACTTTGTGCCCCGTTTATAGCTGACAGCAGCGGCTGAGTTCCACATTCCAGACAGCATTCTTCTGTGGAGTAAAGGTCCTTCCAGTTCCTTGATGACCTCATTAAGTGGGGACACTTAAAGATACAGGAGAATGCCGTCACTGAAATGTGTAACTCAGCCGCTGCTGTCAGCTATCAACGGGGCACAAAGTGAGTGACTGACTCTTTCATGGGAGGGAGAGGAGAAGGGATGCAACTAGTAACATAGTGGCCACAGCACGGGTCGGGACTCGGGAGACAGCCTCAGACGGGGTTTAATAAAAAAAGAAAGTAAGTGCCTAACCACCACCATACGCACACGCACAGGAGGGGGAGCGGCCGGCCGGGCCCCACCCTCAAGGCTGCAGGAGGCGGGCCCGGTCGCACATGCGACCCCTGCGACCTCGGGCCCTACTCCACTGATACTGCGCACACGCAAGTGCCCTCTCTTGTGCACTCTGCACCCGTGTTCCCGAAGACTTCCGAAGTCTCCCGCAGTGGGAGATATGAACGGAGGAGAGTGTGGGGGAACGAGCAGATGAGGAGAGGACCAAGAAGGCTCTATAGGACCCAGAGCCTTCCCCCTCCTTAGGTTAGTATCTTTTTTTTTATTTTAAATATCACTTCAGAATCACTTTAAACATAGTTTACCAGAATATATATTATAGTTCCACTTTAATACTTTATGAAACTCCAAGCACACATGAAAAAGTCAGTTAATGTCATTTGTCCAGTAAAAAAAAAAATTGACATAGTTTTGAAAACTGACAGTACATGCCTGTATTCTACAGAAGCCTTCAACACTAAGGTCTCCATGTGCTGCCTGCACGCTCACGCATTGGTTCTGGGATACTTTTGAATGCCAGTCGGCCCCTGTTCGATGGAATAAAATGCGTGCAACAGGATCCGAAGGACTAACTTCTCCTCCAATTACTTCTCCTCGAATGCCTTTTACTCTGGCTCCCAGTACCTCCCATGAAACACTCTGCAAATAAAAGGAAACATTTTTTTTACATACATACATAAAGAAAAGTAGAAGAATTACCAGCTGAACATTTAATATTTATGTCATTAAAATAATTTACATAAGGCTTTTACATTTTAATACTGATGTAATTGTATTTATGAAAAGCTGATAGAAAAACGTCTACTTTTATTTTTGCAAAATGTACCTTAATGGATAAGTAATCTGAGGCAAAGCTACCCAAGGTGAGCACAGAGGTATGTTCATGCAAGATCCACGTACCTCTATACAATGTCTGTTCCTTTCCTTGATTCTGGTAGTTCCTATAATCACTTTTTTTAGCTAAAGTCATATTTTCAGACAGGAAGAGGCAGGGTGGTAGAAGGGAACATCACAGCAAGCCTGTCTCTTCCTGTCTGAAGTTTGGAAGCCAGCATCCCACTGGCGTCTCTGTACCTCTGACCTGGCATGTTACATGGTAATGAAGATGAGGCGCCAGCGGAGATGAAAACAGAAGGACACTGACAAAAGAAGGGAAAGTGCTGGCCCAGACAGGTAAGTTTGCATCGCTGTAAGTAATATGCAGTAAACTGGTGTATGGGGGGAGCACTCAGCAGCAAAATGGCCCCCCGAATTCTGTAACCTAAGAGGGTAGGGGACAATGGGGTCACCTAATGCTGCTATCTTGGGGGTAGACTTCACCAAATGTTGCATTTGGGTTGGGGGGAGGGGGGGGGGGTGCTCGGCAACTAATACGGCTATATTTTGAAGGGGGGATGTGGGGCCAGGTTTAGGGGAGGCCTCCCTTTTAAGTTTTGCCCGGGGCTTTATTTTATGTAGAACTACCCCGACGCCCAGGGTATGTGGGTCTAGCATGAACATACTTCGGTGCTTACCTTGGGTAGCTTTGCTTCGGGTCAGGTTTCCTTTAAGCAGTTTAGCCACTGAGGATTGCTTAGGGATGGTCAATGCAGTGGCGTTCCTACCATTGGACGCAGGGGGGCATGGCGCCCTGGGTGACTGACAGCCAGGAGGGAGTCGCCACGACCACCCCATTGCAGAGCAGGAGGGGAAGAGCAGGAGGGAGAAGGAGGGGTGACAGGGATAGCGGCGGGGAGGGGGGACATATCCCCCCCTCACCTCGGTCCCCTCCTTCTGCCTCTCTTCCCCTCCAAAATGCGGGCAGCGGGCACTAAACAGGCAGGGCGGGCAGGCGCAGAACACTCACTACACTTCCGCGTTCCAGCTGCTGAAACGCAGAAGTGTAGTGAGTATTCTCCGCCTGCCTGCCCTGCCTGTTTGGTGCCCGCTGCCCCCATTTTGGAGGGAAGAGAGGCAGAAGGAGGGGACCCAGGTGAGGGAGGGGGGGGATATGTCCCCCCTCCCCGCCGCTGTACCTGTCACCCCTCCTTCTAGCTACACTGGGGGGGCCACTATACTATCTACACTGGGGGGGGGGCACTATACTAGCTACACTGGGGGGGGGCACTATTCTAGCTACAATGGGGGCCACTATACTAGCTACACTGGGGGGGGGGCGCTATACTATCTACACTGGGGGGGGCACTATACTAGCTACAATGGGGGCCACTATACTAGCTACACTGGGGGGGCACTATACTAGCTACACTGGGGGAGCCACTATACTAGCTACACTGGGGGGCCACTATAATAGCTACAATGGGGCCACTATACTAGCTACACTGGGGGGGGGGCACTATACTAGCTACACTGGGGGGGGCACTATACTAGCTACACTTGGGGCCACTATACTAGCTACACTGGGAGCCACTATGGGGGCCACTATACTGCCTACACTGGGGGCAGCTATACGGGGGGGTCACTATACTAGCTACACTGGGGGCCACTATACTAGCTACACTGGGGGCCACTATACTAGCTACACTGGAGGGGGCACTATACTAGCTACACTGGGAGCAACTATATTACCTACACTTAGGGCAACTATATTACCTACACTGAGGGCAACTATACTAGCTATTGTAACGATTGGTGTCAGCACACAGAGAGAATCTAATTATTGATGATCTGCAGAATCATCAACAATACAGATGTATACCTGATTATGGATGATCTGCAGAATCACCAATAATACAAGTATGACTAACCTCTGGACACCTAATAAAGAGTAAGTGTTTGGTGCAACTGAAGACTATCTCCCGTGGGGCGGGAGACACAGATACTTCGGCCAAAAACCACCTGAGGAGCAGGTCGCCCTCGGCTGTACAGGGACTATCTCTTTAAGAGAGGAGATAGCTATAATCTGGCAGCCAGTGATTCCCTGGTAAACTGGTAATCAGACTGTACTGCAGCCAGGGGACTCCTAAGGGATAGAGGCCACTGGCTGCACTGCAGGAAGGACTCTCGGAGGAGCAAGAGATCCTTGCAGTAACTTGACACTTGGTGGAATAGTGTCACGGGTAGTACAGGCAGACTGAACACTCGAGGGATGAGTGACAGCCAGAAGGGTCGGGCAGGCCATGTTGGCAACACACGAGCAGATAAGGTACAAAGACAGAAGGCTGATTCGGTAACCGGGTACAGGCAAGGTTGGCAACTGGTAGGCAGATAAGCAGAGGTACCGAATCAGCAAGCAAGAGAGAGGTCGACAGAGCAAATGGTCATAACAGATATCAAGCACAATCCTAGTCTGAGGTGTGAGGTCCTTGGTCTCGACACCCAGGAACTAGTCTAAAGAATAACACAGTTTCCTATGCTTGGGTGTGAGGTCCTTGGTCTCAACACCCTGGAACTGGTCTAAAGTATAACACAGCAATGACACAGTAATCCTAAGCTTGGGTGTAAGGTCCTTGGTCTCTACACCCCGGAACTGGTCTAAAGTATGACACAGCAATGACACAGTAATCCTAAGCTTGGGTGTGAGGTCCTTGGTCTCAACACCCCGGAACTGGTCTAAAGTATAACACAGTAATAACAAGAGCGTAATCTGGCTAAGTGTGAATTCCCAGGTCCACCTGGTTCTAACACACTGTAGGATCTGACTGAGGTCTGAGTGCTCACACGTAAGTATTCGCAACGGCAGACAACCAGCAACTGACAAGCAAGATCTATTTATACTACAGCGCTCCTCAGCGCCGCCCCCAGCCACTCAGCCAACTAGGAGTCCTGTTGGAATCAGCTGATCGTCCTGATCAGCTGATACCTCTCCTGCTGGCATAAAGGTCCCGCCTTCTAGTGCGCGCGTGCGTAGCTCTCCATCTGTGTGCACTAGAAGGCCCAGGCAAACCAGACGCATGCTGCTGTGCGGAAACCGCCAGTCTGAACACGGAGACAGCCGCCCCGCCGCCAGACCGCGCAGCGGCATCTCCGCTATTTATTACAGCTATATTGGGGGCAACTATACTAGCTATAGTGGTGCAGTATCGGCGCCTGGGGGGTGCTTTGGGTGCTGAATCACCCCCTAAAATTCTCCAAGCACCCTCCAGCGTGAACTGACTTTCGGCATCTAATAGACGCCGTGTCAGTTCACTGACAGCAGCAGCCCGCAGCTCCGACAGCGGCAGAGCAGGACTACAGTAAAATGGTGTCTGGAGCCCTGCTCTGGAGACTTTGAGTCTGCAGTGCAGGGCTTCGGGCTCCATTTTCCCGATTGCACATATTTTCTGGGCAAATCTGCCGACATGATTGCATGTATTTTCTGGGCAAATCTGCCGACATGATTGAACTATTTTCTGGGCAAATCTGCCATATGATTGCACGTATTTTCTAGTCAAATCTGCCGACATGATTGAACGTAATTTCTGGGCAAATCTGCTCACATGACGTGTATTTTCTTGAGAAAACCTGCAAAATTATGTGAATTTTCTGGGGTAAGGGTCACCAAAACTTGGGCCCACTGTCTTTGCGTTGCACTTTTAAAGGGAACCAGAGGTGAGAATAATATTGAGGCTGCCATATTTATCTACTTTTAAGCAATACCAGTTGCCTGGTTGCCGTGCTAGTCCTCTGCCTCTAATTCTTTCAACCATAGACCCTGAACAAGCATTCAGCAGGTCAGGGGTTTCTGACAATATTGTCAGAACTGACAAGATTAGCTGCATGCTTGTTTCTGGTGTAATTCAGTTCACTACTGCAGCCAAATAGATCAGCAGGGCTGCCTATTGTTTAAAAGGAAATAAATATGGCAGCCTCCATATCATCTCTCATCCCGGGTTCACTTTAAACTGGTTAGCTCCGCCCTCATCCGGTCATGGTCACGCCCATTTTTCGCCGCGGCAGAAACGAACCAATCACATGCAGCAGCTTGTGACTAGTGATCTGGTGTCCCTACACAGCTGAAGGGAGGCAGCCATGCACCTTGAGCACACATTATCCTCCTGCAGAGGGCTTTATGTCTCTGTCTGCTAGATTGTCATAACAAGCTCCCATTTCCTTACTTTCCTCTCCACTTCTCTCCTATCCCTTCTACTGTCCTTCCAATGTCCCATAGTCACCACTGTCCATCCTTGTTCCTGTCCCCTTGCCTCTCAAAATTATCTCCTCTCTCTTCCACTGCCACTTTAAGCCCTTGTTGCCTCAAGCTCTCCCCAATGTTATACTTCTTCAGAGGTTACCTCTTGTCTGGTATTAGAGTCTCTTCTCACCTATGCTGTGTGATCCTACATAGAAAGTGAAAGCAGGTGTTTTCATTCATCCACTCAACAACCATATTGGTTTGAAGGTTACAGACATGGGCATCTTGGCATAAGGCACCCTCTATATATTAGTAATTTGCCAGAGTGTATGTACAGTTATGGCCTGGCCCATGAAAGCTTCATAATTAAGGGGAGCATCATTATGTGGGCATACCAATGAAAGCACTAAAAATGGGGGCAGTATAATGAGATAACACAATAATGTGAAGCACCATAACTGGGGCACTGTAAAAGAAAAAGCACAATAATGGAGACACATGTAAATGAATTCATTTAAATAATATTAGCAAAAGAAATAGAACTTGAGAAAGGATTCTAAAAAAGGTAGATCATATTAAGAAGGTGAAAGAAACCATGGTAAAACAAAAATGTTAAGCAAAAAAGCAATTCAGTGCTTCGAATTTGAGCAGGCATATCTTACCAGTCAAAATTCATACCTTTAAGGCTACTTGCACACCAAGACGTTGCGTTAGGTGCTACGTTAAGGTCGCATAACGTGCACCTAACGCAAGGCCTGGTGCTCTTCTATGTGGACGTCAGAGTGAGCCGCGTTGTGCAGCTCACTCTGGTGTCCGTGATGCCATGATGCGTACTCTTGGATGCATGCGGCATCACGCAGCCTTAAACATAATGATAGATGTATGTAGTCCCAGTCTTAAAATTAGAACTACTGTAGCTTTCTTTTTCTTTAAGTGTTAAGTATCCAGGGCTCTAACTGAGAGGCCGTAGGGCAGGGGTGGGCAAATTGGTGCATGATCAGGCTGCATTACTCTAGAATAGGCCCGCTGCTGCTCTGTCTCACTACCTCCAGAGTTTGTGCGGGCGAAGATGATTGGGTTAAACTCACCCAATCACTCTTTCCAGTGGCGATCTTCATGGCAACAGCCGCATCATTGACACACTGGTATGTAATGGCATGTCACATAACACCGACATTGCCGAGTGATTGGGCGAGTTCCTTGTTTTGTTGCTTGCTGCATGCAACTTTGCAAGGAATGTGACTCGGGGAGGATGGGAGGAGAGGAATAAGGCCATCTAGCAGCAGCTGGCTTTACAACAGCCGCAGGCCGATTGTGGCCTGTAATGCTGGGTACACACCATACATTTTTCTGCTCGATTTTCAACCCGATCGTTTTCTCCGCTCGATTCTGCACTCGATTCTCTTATCTTCCGCTCGTTTTTCTTATCTTTTTCCATTCATTTCTATGAGAAATCAAACCGAAAAACGATCGGAAGGAATATTGAACATGTCGGAAATTATCTATCTAACCCATTCATCGGGGGTAAAAACGTATGGTGTATTCCCAGCATAAGTCGTAGTTTGCCCAGGCCTGCCCTTGGGCATCTCTCATTGATTAATTTAAGGGACTCCGAGCTCATCTAAAAATTAAAAGTTGTACTCACCCGGGGCTTTTTCCAGCCCAGTGCTGGTCGGAAGGTCCCACGACGGTGTCCTGGCTCCTCTCCTACTCCCCGCTCCGGAATGGCTGACAGGCCGCAGCCCGGGCGACACTCGGCGGCGTGTCGGGCTGCTCCTTCCGCGTATGACGCGGCTGACGATTAAAGCGCGCATGCGCGGTACTGCCACGCCGGCCGCCGTGATGACGCGAGGCGGCCGGCGTGTGACGTCAGCCGCGTCGTACGCGGAAGGAGCAGCCCAACACTCCGCCGAGTGTCGCCCGGGCTGCGGCCGGTCAGCCATTCCGGAGCGGGGAGTAGGAGAGGAGCCAGGACGCCGTCGTGGGACCTCCCAACCAGCACTGGGCTGGAAAAAGCCCCGGGTGAGTACAACTTTTATTTTTTAGATGAGCTCGGAGTCCCTTTAAGCATCATTTAACTCCTGCAGCTGGCATGCTGGATCTTTAAAGCTGGATTCACACTTGTCTATCAGTTTTTTGCATGCGTTTTTCTGCATGCGATTTTTCTGCATACGTTTTCTGACAGTGCTGCACTGATGTCAGTTTTTCTGCATGTAAAAAACGGATTCAAGTTGAAACTAGCCCATAGATAAACATTTGTTCTCAGTTTTCCTAAGCAGAAAACCCACAGATAAGCAGAAAAGTGTGAATCCAGACTGAGGCCTGGAACCCACTACAAACCGCTATCGCTAATCGCAAGCGTTTTGTATGAGCAGTTTGTAAGCGATTTCATGAGCGTTTTAGGGAGCGATTTTAGAAAGTGTAAACAATTTGCCAGCAGTTGTGTAGCGATTAGTGTTTTAAAGTCTGATTGGTCCTTTCATTTATTTTTTATTTTGTTACAGTGTACATTAACTTTAAAACGCTAGCAAAATCGCTCCGTGCAAGTTTTGATGAGCGATTACGCCAGTGATTATATACTTTACATTGAAGCGCTAACGCTAACAAAATGCTGCATGTCCTGCGCTTGCCATTGAGGGAATCGCAAACGCTCCAGTGGAAGTTGGCACATCCGTTAACATTAGCTGAGCGTTTTTAGAAATCGCTAGCATTTTCAAGCGCTCCCTAAATGCTCTGAAAAGCGCTCTTGTGGATTCCAGCCCTTAAGGACACTTGAAGTGAGGGGAATATGGAGGCTGCCATATTTATTTCCTTTCCTAAACAATGCAAATTGCCTGGCTGTCCTGCTGCTCCTCTGCCGCTTATACTTAATGAAGTTCAGTAAAATAATTTTGGTTGGTAAAATACCGCATTCTCCAAATTCACTAAAGATTTTCCGCATGAGGTAAAAGTTTGGTAATTTATCGAACAAACATGCTTCAGTTCACTAAGCCCTGCTCAGTATGTCTCTTGTACCAACTGTGGAGCAGGTCAGTGGTAATGCAGGAAGCTGAGTACATTAGTCAATGTTTTCTGTCCAGTGCATCCCCGACATCCCTTTAGATGTGCTGCAGCCACCAGTATACAGATTTTCACATCTAAAGGGATGCAGACAAGTCTCATAAAATGTCACCTTCCCCTGCTCTGCTAAAGTGAAATCCCACCTTCCACTGTGTTGGACCAAATCAGGATGAGAAGCAGGGCTGTGTGGCTTTCCCTATTGGCTGCCTGTCAATGTTACAGCATTAAGGGCTGGTGCACACCAAAAACCGCTAGCAGATCCGCAAAATGCTAGCAGATTTTTAAACGCTTTTTTTTATTTTTATGAGGCGTTTTGCTAGCGTTTTGCGGATTGCTGCTGCGGTTTTCAGTATAGTAGATTTCATATATTGTTACAGTAAAGCTGTTACTGAACAGCTTCTGTAACAAAAACGCCTGCAAAACCGCTCTGAAGTGCCGTTTTTCAGAGCGGTTTGCGTTTTTCCTATACTTAACATTGAGGCAGAAACGCATCCGCAATCCAAAAAAATGCCTCACCCAGGCATTTTTCGTTTCTGCAAAACGCCTGCCGCTCTGGTGTGCACCACCCCATTGAGATACATTGACCAAGCAGATCCGCAGCCGCAAGCGGATCTGAAAACGCCCAAAAAGCCGCTCGGTGTGCACCAGCCCTGAGAGAGCATAGAGAGAGTGAGTTATCGGCTGGTAAGAGCAGGAGAAAAATATCGAACATTTTTGCCTGATTTACCGAATGCGTAAATCTTTGTGAATTGCAATTTTTGGAAATTTCTTGAGGTATTTACCGCATAAGTCGGTAATTTACCTCACTAGTCACTAATTCTAATTTTCTGTGCGGTAATACATTTAGTGCAGTGATCTGAAAACTTGGCTCTCCAGCTGTTAAGGAACTACAAGTCCCACAATGCATTGCAGGAGTCTGACAGCCACAGTCATGATTCATAAAGGCAAATGCATTGTGGGACTTGTAGTTCCTTAACAGCTGAAGATCACTGGTTTAGTGAATTGGAATTTGGGAAGGTGATCTGTAAAATCAGCTGTTTTCAACATTACCAAATGAGGTAATGCTTAGTGAATTGAGGCCATTGTGTTATCCTATGTTGTGATTTCTTTGCATGCATGTTGTATGTAACTTGCCTTGTAATAGACATCATTGCACCATATTACTTGTTTCAGTCATGTGATCATCCGCTAGTCCTCTGTCCAGTTTTAAAACAATTCTAGTTGCGTGTTTATAACAATTCTAAATTCGTTCCTGAAAAGGACTCCTTCGGTGCTCAGGTCCTGATACATACTGGTGACAGTTAATGTGCATGCACCTTAAAGTGAACCTGAGATGGAGCCAAATAAAAAAATTATACATACAGTGCTGGCCATAATTATTCATACTTTGCATGAGAAGCCCATGCTTCACTCCTTTCTCATGTGTTCGCTCCCAAGTCGTGCTCATGTAGCAGAACGCAATGGACGTTAAGGTAAGTGCCTGTTTTTAAATTTTGGGAGGCAGGTGCGGGCGGCTCTTCCCGGCGCTGGCCACGCTTTGGGGGGGGTCCCCCTCTGGGATGCCGCTGTGGTTTCCAGGCAGTGAAAGAGTTTGGGGTCCCGCTGCACCCCGGTTGTATGGGGGCATTGGGAAGCCTCCCCGTGGCCCTCCTGAATAGTGCTAATGCAGCATGAACTAATTCCTGCAGGGCAAACGCTTTGCGGTATTGGTTTTCACTCTGCAAACTTTGGCATGTGAAAGCAAATGCATATTTGCATGAGCTATGTCTTGTGAATGGCCAATTAGGCCAAATTTGCAAAGCCAAATGTGTCAGGTGTTACTTGGTTTGATGAACACAGAAATTCTCTATAAGGGCTCGTTTCCACTATTGCGGTGCAGAATCGCCTGGATTCCACCGCTGTTGAAATTCCATGAATTAGCATGCGGATGCAAATTTTTGCGCGTTTTTTGCCGCGAATTCGCATAGGTGAGGGTATATGCGAAATTAACCATGTCACTGCCTGTTTGAATTACATTGGTACCTATGCGAATTCGCATGCGAATTCGCATGAAAATTCGCATACCATAGCCGCATGCGAATTTCCTATTAAATACATTAGCGGCGATTCGCATGCATTCCACTCGCAGGCGAATTCGTTGGCTCTTTTGTGCGTTTTTTTACCGCTGAAAAAAACGCACCTCAACAACGCTACAGTGGAAACAGGCCCATCCACTTGCATTACATGTGCGAATCTGCATGCGTTGGACGCATGCAGATTTGCGATAGTGGAAACGAGCCCTAAAGAAAAAAAAAACATTTCTCAGCTTTTATTTTCATTTGAGCAAAAAGTGTCCAGTCCAAAATTATTCATACCCTTCACAAACTGTCACAGTCTGTGGGTAAATCCAAAGTTCTATACCATTCCAAATAGTCCAAGCTGTTCTAAAGCATCCTAATTACCCTGATTGCCAGGTACCTGGTGCCTGGCTCTTCTACTGACCACATATGCTATTGCTCCGTTGTTATTGCCTGATGAAGCGGGATCAAACCTGCGAAACGCGTTGCATATTTGGAGTTCATAAATAAAATATATTGACTGTGTTTACTACAGTCGTTGTGTGTCTACTTGGAGGAGGTAAGTCCACCACTACCTCCTCTATTTACCAAGAATTTGGTTTTTAAGCTCATTTAGCTTCCTTTTATCCTTTTGGCGCCTCTGTTCTCCTGCATAATTACCCTGATTAATTAGGAACAGCTGTTTTAATCAACTTAACTGGTGAAAACAGCAGCTCTCTGCAGTTGGTTTGTGGACTGTCATGGCTACAACAAAGGAGCTCAGGGAGTACCTGCGGCTGCGCATTGCAGCTGCTCACAAGTCAGGAAAGGGCAACGACGCTATTTCTAAATGTTTTCAAGTTCCAGTGGCTACAGTGCAAAATATTATTAAAAAATACAAGATGTTCCGCACTGTGGGAAATCTCAGAGGACGTGGTCGGAAGCCAAAAGTGACACCTGTGCTGGCCAGGAGTATTGTGAGAGGGGTGAAAAAAAGAATCCAAGGATCACCACCAAAACCATCCTGGTGAATCTGGGCTCTGCTGGTGGCAATGTCTCAAGACAGACAATGCAACGGACACTGCGCACTGCTGGGTTCCACAGATGCAAACCAAGGAGGATGCCACTTCTCCAGATAAGGCACACAAAAGCTCGCTTGGCCTTTGCAAACGCTCATCTGGACAAAGAAGAAGACTTCTGGTCTTCTGTGTTATGGTCAGATGAAACAAAAATTGAATTGTTTGGTCACAATGATGTTTCCTTCATTTGGCATAAAAAAGAAGAAGCCTTCAACCCAAAAAACATCATCCCCACTGTCAAACATGGTGGTGGGAACCTAATGCTTTGCGGGTGATATTCAGCCAATGGACCAGGGAACCTAATCACAGTAAACAGCACCATGAAAAAATGGCAATACATGAGAATTCTTAATGACAACATTAGGCAGTCTGCAGAGAAACTTGGCCTTGGGCACCAGTGGACATTTCAACATGACAATGACTCAAAACACACAGCAAAAGTGGTGAGGAAATGGTTAGCAGACAACAACATTAACATTTTAGAGTGGCCTAGCCATAGTTCTGACTTGAATCCAATTGAGAATCTGTGGAGGGACCTAAAGATCAGGGTGATGGCAAGAAGACTCTCCAACCAAAAGCCCCGTCTACACGGAGCGAGGTTTCCACGATGTGCCTTATCAATCGAGCCGCTGATGCGGCTCGATTGATAAGATCCGACAGGTCGGATCTCGCCACCGCCGCTTCCCTGCTTGTTCCCCACGAGGGGACAATGGCAGGGAATCGAGCGGAAGATAAGCGGCGCCGGCGGGGACGAGCGGGGGATCGAATCCGACGCACGTGCGGGCGAGCGGGGACGCGGCGGGTACGCACGGGGATGCGGAAGAGGCGATCCAGCGGCTAATCGAGCCGCCGGATCGCCTCGTGTAGACGAGGCTTAAAAGATTTGGAGCTCATTGCTAAAGATGAATGGCCAAAAATAACTGTGGAGACATACAAAAAGCTGGTCTGCAATTAAAGAGAATCTGAACTGTGAAAATCTTACATAAATAAACGTACCAGCCTGTTTGTTGACTTCCCTAGCCCCCTCTGTGACATTTTCGCTGCTCCCGCTGCTTTCCTGTTTTATTTATTGTTTTTGTAAACAATGAAGATGGCCGCCAAACAGAAAATACATCATCAAAGCAGGTGTCAATTTGCAGAAGCCAGAAGCTCCTTTCAAATGTGACTTGATTGCTGGAATGTTACTCCCATGTGTTGCCTTAGCTGCTTGTCTGAGCTCACTGATCTCTCTGCACTCACAACTGTTTGAAATATCTCAGCTCCACCAGCCTTGCAGAGACGCTGGCTGTGAGCAGAGACAAGCCTGTGACTCATACACACACAGGAGAGCCTGCAGGGGGTGTGCATAACTTCTCCCTATCACAGCAGAGAAAGTTTATTCCTCTTTGTCTCGACAAGGCTTGACAAGAAAAGAAGATTAGATCTATTACAGAGACAGTGCAACTAGAAAAGGCTGCAGTAATCCAGACCACATTAGAACAGGAATAGGAACGTATAGGATAGAAGAAATAATGCTGAAAATTTTGTTCCAGAGTCTCTTTAAAGGAAGCATCTGATTGCTGTAATAGGCTTTTCTATTGATTATTGAGAAGGGTATGAATAATTTTGGACTGGACACTTTTTGCTCACATGTAAATAATAGCTGAGAAATGTATCCCCCCTCCCCCCACAATAATGCCTCGTCTTTTTATCTTTTGGGAGACACCTATAATTTCCCGTCAAAAAATACCTTGCTGGTTGAATAAAAGTAACTTTAAGTCAAAATTTGCCAGGGGTACGAATAATTATGAGCAGCACAGTACCTGGGGCTTCCTCCAGCTCGCTCCTGCCTGATCGCTCCCTCATCGTCCTCAGTCGACGCCTGGATCCTCCGCAAATTGCCTCGGAAAGACCTTCGGTCCGGGGCACACTGCGCATGTGTGGCTTGACCGCAGACACACCCCCGTTGCCGGGAGCATTCTACTGCACAGACGCAGAATGCTCCCAGCGACAGGAGCGAGATGGAGAACCGCGCTCAGATGGACTGCCCATGCGCCGACTGGACGACTTACCAGGACCAGTTGCAGACGAACCAGGCGGCGACAGAGTAAGACGAGGGAGCAATCAGGCTGGAGGAAGCCCCAGGTATGTATATTTTTTTATTTGGCCCCATCTCAGGTACACTTTAAAAAGCAACTGTAGTGAAAAAAAAAAATTAATAAAATTGCGTATTTCTGTACAATAATCAGATTATAAATTAATTTAGTCAGTGCTTGACCATTGTATAAAAAAAAAAAAAAAAAAAAAAAAAAAAAACTTTCCTCACCCTGATTTACATTCTGAAATGTATTACTGGTGACAATATCTTTAGTCCTGCCGGGCGATCTCTGCAGAATGTTTGTTTACCAAGAGTTATATGCACAGAGGAAGATATTGCTTGCTTGGCGGTTGAAAACTTTGGTTCACAGACTATCAGGCCCATGGACCTAACATACTGTAGGGAAGCACAATAATATCAGCCATACAAATGTTCCTGGTAAACAATTACACAAGATTTCTTGTGGATAAAGGGGTATCCGCTGCTAACTGGGAAGACGTTCAATCCTGGCTAAAATTCCTCTTTTACATTCCACATGAGGATGGAAATACAATATGACACAACTTCCTCAAGCTGAATAATTTATCCACTGAGCTCACATTACAAGTCATCATGTATGTACTGAGACATACCGTAATTACTAATCATTTGTGTAAGCCATATATCTCAGAATAAGAGTGAATATGGGAAGTAGGGTGGATCCCTAGAATGCTTATGCATTTATCATCAGACAGGACTACCAGCAAACATAACTGTGGATACCCTTCACCCTGTTTAAAGTGTAACTGTCGGGCATAAAATCGAAAAATCAATTCTTTATTTCTATCTGGTAAACAAGTAATAAGGATGCTAACCAAGCAATCCAAAAGTAAAAAAATCACTCTTACTTTTCTTATCCATAAAATAACATTCCCCAGTTTCCCTGGCTCTTATTTGGTACATCTGCCGCAAAAAGGAAGTTGCAGGGCATGCTGGGCTGTCATTGATTGCTTCTTTACTTTCTCCTCAATCATAACTAATGCTGTCTGATTGGCTGAAGCCTCTTTCCCACCTTTTTTCCCCTCCCACACCTCTTTTCCTCTCTGATTGGCCAATATTTCTCATGCTGAGTCAGTGCACTTACTATTACAGAGCTGGGTGGGAGTGCCTGAAGACTGGGAGGACGGGCAGGCAATGCATACACAATCAGGTAGAGGAGAGTAATGCTGGGAACAAACTTTTCTTTTTTGCAGGAAGAATCGTTCCGATAGATGCCTTCGTTTGATCAATTCCATCATGTCTGATTCTCTGCTCGATTGTTTTCCGCTTGATTTCTCATAGAAGTGAAGAAAAATGAGCGGAAGATAGGAGAATAGAGCAGAGAATCGATCGCGCGGAGAATCAACCGCAAAAAACGGATCGTGTGTTCCCAGCATAAGGGAGGAAATAACATCAGGAGTGGCTTCAAGATAAGACAGTTAAAATGGAGAATCTCTTTTTTTACCTTAGATACTAAATCACTAAAATCAAAACGTGGACAGTGCAATACATATGTTATGTAAGTAGAGCAAGTATTTATCTACTTATAAATGTGTTGTTTTTTCTGAGATAGTATGGCTGACAGCTCCTCTTTAACCTCCCTGGCTGTAACCCCGACCTGAGCTGGCGGTAAGACCAAGCTCAGGTCGGGGTAGGGAATTACATTGTTTCTTTGATGTTCTGGAGTCCCACGCGATCGGCGCTGCGCAGGGGGCTCCAGCCTCTGTCCCCAGTTGTTTGCAGCCTTTTTTTGGCAATCGGGATGCCCACATCCCCACTCTTGTTCCGGGGATCCCATGGCCAATCAGTGCGGCGGATCGGCGTGACGTCGGCGGGGGGCGGAACTAATTTTAAAGCAGGCCTGGACTTTTAAGCAAAGATAAAAGAAGTGAGCCGTGTATACAGTATATACACATGTATATAAATTTACATGTAGTATACATATATATGTATATACATATACATGTATATACATTGTGGGGTGCTACCCACACTCAGGGGGTCTTGAGTGCAGAAATAGGAATACTTCCAGCAGGTTCAAGTGCAAGCAGGCCAATGCCTGTGCTTTATTAGCTAGTTGCTCAGCAAAAAAAATAAACAAACCCAAAATAAATCCTAGCCGTCTGGCTCCTAAACACCTCACTAGGTAATGCTAACTAGTCTAAACAAAAACAGTCTCTTTTTAGCAACAGGAAACAAATGCAGAGCAACTTACATTAGCTGTAATTTCTCATCAGCACACAGCAGGCCAAGGGCTCCTTTCCTCTCAGTCTTCAGTGTCAGACTGAATCCAGAGCCCCACCCAATCTCAGACCTGCTAAACTAAATAACTCACCTGTGTAACAACACAGGCTGAAAACATCCCGGAATGGACCGGATGGCCAGGGAACCCACCCTGCTCTTCCCTGGCCAACTCCAGGACCCTAACTGGATTTCCTTTTTCCACATAACTTGCAGATAAAAGAAAATCTACACTTTCCTGGAGTTTTTTTTAGAAAATACAGCGCTGGAGTCTGGGTGAAATATAAACCCCCTCCCAGACCCTTTCTGTAAAGCACTGTGACACCTTGTCACATATCCCCCCCCCTCTGTTCGAGCCTGTGGGGTCGGACACTGTTCCCAACCATACAATATGTTCGAGACAGAGCGTCAGCATTGGCTTGTAGTTTTCCTGCTCTGTGTTCAACTGAAAAACTAAAGTCTTGTAGGGACAAAAACCAGCGAGTTACCCGTGCATTATTGTTCTTGGCTTGAGACATCCAAGTTAGGGGGGAATGATCTGTCACCAACAGAAACTGTCGGCCAAGCAAATAATACCGCAAAGCCTCCAGTGCCCACTTAATGGCAAGGCACTCTCGTTCCACGATACTATAGTTACGCTCAGCTGGGGACAGTTTCCTACTCAGATATATAACGGGGTGCTCTTCCCCATGCACTGCTTGTGACAGAACAGCCCCTAAACCCACATCAGAGGCATCCGTCTGAACCACAAATTCTTTTTTAAAATCGGGTGCAATCAAAACTGGCTCACTGCATAGGATCAACTTAAGTTTGCTGAACGTGAGGTCTGCACCCTTATTCCAGGCGATTCCCCCTGAGCTTTTCCCCTTAGTTAGATCTGTAAGTGGAGCAGCCACAGTGGCAAAATCTGGGATAAACCTTTGGTAGTACCCAACCATACCCAAGAACGTTCTGACCTGTTTCTTGGTGTGAGGTTGGGGCCATTCTTTAATCGCTTGCACCTTCTGGGCTTGTGGTTTAATGAGACCTTTCCCAATAATGTAGCCCAAATACCGGGCTTCCTCAAGGCCTATGGCACATTTCTTTGGGTTAGCTGTTAACCCAGCTTGTCGGATTGAATTTACCACTGCTTGAACCTTGGGTAAGTTACTCTCCCAGTCCTGGCTAAATATAACCACATCATCTAAGTAAGCTGATGCAAATTGTTGGTGTGGTCTGAGGACTTCATCCATTAACCTTTGGAATGTGGCTGGGGCCCCATGCAACCCAAACGGCATTCTAACATATTGAAACAGGCCCTGTGGGGTGACAAATGCCGTCTTTTCTCTAGCTGCTGGTGTAAGCGGAATCTGCCAGTAACCCCTGGTTAAATCTAGAGTAGTAATGTATCTTGCCGGGCCCAACCTCTCAATTAGTTCATCCACCCGTGGCATGGGGTACGCATCGAACTTCGAGACGTCATTTAGTTTCCGAAAATCGTTGCAAAACCGTAACGATCCATCAGGTTTCGGCACTAACACGATGGGGCTGCTCCACTCACTATGGGACCTTTCAACGACACCTAAGTCCAACATTCGTTGCACCTCCTCAGCCACTGCCTGTCTGCGGGCCTCCGGTATCCTATATGGTTTCAACCGGATGCACTTTTGAGGGTCCGTGACAATGTCATGTTCAATGACATGGGTACAACCAGGTTTATCCGAGAACACATCAGAATTCCTAAGGAGGAACTCCCTTACTTCCTGAGCTTGGGGACCCGTCAAAGCTTCAGATACTTTTACATCAGGGATTCCTCCCTGCTGTGGGATGCTGAGCAACTCAGCCGCCATAGCAACTGGTGGCTCCTTCCAGGCTTTTAACAGATTTACATGATAAATCTGTTCCTTTTTTCGCTTATTGGGCTGGTAGACCTTGTAATTTACATCATTAACTCTTTCTACAATTTCATAGGGCCCCTGCCATTTTGCTAGAAACTTACTTTCTGCGGTGGGCACAAGAACCAATACCCGATCCCCTGGGTGAAAAACCCGAAGTCGGGCATCCTGATTATAAACGCGGCTTTGAGCCTCCTGAGCCTGTCTCATATGTTCTCTCACGATTGGCATCACTGCTGAAATGCGATCCTGCATCTGTAGGACATGCTCCACCACAGACCGATGGGGAGAGGGCTCTTCCTCCCAGGACTCTTTAGCTATATCCAAGAGTCCCCGAGGATGTCGCCCATACAAGAGCTCGAATGGGGAAAAACCAGTGGAAGACTGGGGTACCTCGCGCACAGCAAACAACAAGTAAGGTAATAGACAGTCCCAATCCTTCCCATCTGCTTCGACCACCCTTTTCAGCATCCCTTTGAGAGTTTTGTTAAAGCGTTCAACCAAACCATCAGTCTGAGGGTGGTAGACTGATGTCCTTAGTTGCTTTATCCCAAGTAGCTTGCACAAATCTCTCATTACTTTCGACATGAAAGGTGTCCCCTGATCTGTTAAGATCTCCTTGGGGATACCAGTTCTGGACTAGTTCCCTAGCAATTAGCTTTGCTGAGGTGTTTCGCAGAGGTACAGCTTCAGGATATCTGGTGGCATAGTCTAAAACCACTAGGATGTATTGATGTCCCCGTGCCGATCTTACCAGGGGTCCTACCAAATCCATGGCAATTCTTGGGCAGAGGCACCAAAGGACCCCGGTAATGAGGGGCAGGGGACGTCAATTGACATTCTGGGCAAGACTCACAATAGCGCCTAACCTCTGCAAACACCCCAGGCCAATAAAACCTCCTCAGAATTCTTTGTTGAGTTTTTTCTGTAGCAAGGTGACCCCCTAGTGGATTCTTATGGGCCAGATCCAGTACCACCCTGCGGTGTGACTGAGGTACGACCAGTTGCTCAACAACCTCTCCATTTAAATTATCTACCCGGTACAGAAGGTCATGGTTAACTGCAAAGTGCGGAAAAACTCTCTCAAGATGCCCAGACTGTGTTTTCTCATCAATCACAGTCACATTCTCCCAGGCTCTAGCTAAGGTAGGGTCCTGTAACTGGGCAGTGCCAAACTGGTCTCGGGAGCATTCCAAATCTGGCAGGTTAACGTCTTCCTGTGTCACCAGAGTCTCCCCTGATGTTTCTGCAAACACCTCTAAAGGGAAATCATCAGGCTCCGGGGGAGCTACTTTTGGAGTTGGGACTTCATCCCTCACATAGTCAAACTCTGCTTTTGAGTCTCCTTCTAGGAAAACACCTGTGCTGGCAGAGTCCAGAGACTTAGCTTCCCACAACTTCCAGAACAGTGGGAAATCACGTCCCAGGATAACACTGTAAGCTAGAGCCTCAGATACAGCCACAATATGAAAGGCAGACCCGACATGGGTCTCAAATTCCACTATGGCTGTTGGGTAGGTCTTCACATCCCCATGGATGCATTGAACTGTAACCTGCTGTCCCAGGATCTGGTTTGTGTCCATCAATTTGGCTTCTATCAGCGTGACCAGACTCCCAGAATCCAGCAGCGCCTGTACTGCCTTGCCTCCAACTTTAACCACTTGAGGACCTAGGGCTTTCTACCCCTTAAGGACCGGCCACTTTTTTTCCATTCAGACCACTGCAGCTTTCACGGTTTATTGCTCGCTCATACAACCTACCACCTAAATGAATTTTGGCTCCTTTTCTTGTCACTAATAAAGCTTTCTTTTGGTGCTATTTGATTGCTCCTGCAATTTTTACTTTTTATTATATTCATCAAAAAAGACATGAATTTTGGCAAAAAAATGATTTTTTTAACTTTCTGTGCTGACATTTTTAAAATAAAAGTAAAATTTCTGTATACATGCAGCGCGAAAAATGTGGACAAACATGTTTTTGATAAAAAAAAAACCCATTCAGTGTATATTTATTGGTTTGGGTAAAAGTTATAGCGTTTACAAACTATGGTGCAAAAAGTGAATTTTCCCATTTTCAAGCATCTCTGACTTTTCTGACCCCCTGTCATGTTTCATGAGGGGCTAGAATTCTAGGATAGTATAAATACCCCCCAAATGACCCCATTTTGGAAAGAAGACATCCCAAAGTATTCACTGAGAGGCATAGTGAGTTCATAGAAGATATTATTTTTTGTCACAAGTAAGCGGAAAATGACACTTTGTGAGAAAAAAAAAAAAAAAAAAAAAAAAAGTTTCCATTTCTTCTAACTTGCGACAAAAAAAAAAGAAATCTGCCACGGACTCACCATGCCCCTCTCTGAATACCTTGAAGGGTCTACTTTCCAAAATGGGGTCATTTGTGGGGTGTGTTTACTGACCTGACATTTTGGTGGGTGCTAAATTGTAAGCACCCCTGTAAAGCCTAAAGGTGCTCATTGGACTTTGGACCCCTTAGCGCAGTTAGGCTGCAAAAAAGTGCCACACATGTGGTATTGCCGTACTCAGGAGAAGTAGTATAATGTGTTTTGGGGTGTATTTTTACACATACCCATGCTGGGTGGGAGAAATATCTCTGTAAATGACAATTTGTTAATTTTTATAACACACAATTGTCCATTTACAGAGATCTTTCTCCCACTCAGCATGGGTATGTGTAAAAATACACCACAAAACACATTATACTACTTCTCCTGAGTACGGCGATACCACATGTGTGGCACTTTTTTGCACCCTAACTGCGCTAAAGGGCCCAAAGTCCAATGAGTACCTTTAGGATTTCACAGGTCATTTTGAGAAATTTCGTTTCAAGACTACTCCTCACGGTTTAGGGCCCCTAAAATGCCAGGGCAGTATAGGAACCCCACAAATGACCCCATTTTAGAAAGAAGACACCCCAAGGTATTCCGTTAGGAGTATGGTGAGTTCATAGAAGATTTTATTTTTTGTCACAAGTTAGCGGAAAATGACACTTTGTGAAAAAAAACTATTAAAATCAATGTCCGCTAACTTGTGACAAAAAAATAAAAACTTCTATGAACTCGCCATACTACTAACGGAATACCTTGGGGTGTCTTCTTTCTAAAATGGGGTCATTTGTGGGGTTCCTATACTGCCCTGGCATTTTAGGGGCCCTAAACCGTGAGGAGTAGTCTTGAAACGAAATTTCTCAAAATGACCTGTGAAATCCTAAAGGTACTCATTGGACTTTGGGCCCTTTAGCGCAGTTAGGGTGCAAAAAAGTGCCACACATGTGGTATCGCCATACTCGGGAGAAGTAGTACAATGTGTTTTGGGGTGTATTTTTACACATACCCATGCTGGGTGGGAGAAATACCTCTGTAAATGGACAATTGTGTGTAAAAAAATCAAAAGATTGTCATTTACAGATGTATTTCTCCCACCCAGCATGGGTATGTGTAAAAATACACCCCAAAACACATTATACTACTTCTCCCGAGTACGGCGATACCACATGTGTGGCACTTTTTTGCACCCTAACTGCACTAAGGGGCCCAAAGTCCAATGAGTAACTTTAGGATTTCACAGGTCATTTTTGTTTCAAGACTACTCCTCGCGGTTTAGGGCCCCTAAAATGCCAGGGCAGTATAGGAACCCCACTAATGACCCCATTTTAGAAAGAAGACACCCCAAGGTATTCCGTTAGTAGTATGGTGAGTTCATAGAAGTTTTTATTTTTTTGTCACAAGTTAGCGGACATTGATTTTAATAGTTTTTTTTCACAAAGTGTCATTTTCCGCTAACTTGTGACAAAAAATAAAATCTTCTATGAACTCACCATACTCCGTACGGAATACCTTTGGGTGTCTTCTTTCTAGAATGGGGTCATTTGTGGGGTTCCTATACTGCCCTGGCATTTTAGGGGCCCTAAACCGTGAGGAGTAGTCTTGAAACCAAATGTCGCAAAATGACCTGTGAAATCCTAAAGGTACTCATTGGACTTTGGGCCCCTTAGCGTACTTAGGGTGTAAAAAAGTGCCACACATGTGGTACCGCCGTACTCAGGAGAAGTAGTATAATGCGTTTTGGGGTGTATTTTTACACATACCCATGCTAAGTGGGAGAAATATCTCTGTAAATGACAATTGTTTGATTTTTTTACACACAATTGTCCATTTACATAGAAATTTCTCCCACCCAGCATGGGTATGTGTAAAAATACACCCCAAAACACATTATACTACTTTTCCTGAGTACGGCGGTACCACATGTGTGACACTTTTTTGCAGCCTAGGTGCGCTAAGGGGCCCAACGTCCTATTCACAGATCATTTTGAAGCATTTGTTTTCTAGACTACTCCTCGCGGTTTAGGGGCCCTAAAATGCCAGGGCAGTATAGGAACCCCACAAGTGACCCCATTTTAGAAAGAAGACACCCCAAGGTATTCCGTTAGGTGTATGGCGAGTTCATAGAAGATTTTATTTTTTGTCACAAGTTAGTGAAAAATGACACTTTGGGAAAAAAAACCCAATAAAAATTAATTTCCGCTAACTTTTGACAAAAAATAAAATCTTCTATGAACTCGTCATACACCTAACAAAATACCTTGGGGTGTCTTTTTTTCTAAAATGGGGTCACTTGTGGGGTTCCTATACCGCCCTGGCATTTTACAGGCCCAAAACCGTGAGTAGTCTGGAAACCAAATGTCTCAAAATGACTGTTCAGGGGTATAAGCATCTGCAAATTTTGATGACAGGTGGTCTATGAGGGGGCGAATTTTGTGGAACCGGTCATAAGCAGGGTGGCCTTTTAGATGACAGGTTGTATTGGGCCTGATCTGATGGATAGGAGTGCTAGGGGGGGTGACAGGAGGTGATTGATGGGTGTCTCAGGGGGTGGTTAGAGGGGAAAATAGATGCAATCAATGCACTGGGGAGGTGATCGGAAGGGGGTCTGAGGGGGATCTGAGGGTTTGGCCGAGTGATCAGGAGCCCACACGGGGCAAATTGGGGCCTGATCTGATGGGTAGGTGTGCTAGGGGGTGACAGGAGGTGATTGATGGGTGTCTCAAGGTGTGATTAGAGGGGGGAATAGATGCAAGCAATGCACTGGCGAGGTGATCAGGGCTGGGGTCTGAGGGCATTCTGAGGGTGTGGGCGGGTGATTGAGTGCCCTAGGGGCAGATAGGGGTCTAATCTGATAGGTAGCATTGACAGGGGGTGATTGATGGGTAATTAGTGGGTGTTTAGGGTAGAGAATAGATGGAAACACTGCGCTTGGGTGGTGATCTGATGTCGGATCTGCAGGCGATCTATTGGTGTGGGTGGGTGATCAGTTTGCCCGCAAGGGGCAGGTTAGGGGCAGATTGATGAGTGGCAGTGACAGGGGGTGATTGATGGGTGGCTGTGACAGGGGGTGATTGATGGGTGATAGGTGACTGGCAGGTGATTGACAGGTGATCAGTGGGTTATTACAGGGAAGGACAGATGTAAATATTGCACTGGCGAATTGATAAGGGGGGGTCTGAGGGCAATCTGAGCGTGTAGGCGGGTGATTGGGTGCCTGCAAGGGGCAGATAGGGTCTGATCTGATGGGTAACAGTGACAGGTGGTGATAGGGGGTGATTGATGGGTAATTAGTGGGTGTTTAGAGGAGAGAATAGATGTAAACGCTGCGCTTGGGTGGTGATCTGATGTCGGATCTGCGGGCGATCTATTTGTGTGGGTGGGTGATCAGATTGCCCGCAAGGGGCAGGTTAGGGGCTGATTGTTGGGTGGCAGTGACAGGGGGTGATTGATGGGTGATAGGTGATTGGCAGGTGATTGACAGGTGATCAGTGGGTTATTACAGGGAAAGACAGATGTAATTAATGCACTGGCGAATTGATAAGGGGGGGGTCTGAGGGCAATCTGAGCGTGTGGGCGGGTGATTGGGTGCCCGCAAGGGGCAGATTAGGGTCTGATCTGATAGGTAACAGTGACAGGTGGTGATAGGGGGTGATTGATGGGTGATTGATGGGTAATTAGTGGGTGTTTAGAGAAGATAACAGATGTAAACGATACATTTGGGAGGTAATCTGACGGCGGGTTTGCGGGCGATCTAATGGTGTGGGTGGGTGATCAGATTGCCCGCAAGGGGCAGGTTAGGGGCTGATTGATGGGTGGCAGTGACAGGGGGTGATTGATGGGTGATAGGTGATTGGCAGGTGATTGACAGGTGATCAGTGGGTTATTACAGGGAAGAACAGATGTAATTAATGCACTGGTGAATTGATAAGGGGGGGTCAGAGGGCAATCTGAGCGTGTGGGCGGGTGATTGGGTGCCCGCAAGGGGCAGATTAGGGTCTGATCTGATAGGTAAAAGTGACAGGTGGTGATAGGGGGTGATTGATGGGTGTTTAGAGGAGAGAATAGATGTAAACAATGGATTTGGGAGGTGATCTGATGTCGGATCTGCGGGCGATCTATTGGTGTGGGGGGGTGATCAGATTGCCCGCAAGGGGCAGGTTAGGGGCTGATTGATGGGTGGCAGTGACAGGGGGTGATTGATGGGTGATTGACAGGCGATTGACAGGTGATTGACAGGTGATCAGGGGGGATAGATGCATACAGTACATGGGGGAGGGGGTCGGGGGGGGGGGGTCTGGGGAGAATCTGAGGGGTGGGGGGGTGATCAGGAGGGAGCAGTGGGCAGGGGGGGGGGATAAAAAAAAATAGCGTTGACAGATAGTGACAGGGAGTGATTGATGGGTGATTAGGGGGGTGAATTGGGTGCAAACAGGGGTCTGGGGGGTGGGCAGGGGGGGGGGGGGGGGTCTGATGGGTGCTGTGGGCGATCTGGGGCAGGGGGGGTAAAAAATCAGTGTGCTTGGTGCAGACTAGGGTGGCTGCAGCCTGCCCTGGTGGTCCCTCGGACACTGGGACCACCAGGGCAGGAGGCAGCCTGTATAATACACTTTGTAAACATTACAAAGTGTATTATACACTTTGTATGCGGCGATCGTCGGGTTAACATCCCGCCGGCGCTTCCGTATGGCCGGCGGGATGTTGCGGCGGGTGAGCGGCGCCAGGCGGAGGATCGCGTCACGGATGACGCGATCGCTCCGCCCATGCCCCTACAAGGACCGCCGCCAATTGTCTATACGGCGGTCCTTGCGGGGTGCACTTCCCGGCCGCCAATTGTACATACGGCGGTCGGGAAGTGGTTAACAGCAGCCATATGTGTGCCTGTGGTAGAGAGAAATGCTGGGCGAGCAAAGAATGACACTCGCCGAGCTGTGTCACATTCCATGGGCTCAGCAGTGGAAGGGCAGTTGGCGACTATATGCCCAGGCTGTCGGCAGCGCCAGCAGGTAGGTAGTCCGGACGAGCTTGGGGCTGTAGCAGCTGCGGAACCCCCTCTTTCAGGCTGCAGTCGACCACTCCGGAACCCCCGAGCTCCAGCATACCTGTCTGTTGCCCCGGGCAGCCTCTTCTTTGGCCCTTGACTTTCTGACTGTCTGTCTCCTGCAAGATACCCTTCTGCAGCTAGATATCGTTCTATCATCTCAACCATTTGATCTGCAGTCTGTGGATCTGCGTGGCTGACCCATTTTCTCAAGGTGTGTGGTAGTGCTGTGAGAAAACGATCCATGGTCACACGCTCGACAATCTGTGGTGCTGTCAGGGTTTCTGGTTGTAGCCATTTTCGTACCAGGTGGCAGAGGTCATGCATTTGAGACCTGGGAGACGTGTCAGTTTGATACGACCACCGATGAACTCGCTGAGCCCTTACTGCTACAGTAACGCCCAGTCGGCAAAGAATCTCCTTCTTTAATTTATCGTAATCATGTGCACTTTCAGGAGTCAAGTCAAAATACGCCTTCTGTGACTCTCCAGTTAGAAATGGAGCAACCAGGCCTGCCCACTGAGTTTTGGGCCAATCCTCCCGCAGAGCTGTGCGTTCAAACGTATGGAGAAAGGCCTCTACATCGTCATGAGGGGTCATTTTCTGCAGGAAATGGCTTACTCGTACAATCCCTGGGGTAACACCTCCGGATAGATTTTCCTGACTTCTTTGAGACAACTGCTGCAGAACTTCTTTCAAAGTTTTTCGGTCCTGCTCCGCTGCCTCAGCTATTGCGGCTGTTGCTTCAGCATATACTTGTCTGTCCCTTTCAGCCGCTTGTGACTGGGCTAGCCTGTCCCTCTCGGCTGCATCCGACAGAGCTGAAATCTGTGCACTGAGAAGGCGGACTGTCTCCAGATGAGCTTCCTGGTGCCTGACATTCGCATCTTGGAGTGCCTGCTGCTGTCTGTCACTGGCTTCTTGAAGCCGAGAATTTGTCTCTCGCTGCACATTGTTGGCTTCCTGCTGTGCTGCACTCAGTTGTGCTAAACGCAACACAAGATCCTCCATTTCAGGTGCATATAATTTGCATGCAAAAAAAAATAAAACATTTTTCTTCTTTTTTTTTACTGTCTTTACACCACGCTTCTGCAGTGATATTCGTTGCACACTGTAGCGGATCCTAGTGCCCGCATCCTCCACCAATTGTGGGGTGCTACCCACACTCAGGGGGTCTTGAGTGCAGAAATAGGAATACTTCCAGCAGGTTCAAGTGCAAGCAGGCCAATGCCTGTGCTTTATTAGCTAGTTGCTCAGCAAAAAAAATAAACAAACCCAAAATAAATCCTAGCCGTCTGGCTCCTAAACACCTCACTAGGTAATGCTAACTAGTCTAAACAAAAACAGTCTCTTTTTAGCAACAGGAAACAAATGCAGAGCAACTTACATTAGCTGTAATTTCTCATCAGCACACAGCAGGCCAAGGGCTCCTTTCCTCTCAGTCTTCAGTGTCAGACTGAATCCAGAGCCCCACCCAATCTCAGACCTGCTAAACTAAATAACTCACCTGTGTAACAACACAGGCTGAAAACATCCCGGAATGGACCGGATGGCCAGGGAACCCACCCTGCTCTTCCCTGGCCAACTCCAGGACCCTAACTGGATTTCCTTTTTCCACATAACTTGCAGATAAAAGAAAATCTACACTTTCCTGGAGTTTTTTTTAGAAAATACAGCGCTGGAGTCTGGGTGAAATATAAACCCCTCCCAGACCCTTTCTGTAAAGCACTGTGACACCTTGTCACAACATTTATATGTATTGTGATGGTCAGAGCAGATGTCTTTTTCTTTCAGGTCTGGATTTGAAGGAAAAGGTTCTGAATGTTGTTGCACATTTGCAACAATGCTTTCATGCATATTAGTATGGGATCCAGGGCCGGCGTGTATTGGGAGAAGGATAGGCCATGCACGCCACTCCTCCAAGTCCAGGCCTGAGTCTCGCAGACGGAGGGTTAATGGATTCACCTGGGTGAATTTGGATAAATGGCTGTATCACCCAGAATACAGTGGGCTGTATGTGGAGCAAGCAGGCTCCTGAAGGGCTGCCAGGCCTGTAGCAGCAGGGAAGCTGCTGATGCGGAAGTGCTGAAGGGGAGTTGGACTCCAGTACTGGTAAACCAGGAGAAGCCTGGAAAAGGTGAGTGGCACCAGGGCTGCCATTAGGCCCGTGGCAGGGTGTCACTGAAAAGCCAGTGTGGCTGCAGAAGGCTGTATATTTTTGTCACTGTTTAAAGGACTTACGAGGCCAAGTCCATCAAAAAAAATAAAAAAAAGTTAGCTACCTTGCTCAGCTTGTAAGGCACGGAGGACGCCGTCCGCGCCCTCCGTGCCGTTCCGCCTGGTCCCCGCCGCTGCACAGCCCCCCGAACGGTCCCCGACCGCGCAGCCCGGGTCGGGCTCCCCAGCCCTTACCAAGATGGCCGGCAGAGCTGGCCGCGGCTACGCAGTCCGCATAGCCGCCAGTGCGGCTGAGCAGCTCTAAGGCCAACCCCCCGATCCACGCAACAGTAGCGTGGATCGGGGGGTTGGCCTTAGAGCTGCGCAGCCGCACTCGCGGCTATGCGGACTGCGCAGCCGCGGCCAGCTCCGCCGGCCATCTTGGTACAGGCTGGGGAGCCCGACCCGGGCCGCGTGGTCGGGGACCGTTCGGGGGGCTGTGCAGCGGCGGGGACCAGGCGGAACGGCACGGAGGGCGCGGACGGCGTCCTCCGTGCCTTACAAGCTGAGCAAGGTAGCTAACTTTTTTTTTTTTGATGGACTTGGCCTCGTAAGTCCTTTAAGGACATTGTTTGACTTACAATAAAGCTGGATTGTTTTATTTTTACGCTAAAAAGACTCACTGGCTGGTGTGTTGTGACCCTTGATGCTGCTGACCTACTCTACCAATGAGTTAAAACCTCCAGAATATCACAGTATATATACTATATATATATACTGTAATGTAATGTACTGTATATTATATATATACTCTCTGCCTGCTGCCTGCACCGACATCTGCCTGGATTTTGACTACTCTCTGCCTGCCGCCTGCACCGACTTCAGCCTGGATTTTGACTACTCTCTGCCTGCCGCCTGCACTAAATTCTGCCTGGATTTTGACTACTCTCTGCCTACCGCCTGCACCAACTTCTGCCTGGATTTTGACTGCTCTCTGCCTGCCTTTTTGTACAGTTTCACAATCTTTTAACCACCCTGGCGTTCTATTAAGATCGCCAGGGTGGATGCGCAGCAGTATTTTTTTTTTTTATCCCCATCATGTAGCTAGCCTAGCGCCTCCCACCCCTCCGATCGCCGCCGGCGCACTCGCCCATAAGGAAATCCCGTTCTGAATGGGATTTCCTTTAGGGCTTCCCCCGTCGCCATGGTGACGATTGTGATGACGTCATCGCCATCCACTGATTGGCCAGGCTGCACACTGGGTCTGGTGGGGCCTCTATCGCAGCACATCGGCGGCGGGTGGCGGCGATCACAGTAGACACGCAGCAAGCAAAGTGCTTGCTGCGTGTTTGAAAAAAAAATGAAGAAAATCGGCCCGGCGGGGGCCTGAGCGACGCCCTCCGGCGGTAATGGACGAGCTGAGCTCGTCCATACCGCTAAGGAGGTTAATAGTGCATAAACACATCAGACCATAGTCTTTGGAAAATGAAAGATCACAGACCAATTTAACCCCTTTCCATGTAGTATGAGAGCCATACCTACACAGTCTATTCTATTGAGCTGAACTCCCCATCAGACAGAAATCTTTGCAAGATGCTGCACACAAAGATGCTGTACACCTGCAACAGATCAGTATCTGCAAAAGATCAGTTCCTGCAAAATGCATTCATAGTCTATGATATCTGCAGATTCTCATACACATCTTGTTTAACAGACATTCATCTGCAGATCAGATCCACCAGGATGGATCTTCAGATCTGCAGATGATTGTCTGATCTGCAGATGAATGTCTGTTAAACAAGGTGTGTATGAAGATCTGCAGATATCATAGACTATGAATGCATTTTTCAGGAATGGATCTTTTGCAGGAACAGATCTTTTGAATGTGTACAGCATCTTTGTGTTCAGCATCTTGCAAAAATTTCTATCTGATGGGGAGTTCAGCTCATTAGAATAGACTATATAGAGCAGTGTTTCCCAACCGCTGTTCTGCGGCACACTAGTGTGCCGCGGGATGTTGCCTGGTGTGCCGTGCGGGGATCCCCAACCTGTGGTCCGGGACGCAGGATTGTCCTTTTCCGCCCCCCCTCCCGCCCGTCCACCGCGGCCGCCGCTGCTTTTATTACCTTAGCAGCGGCCGCTCTCCCCTCTCCAGCCATGTATTTATTCAAGCAGCGTCTCTCCCGGCTGCTCTGTGTGTGATGCGCAGGAAGCAGGGCTTGGATACATATCGCCGTTACAGGAAGCCGCTGCCTTGCTTCCTGCCGCATCACACAGAGCAGCCGGGAGATACGCTGCTTGAATAAATACACGCGCCGGAGAGGGGAGAACGGCCGCTGTTAAGGTAATAACAGCGGCGGGGACCACCACCTACCCATACTGGCTATACCGGGGCACTATACTAGGGCACTATACTGGCTATCCTGGGGCACTATACTAGCTATCCTGGGGCGCTATCCTGGGGCACTATTCTGGCTATACTGGGGCACTATCCTGGGGCACTATACTGGCTATCCTGGGGCACTATACTAGCTATACTGGGGCACTATACTGGCTATACTGGGGCACTATACTGGCTATCCTGGGGCACTATACTAGCTATCCTGGGGCACTATCCTGGGGCACTATACTGGCTATACTGGGGCACTATTCTGGCTATACTGGGGCACTATTCTGGCTATACTGGGGCACTATACTGGGGCACTATACTGGCTATCCTGGGCACTATACTAGCTATACTGGGGCACTATCCTGGGGCACTATACTGGCTATCCTGGGGCACTATACTGGGGCACTATACTGGCTATCCTGGGCACTATACTAGCTATACTGGGGCGCTATCCTGGGGCACTATACTGGCTATCCTGGGGCACTATACTAGCTATCCTGGGGCGCTATCCTGGGGCACTATACTGGCTATACTGGGGCACTATTCTGGCTATACTGGGGCACTATACTAGCTATACTGGGGCACTATACTGGGGCGCTATCCTGGGGCACTATACTGGCTATCCTAGGGCACTATACTAGCTATCCTGGGGCGCTATCCTGGGGCACTATACTGGCTATACTGGGGCACTATTCTGGCTATACTGGGGCACTATACTGGCTATACTGGGGCACTATACTGGCTATCCTGGGGCACTATACTAGGGGACTATACTAGCTATACTGGGGCGCTATCCTGGGGCACTAAACTGGCTATACTGGGGCACTATACTGGCTATACTGGGGCACTATACTGGCTATACTGGGGCACTATTCTAGGGCACTATACTAGCTATACTGGGGCACTATACTGGGACACTATTCTGGCTATACTGGGGCACTATACTGGGGCACTATACTAGCTATACTGGGGCACTATTCTGACTATACTGGGGCACTATACTAGCTATACTGGGGTACTATACTGGGGCACTATACTAGCTATACTGAGGCTGCTAAACTCCCTATACTGGGGCAACTATGCTAGCTATGCAGCCGCACCCCAGCCCCCCCCCCCCCCCCCCCCCCCCGGAAAGGTTGGGAACCACTGATATAGAGTATGGCTCTCATACTACATGGAAGGGGGTAAAATTGGTCTGTGATCTTTCATTTTCCAAAGACTATGGTCTGATGTGTGTATGCACCTTTAGTTTATTCTTAAATTTAATTAATTCAACAAATTTGTGTTCTAGTCTTTTATTTACATGCAGAATGTTTACAAGGCTTTTATTCTAACATATTTTGGTGAGCTACGACTTAAGAATTGGAGGCCTACAATTCTTGAAAAATAATGTACCGCTTTTGACTCATAATTTCAGACAGAAATGCACTGCCAGAGAGGTTATGTGTAAGCAAAGAATGTTCCATAACTACTGTCCGTAAGATTTTCCACATAAAAAACACTCTAAGGCCTCTTGCACACTGCAAGTGATTCCAATTCCACTTTTTAATCGGTTTTTACATCCGATTCCGATTTGCAGTTTGCTCCCTGCACACTGCAAATCGGAATCTGAATCGGAGGTAAAAACTGATTAAAAAGCGGAATCTGAATCGGAATCGCTTGCAGTGTGCAAGAGGCCTTAGGGCTGGTGCACACCAAGAGCACTTCTAAGCGCTTTTTAAATCGCCAGCACTTTGAAAAGCGCTTGGCTAATGTTAACCTATGAGGGTGTTCCCACAGCAGCATTGTGATTTTTTCAAAATCCCAAACGCACTGCATGTAGCATTTTTTGGAGCGAGTCAGCTTGAATGAATGAGCAAAAAAACGCTCAATTATTAAAAATCGTGCTAAAAATCAGCTTACAAAATCGCTAGCGATTGCTATTGCGATTTTGGTGTGCGCTAGCCCTTACTGTGAAGACCTTTTTCTACACAGGTGATAAAATCCCCTTTACTCTATGCATACAACATGTCCTCTTGTTCTTTGTACTGCTGAAAAAGTTACTATTTTTTTAGTGGATCCGAGATGAACTTTTACACATTGCATAATTGTGTTGTTTTCATATATACCGTAGTTTATAGGATTGACTTATCAGTCTTATCAGCTTTTTGAACAATAGCAAAATACTTATTTTAGCTGTTTCAACTTGTTTCACGACAAAAGTTGTTCAACAATTGTGCTACATAAAAAACCGCTGTGGAGCGTGTGTGTGAGACTTTACAGTTAGCTAAAAAGAGATTTTTTTATAATTTCAATTAGAAACTAGATAATGGAGACACAGACATAGCCAAGGTCAACATAATCTTATGCTGAAATTAGTGACGGCAGCAGGCATTAAATGTTATGTTCACTTAGTGATTATGGCTTGATAAAATGTGAAATTGATATGCATTGTTTATTCAAAAGCTTTTGCATGTTTTGCAGTGCCATCTGGCAGTTTTATCCAGAAGTGATGCAACTGCACCTTAATTATGTTTAGTAGTTCCATATAAAAAGAGAATTATTAAATGGAATTATTTAGATAGATAACTGCCTTGGGACTGGTCTTGTCTCTGACGTGGCATGGGATTTACACCACCAAATTCCTGCAGTCCTGTGACGATTCAGTGTGTACGCTGCTGGTGATTTGGCTGTGGCATGACAGCCTAGTAGTTTGTGCAATGGTAAGGAGCCAGTTTTATTGGCTCCTTACCATGTAAGCCAATCACAGTGATTTCTAGGCAGAGAGAAACAAATTTGCTTTCTCTCCCGCCAGTTGGTAGTGATCTCTGCAGCTGTTTTGGTCTGTGTATTACAGACTGATCTAAAGTTACAAACGCACATAACATTACATATATTCCCCCCATAACCCCTCTGATCCCTTCCCAACCACCACCTTTTATGTAGGTATAGATAGAAGTGTATATACAGTGCTGCCCATAATTATTCATACCCCTGGCAAATTTTGACTTAAAGTTACTTTTATTCAACCAGTTAGTAATTTTTTGACGGGAAATGACATAGGTTTCTCCCAAAAGATAATAAGACAATGTACAAGAGGCATTATTGTGGGGGAAAAAAAACATTTCTCAGCTTTTATTTACATGTGAGCAAAAAGTGTCCAGTCCAAAATTATTTATACCCTTCTCAATAATCAATAGAAAACCTTTATTGGCTATTACAGCAATCAAACGCTTCCTATAATTGCAGACTAGCTTTTTTGCATGTCTCCACAGGTATTTTTGCCCATTCATCTTTAGCAATGGGCTCCAAATCATTCCGGTTGGAGGGTCTTCTTGCCATCACCCTGATCTTTAGCTCCCTCCACAGACTCTCAATTGGATTCAAGTCAGGACTCTGGCTGGGCCATTTCAAAATGTTAATGTTGTTGTCTGCTAACCATTGCCGCACCAGTTAAGCTGTGCATTTTGGGTCATTATCATGCTGAAATGTCCACTGGTGGCCAAGGCCAAGTTTCTCTGCAGACTGCCTGTTGTTGTAGATGAGAATCCTTATGTATTGCTCTTTTTTCATGGTGCCATTTACTGTGATTAGGTTCCCTGGTCTATTGGTTGAAAAAGAGCCCCAAAGCGTTAGGTTTCCCTCACCATGTTTGACAATAGGGATGTTGTTCTTTGGGTTGAAGGCTTCTCCTCGTTTATGCCAAATAAAGAAAACGTCATTGTGACCAAACAATTCAATTTTGTTACATAACATGCATAACACAGAAGACCAGAAGTCTTCTTCTTTGGTCAGATGAGCATTTGCAAAGGCCAAGCGAGCTTTTGTGTGCCTTATCTGGAGAAGTAGTGTTCTCCTTGGTCTGCAACCGTGGAACCCAGCAGTGTGCAGTGTCCGTTGGATTGTCTGCCTTGAGATATTGCCACCAGCAGAGCTCAGATTCACCAGGCTGGCCTTGGTGATAACCCTTTTCACCTCTCTCACTATCCTCCTGGCCAGCACAGGTGTCACTTTAGGCTTCCGACCACATCCTCCACATTATTTTTTTAATAATACTTTGCACTGTAGCCACTGGAACTTGAAAACCTTTCCTGACTTGTGAGCAGCCACAAGGCACAGCCACAGGTCCTTACTGAGCTTGTTTGTCTTAGCCATGATTGTCCACAAACCAACTGCAGAGAGCTGCTGATTTTCACCTGTTGAGTTGATTAAAACAGCTATTCCCAATTATTTAGGATAATAAGGATGTTTAGAACAGCTTGGACTATTTGGAATGGTATAGAACTTTGGATTTTCCCACAGACTGTGACCATTTGTGAAGGGTATGAATAATTTTGGACTGGGCACTTTTTGCTCAAATGTAAATAAAAGCCGTGAAATGTTTTTTTCCGCAATAATGCCTCTTGTTCATCATCTTATTATCTTTTGGAAGACATCTATTTTATTTCCGGCAAAAAAAAAAAAAAATACTTGCTGGTTAAATAAAAGTAACTTTAAATCAAAATTTGCCAGGGGTATGAATAATTAGATGTAGATAGGAGTGTATAAGTAGTGCAGTGTAGATAGCATATAGTGTAGTGTAGATAGTATTGTATATATAGTATTATAAATACAGTGCTGCCAATAATTATTCATACTCCAGGCAAATTTTGACTTATAGTTACTTTTATTCAACCAGCAAGTAATTTTAGGGCTCCAGGGATGCAGACCAAGGAGGATGCCACTTCTTCAGATAAGGCACACAAAAGCTTGCTTGGCCTTTGCAAATGCTCATCTGGACAAAGAAGAAGACTTCTGGTCTTCTGTGTTATGTCAGATGAAACAAAAGTTGAATTATTTGGTCACAATGATGTTTCCTTCATTGGGCGTAAAAGAGAAGTTTTCAACCCAAAGAACACCATCCCCACTGTCAAACATGGTGGTGGGAACCTAATGCTTTGGGGGAGTTTTTCAGCCAATGGACCAGGGAACCTAATCACAGTAAATAGCACTATGAAAAAGAGCAATACATGAGGATTCTCAACGACAACATCAGGCAGTCTGCAGAGAACCTTGGCCTTCGGCACCAGTGGACATTTCAGCATGACAATGCAAAAGTGGTGGAGAAATGGGTAACGTTTTTGAGTGGCCAGAGTCCTGACATGAATCCAATTGAGAATCTGTGGAGGGAGCTAAAGATCAGGGTGATGGCAAGAAGACCCTCCAACCTGAAAGATTTGGAGCTCATTGCTAAAGATGTATGGGCAAAAATACCTTTGGAGACATGCGTAAAGCTGGTCTGCAATTATAGGAAGTGTTTGATTGCTGTAATAGCCAATAAAGGCTTTTCTATTAATTATTGAGAAGGGTATGAATAATTTTGGACTGGACACTTTTTGCTCAAATGTAAATAAAAGCTAAGAAATGTGTTTTTTTCCACAATGCCTCTTGTACATCGTCTTATTATCTTTTGGGAGACACGTATTTCATTTCTTGTTAAAAAATTACTTGTTGGTTGAATAAAATAAACTTTAAGTTAAAATTTGCCAGGGGTATGAATAATTATGGGCAGCACTGTATATATATTATAGTGTAGTGTATACAGGATTGTATATACATTGTAGAGTAAACAGGATTGTATATATAGTTTTAAAGAGACTCTGTAACAAACTTTTTAGCCTTAGTTCTTCTATAAGTTCCTTTGCCTGTTCTAATGTGCTGTGGCTTACTGCAGCTTTTCCTAATTGCACAGTGGCTGTGTTATCTCTGTTATACGATCTAATCTGTTTTCTTCTGTGGGCACAGTCAGGCTAAAGCTGGAATGTGTGGAAAGTGCAGGGCTGCTTGTGATTAGTAGAAGCTATACACACCCTCTGCAGGCCCCCTGCACACTCTGTATGACTCACACACTCTGCTTATGTGAGCCTATCAGAAGCTGGTTAGTTTGTTTGTAAACACTGCCTAAAACTGTTACTTACAAGCCAGGTTTGCAGCAGAGAGTGGCAGAAACAGCACAGAGGGGCCCAGGAGAACATAATGAATAGAATGGTATGCTTTTTGCTGTAAAAATGTTAGAGTACAGATTCTCTTTAAGGTAGTCATACATCAGTAGATTATGGACAGATTCAACAGAGACAAATTTATCTCTAATCATATCTGATTAGGGAGAGATTTGCATTTTTCTCGTGCTGCCCATATACTGCAGGTCGATTCCTGTCCGATTTCAGCATGGCCTTGTTTAGGGAATCGGCCGAGCTCACTGCGTCTGCCCCCCCCCCTGCCCGCGTTGCCCCCCTAATGTGTAAATATACATTACCTGTCCTGTGTCAGGCTCTGTGTGGTCCCTGTCTATCCTCTGGGTGGCTCTTCTATAAGGCGCATACACGCTGGCTGACTCGCCGAAGCCAGCGTGTATGCGGCAGAGCCACCTGGAGGACACCACGCGGAGGCTGACACAGCACATTTATACATTCGGGGGTTTCATTGCTTGTTCCGAAATCGGCCGACGTACCGCCGCAAACTCGATCAACCTGACCAACCGACATCTTGCATCATGTGTGATCGAGTAACGCAACCAATTTCCAATTTCAAATTGAAATCGGTTGCATTGTCAGTTGGACCTGCACTTGGCAGCACCGATTTTCAACCAATTCGATAATAATAATCAAATTGGTTGGTCGATTGGCTGCAAAAAGTCGTCTGATGTATGCACACCTTTAGTGTATAGGCTGTGTACATAGTGATTGTTTCTATAGAGGTGTATATACAGGGGCTGTGTAAAATTACTGTATATAGGGGCTGTATCCATATACAGTTTGTTTATTTACTGATCTGGCAAAAGGCAGAAATGGAGACGAGAACATACTCTGCTCAGCAGGTTTAAACATACTTGTGCCTGTCTGATGGAAGCACCCAGAAGCTGGGAGACTCCGGCTTGGAATAGGACCCAATCTCGACTCCAGATGGGAGTCAGATAAATCTCTGGATCAACTCTTCCGGGAATTACCTAGTAATTATATCCATGGATGCCCTTCAATGCAAGGAAAGCATCCATGCCCTCTTTAAATGCGGATATGGTGTTCTCCCCAGAATTTTTTTCCAGCCGGGTGGTACAAAAAAGTAGCCAGGTGGTAAGAAAAAAAAAGCTGGGTGGGGCGAGATGAGAGAATGCAGGGCTGGCGCTTCTCTACTTACAGCTCACCAAAACTAGCTGTTGGAGCACCTGGCTAAAAGAGCATGGGGAGAACACTGTAGAGTTTGCCATAACTACTTCCTGAGGTAAGATGTTCCAGGTTTCAACCACTCTCACTGTAAAGGACTACTTTCTAAATAGACAGCAAAAACGTTTTTCCTCTATACGCTAATCATGTCCCCTTGCCCGTCGTACAACCCTAGGGACAAAAAAAAGCTCATCTGCCAAGCTTTTTGTATAGCCATCTGATGCAATTATATATGTTAATCAGATCACCTCTCAGTCACCTTTTTTCCAAGCTAAATAAGCCCAGTTTGTCCAACCTTTCTTGGTAAGTGAGATCTTCCATCCCTCTGATTCATTTAGTTGCCCGTCTTTGCAGTGGCGGCTCCAGGATTTTTTTGGGGGGTGCTGTGCAGGTGCTGGATCAACTTTCTGGGGTAGCTGATGACCACGGCAAACAATGGGTGTGGCTATAACCTGCGGCACGCGAATAGCGCCGCGGCAAAAAAATTGCGTGATCATGACCGGATGAGGGCGGAGCTGCCTTAATTTAAAGTGAACCTGAGGTGAGAGTGATATGGAGGCTGCCATATTTATTTCCTTTTAAACAATATTAGTTGCCTGGCAGCCCTGCCGATCTATTTGGTTGCAGTAGTGAACTGAATTACACCAGAAACAAGCATGCAGCTAATCTTGTCAGTTCTGACAATATTGTCAGAAACCCTTGACCTGCTGCATGCTTGTTCAGGGTCTATGGTTGAAAGAATTAGAGGCAGAGGACCAGCACGGCAGCCAGGCAACTGGTATTGCTTAAAAGGAGATAAATTCGGCAGCCTTAATATTATTCTCACCTCGGTTCCCTTTAAAAGTGCAACGCAAAGACAGTTGCACTTTTAAAGGGAGACTTGATCAGAAAACACTTCAATCGTGTGGCAGATTTAACCAGAAAACACTTCAATTCAATCATATGTGGCAGATTCAGAAAACACTTCAATCATATGTGGCAGACTTGATCAGAAAACACTTCAATCATATGTGGGCCACATATAACACTTCAATCATGTGTGGCAGACTTGATCAGAAAACACTTCAATCAAGTGGCAGATTTAACCAGAAAACACTTCAATCATGTGTGGCAGACTTGATCAGAAAACACTTCAATCATATGTGGGCCACATGACACTTGAATCATGTGTGGCAGAATTGATCAGAAAACACATCAATCATATGTGGCAGATTCAGAAAACACTTCAATCATGTGTGGCAGACTTGATCAGAAAACACTTCAATCATATGTGGGCCACATATGACACTTCAATCATGTGTGGCAGACTTGATAAGAAAACACATCAATCATATGTGGTAGATTCAGAAAACACTTCAATCATGTGTGGCAGACTTGATCAGAAAACACTTCAATCATATGTGGCAGACTTGATTAGAAAACACTTCAATCATATGTGGGCCAAATATGACACTTCAATCATATGTGGCAGACTTGATCGGAAAACACTTCAATCATATTCGGCAGGCTTGATCAGAAAACACTTCAATCATATGTGGCAGACTGGATCAGAAAACACTTCAATCATATATGGCAGACTTGATAAGAAAACACTTCAATCATATATGGCAGACTTGATCAGAAAACACTTCAATCATATGTGGCAGACTTGATTAGAAAACACTTCAATCATATGTGGGCCACATATGACACTTCAATCATCTGTGGCAGACTTGATCAGAAAACACTTCAATCATGTGTGGCAGACATGATCAGAAAACACTTCAATCATATGTGGGCCACATATGACACTTCAATCATGAGTGGCAGTCTTGATCAGAAAACACTTCAATCATGTGTAGCAGAATTGATCAGAAAACACTTCAATCATGTGTTGCAGACTTGATCAGAAAACACTTCAATCATATGTGGCAGCCTTGATCAGAAAACACTTCAATCATGTGTGGCAGACTTGATCAGAAAACACTTCAATCATATGTGGCAGACTTGATCAGAAAACACTTCAATCGTGTGTGGCAGACTTGATCAGAAAACACTTCAAACATGTGTGGCAGACATGATCAGAAAACGCTTCAATCATATGTGGGCCACATATGACACTTCAATCATCTGTGGCAGACTTGATCAGAAAACACTTCAATCATATGTGGGCCACATATGACACTTCAATCATCTGTGGCAGACTTGATCAGAAAACACTTCAATCATGTGTGGCAGACATGATCAGAAAACACTTCAATCATATGTGGGCCACATATGACACTTCAATCATGAGTGGCAGTCTTGATCAGAAAACACTTCAATCATGTGTAGCAGAATTGATCAGAAAACACTTCAATCATGTGTAGCAGAATTGATCAGAAAACACTTCAATCATATGTGGCAGCCTTGATCAGAAAACACTTCAATCATGTGTGGCAGACTTGATCAGAAAACACTTCAATCATATGTGGCAGACTTGATCAGAAAACACTTCAATCGTGTGTGGCAGACTTGATCAGAAAACACTTCAATCATATGTACCAGACTGGATCAGAAAACACTTCAGTCATATGTGGCAGACTTGATAAGAAAACACTTCAATCTTATGTGGCAGACGTGATCAGAAAACACTTCAATCATGTGTAGCAGACTTGATCAGAAAACACTTCAATCGTGTGGCAGACTTGATCAGAAAACACTTCAATCATATGTGGCAGACTTGATCAGAAAACACTTCAATCATATGTGGCAGACTTGATTAGAAAACACTTCAATCATATGTGGGCCACATATGACATTTCAATGATATGTGGCAGACTTGATCAGAAAACACTTCAATCATGTGTGGCAGACTTGAGCAGAAAACACTTCAATCATGTGTGGCAGACATGATCAGAAAACGCTTCAATCATATGTGGGCCACATATGACACTTCAATCATGAGTGGCAGACTTGATTATTATTATTAATATTATTATTTATTTATAAAGCGCCAACATATTCTGTGGCGCTGTACAATGTAAGAAAACAAACAAGGGATACATAATGATACAGACAATGATATACATCAAATATAAACACTGATACAAGATACAGCACTGCTGATTACAATTTGATTTAACATGATGACTAAAATGTATAAATGTCTAACAGTGTGCAAGCAATAAATTAATAACAGTCCATGACACAAAATCGTGAGAGCCCTGCCCTTGCGAGCTTACAATCTAAAGGAATGGGGTGGAAACAAGAGGTGGGAATGTATACAGTATATGTACAGGCAGTGCGTAATTAGGTTATTTAGTGGGTGCATGGCCTAAGCTAGAGAATATGCTTGTCGGAAAAGGTGGGTTTTGAGGGAGCGTTTAAAGATTTCAAAGGTGGGAGAGTGGCGGATGTGTTGCGGAAGGGCATTCCAGAGGAGGGGTGAGGCATGTGAGAAGTCTTGTACACGTGAATGTGAGGAGGTAATTGTAGAAGAGGATAGAAGAAGCTCATGTGCAGATCTGAGATTGCGGTTGGATTGGTATCTGGAGACTAGTGAGGAGATGTACAGGGGAGAGAGATTGTGGAGAGCTTTGTAGGTTAGGGTTAAGAGTTTGAACTGAATCCTTTCATTAATTGGTAGCCAGTGAAGAGCTTGACAGAGAGGGTCAGCAGAGGAAGAGCGAGAGGAGAGATGAATGAGTCGAGCAGCAAAGTTCAGTACAGAATTGAGCGGTGTTAGTCGGTTAGTTGGAAGTCCACCAAGCAATATATTGCAATAGTCTAATCGAGATATAATAAGAGCATGTACTAACATTTTGGTTGTGTCATGGGAGAAAAAAGGTCGGATACGTGCTATGTTTTTAGTTGGAAATGGCAGGAGCTGGTTAGCGGGCTGCTGCTGTCGGTGAACTGACACGGCTACTAGACGCCGAAAGTCAGTTCACGCTGGGGGGTGCTTTAGGGGTGCTTGAAGAATTTTAGGGGGTGCTTCAGCACTCAAAGCACCCCCTGGCGTCGCCCTGCGTCTTTGTACTCGTTCCAGAAAGTCAATGTCCTTTCTATAGTGTGGTGTACAAAACTGTATCCTATACTGTATCCCATCCCATGTAGACTCACAAGTGATTTACACAGAGGGAGTAGTATGCTAGCATCTTAAGATATTATTTCCCTTTTTATGCACCCCACAATTTTATTCGCTTTAGCTATCGCTAGTTGGGATAGTCAATGGGCTTGATTCACAAAACGGTGCTAACTGTTAGCACGGCTTTTTGCGCCTTTTAGCGCATTTTCGCAATGAAAAACCGTTTTCACACGAAAAACGAAATTTTACAAGTTTTAAAGTCCGCGTTTGTGCGATAACGTGAACGCGACCATTAACGCGTGAAAAATTTGCATTAAAGAGAATCTGTATTGTTAAAATCGCACAAAAGTAAACATACCAGTGCGTTAGGGGACATCTCCTATTACCCTCTGTAATAGGATTTCGCCGCTCCTCGCCGCATTAAAAGTGGTTAAAAACAGTTTTAAAAAGTTTGTTTATAAACAAACAAAATGGCCACCAAAACAGGAAGTAGGTTGATGTACAGCATGTCCACACATAGAAAATACATCCATACATAAGCAGGCTGTATACAGCCTTCCTTTTGAATCTCAAGAGATCATTTGTGTGTTTCTTTCCCCCTGCAGCTATCTTCCACTGAAGTGTCAGGCTGTTTCTTCCTGCAGAGTGCAGAAAGCTGTGCCTGTATGTAATTCCTCAGTATGTGAAAGCCCAGCCAGCTCAGAGGAGGATTTATCCAGCTTGTAAAAGATAAGAGAAGAGAGAAGCTGCTCTAATCCTAAGTAATACACAGGCAGTGTGCAGAGAGGGGCCTGGAAGGGGGAGATGCATCACAGAACCACAACACTGAAGAACTTGGCAGCCTTCCAGACACAGGCTGACAAGTCTGACAAGAGAGAGATAAGTTGATTTATTACAGAGATGGTAATAGTAGAACGTGCTGCAGTAAGCCAGAACACATTAGAATAGCTTTTGGAACTTGTAGGATGATAAAAAACAGGATGCAATTTTTGTTACGGAGTCTCTTTAACGTGCGAACGCAAATTTTTGTGTGTGATAACCGTAATCACGCGAAATTTTGCGCGAACCACTTTTCACAGTGTGCTAACAGTTAGCACCATTTTGTGAATCAAGCCCAATGAGATGTAAATAATTCTGCATTGATGCAGGATTATGCAAATTTTGTATGCAAATTATGAAAAATAAACAGTATACAAGGTACAAAAATAAAAAATTAACAAAACAACAATTAATACAAGACATTCGTGGATTATCACCAGTGTCAGGCCGAGGCGAGAGAGGCTCCAGCCTCAGGGCGCAGTATAGGAAGGGGCGCAAAACTCACTCAGCTATCATTTCTCTATTACATAGTTACATGGGTTGAAAAAAGATATACGTCCATCGCGTTCAACCAGAAAATAAGAAAAAAAATACATATATCCAGGCACATCGCCTCTAGTTAGGACATTAAATAAGTTATTAAGGAAAGGGAGGTGCTGAAGGGGGTGTGGCTAGAAAACAGCAAAAATCTATTAACCCTTCGCATAGTGCAGACATGCATGGTACAGGGCCAGAGTTAGGACACCTATGTTTACCTGGGTACTTCTGCGCAGTATAGGTGACTAAGCATAAGAATGCATTCTTCTGTGAACTAAAACCCCGGCTTTTAACTTAGCTGTAGGGATAACAGTTGTGCCTGGATGAGTGAATCTGGAAATGCATTTGTTTGAACATTTGCATGCGAGAGTGCGAAGGGTTAATAGATTTTTGCTGTTTTCTAGTCACACCCCCTTCAGCACCTCCCTTTCCTTAACCACTTGAGGACCACAGTCTTTTCGCCCCTTAAGGACCAGAGCCTTTTTCTCCATTCAGACCACTGCAGCTTTCACGGTTTATTGCTCGGTCATACAACCTACCACCTAAATGAATTTTACCTCCTTTTCTTGTCACTAATACAGCTTTCTTTTGCTGCTATTTGATTGCTGCTGCGAGTTTTAGTTTTTATTATATTCATCAAAAAAGACATGAATTTTGGCAAAAAAATGACTTTTTTAACTTGCTGTGCTGACATTTTTCAAATAAAGTAAAATTTCCTATACATTTGAGCGCGAAAGTTATTCTGCTACATGTCTTTGATAAAAAAAAAAACATTCAGTGTATATTTATTGGATTGGGTAAAAGTTATAGCGTTTACAAACTATGGTGCCAAAAGTGAATTTTCCCATTTTCAAGCATCTCTGACTTTTCTGCGCACCTGTCAGGTTTCATGAGTGGCTAAAATTCCAGGATAGTACAAATACCCCCCAAATGACCCCATTTTGGAAAGAAGACATCCCAAAGTATTCAGTGAGAGGCATGGTGAGTTCATAGAAGATTTTATTTTTTGTCACAAGTTAGCGGAAAATGACACTTTCTGACAAAAAAAAGAAAAAAAAAAAGTTTCCATTTCTTCTAACTTGCGACAAAAAAAAAATGAAATCTGCCACGGACTCACTATGCTCCTCTCTGAATACCTTGAAGGGTCTACTTTCCAAAATGGGGTCATTTGTGGGGTGTGTTCACTGTCCTGGCATTTTGGAGGGTGCCTAAATGTAAGCACCCCTGTAAAGCCTAAAGATGTTCATTGGACTTTTGGCCCCTTAGCGCAGTTAGGCTGCAAAAAAGTGCCACACATGTGGTATTGCCGTACTCAGGAGAAGTAGTATAATGTGTTTTGGGGTGTATTTTTACACATACCCATGCTGGGTGGGAGAAATATCTCCGTAAATGACAATTGTTTTATTTTTTTTACACACAATTGTCTATTTATAGAGATATTTCTCCCACTCAGCATGGGTATGTGGAAAAATACACCCCAAAACACATTATACTACTTCTCCTGAGTACGGCGATACCACATGTGTGGCACTTTTTTGCACCCTAACTGCGCTAAGGGGCCCAAAGTTCAATGAGTACCTTTAGGATTTCACAGGTCATTTTGAGAAATTTCGTTTCAAGACTACTCCTCACGCTTTAGGGCCCCTAAAATGCCAGGACAGTATAGGAACCCCACAAATTACCCCATTTTAGAAAGAAGACACCCCAAGGTATTCCGTTAGGAGGATGGTGAGTTCATAGAAGATTTTTTTTTTGTCACAAGTTAGCGGAAATTGATTTTAATTGTTTTTTTTCACAAAGTGTCATTTTCCGCTAACTTGTGACAAAAAATAAAATCTTCTATGAACTCACCATACTCCTAACGGAATACCTTGGGGTGTCTTCTTTCTAAAATGGGGTCATTTGTGGGGTTCCTATACTGCCCTGGCATTTTAGGGGCCCTAAACCGTGAGGAGTAGTCTTGAAACCAAATGTCGCAAAATGACCTGTGAAATCCTAAAGGTACTCATTGGACTTTGGGCCTCTTAGCGCACTTAGGGTGCAAAAAAGTGCCACACATGTGGTACCGCCGTACTCAGGAGAAGTAGTATAATGTGTTTTGGGGTGTATTTTTACACATACCCATGCTGGGTGGGAGAAATATCTCTGTAAATGACAATTGTTTGATTTTTTTTACACACAATTGTCCTTTTACAGAGATATTTCTCCCACCCAGCATGGGTATGTGTAAAAATACACCCCAAAACACAATATACTACTTCTTCTGAGTACGGCGATACCACATGTGTGACACTTTTTTGCAACCTAGGTGCGCTAAGGGGCCTAACGTCCTATTCACAGGTCATTTTGAGGCATTTGGATTCTAGACTACTGCTCACGGTTTAGGGCCCCTAAAATGCCAGGGCAGTATAGGAACCCCACAAGTGACCCCATTTTAGAAAGAAGACACCCCAAGGTATTCTGTTAGGAGTATGGTGAGTTCATAGAAGATTTTTTTTTTGTCACAAGTTAGCGGAAAATGACACTTTGTGAAAAAAAAAACAATACATATCAATTTCCGCTAACTTGTGACAAAAAATAAAATCTTCTATGAACTCATCATACACCTAACAGAATACCTTGGGGTGTCTTCTTTCTAAAATGGGGTCACTTGTGGGGTTCCTATACTGCCCTGGCATTTTAGGGGCCCTAAACCGTGAGGAGTAGTCTTGAACCCAAATGTCTCAAAATGACCTGTGAAATCCTAAAGGTACTCATTGGACTTTGGGCCCCTTAGTACAGTTAGGCTGCAAAAAAGTGTCACACATGTGTGACACTTTTTTGCAGCCTAGGTGCGCTAAGGGGCCCAACGTCCTATTCACAGGTCATTTTGAGGCATTTGTTTTCTAGACTACTCCTCACGGTTTAGGGCCCCTAAAATGCCAGGGCAGTATAGGAACCCCACAAGTGACCCCATTTTAGAAAGAAGACACCCCAAGGTATTCCGTTAGGGGTATGGTGAGTTCATAGAAGATTTTATTTTTTGTCACAAGTTAGTGAAAAATGACACTTTGTGAAAAAAACAATAAAAATCCAATTTCCGCTAACTTTTGACAAAAAATAAAATCTTCTATGAACTCATCATACACCTAACAGAATACCTTGGGGTGTCTTCTTTCTAAAATGGGGTCACTTGTGGGGTTCCTATACTGCCCTGGCATTTTACGGGCCCAAAACTGTGAGTAGTCTGGAAACCAAATTTCTCAAAATGACTGATCAGGGGTATAAGCATCTGCAAATTTTGATGACAGGTGGTCTATGAGGGGGCAAATTTTGTGGAACCGGTCATAAGCAGGGTGGCCTCTTAGATGACAGGATGTTTTGGGCCTGATCTGATGGATAGGAGTGCTAGGGGGGTGATTGATGGGTGTCTCAGGGGGCGGTTAGAGGGAAAAATAGATGCAATCAATGCACTGGGGAGGTGATCGGAAGGGGGTCTGAGGGGGATCTGAGGGTTTGGCCGAGTGATCAGGAGCCCACACGGGGCAAATTAGGGCCTGATCTGATGGGTAGGTGTGCTAGGGGGTGACAGGAGGTGATTGATGGGTGTCTCAAGGTGTGATTAGAGGGGGGAAATAGATGCAAGCAATGCACTAGCGAGGTGATCAGGGCTGGGGTCTGAGGACGTTCTGAGGTGTGGGCGGGTGATTGGGTGCCCGCAAGGGGCAGATTAGGGTCTAATCTGATGGGTAACAGTGACAGGTGGTGATAGGGGGTGATTGATGGGTAATTAGTGGGTGTTTAGAGGAGAGAATAGATGTAAACGATGGATTTGAGAGGTGATCTGATGTCGGATCTGCGGGCGATCCATTGGTGTGGGTGGGTGATCAGATTGCCCGCAAGGGGCAGGTTAGGGGCTGATTGATGGGTGGCAGTGACAGGGGGTGATTGATGGGTGGCAGTGACAGGGGGTGATTGATAGGTGATTGACAGGTGATCAGTGGGTTATTACAGGGAATAACAGATGTAAATATTGCACTGGCGAATTGATAAAGGGGGGTCTGAGGGCAATCTGAGCGTGTGGGCGGGTGATTGGGTGCCCACAAGGGGTAGATTAGGGTCTAATCTGATGGGTAACAGTGACAGGTGGTGATAGGGGGTGATTGATGGGTGATTGATGGGTAATTAGTGGGTGTTTAGAGGAGAGAAGAGATGTAAACACTGCAATTGGGAGGTGATCTGATGTCGGATCTGCGGGCGATCTATTGGTGTGGGTGGGTGATCAGATTGCCCGCAAGGGGCAGGTTAGGGGCTGATTGATGGGTGGCAGTGACAGGGGGTGATTGATGGGTGGCAGTGACAGGGGTGATTGATAGGTGATTGACAGGTGATCAGTGGGTTATTACAGGGAATAACAGATGTAAATATTGCACTGGCGAATTGATAAAGGGGGGTCTGAGGGCAATCTGAGCGTGTGGGCGGGTGATTGGGTGCCCGCAAGGGGCAGATTAGGGTCTAATCTGATGGGTAACAGTGACAGGTGGTGATAGGGGGTGATTGATGGGTAATTAGTGGGTGTTTAGAGGAGAGAATAGATGTAAACGATGGATTTGAGAGGTGATCTGATGTCGGATCTGCGGGCGATCTATTGGTGTGGGTGGGTGATCAGATTGCCCGCAAGGGGCAGGTTAGGGGCTGATTGATGGGTGGCAGTGACAGGGGGTGATTGATGGGTGGCAGTGACAGGGGGTGATTGATAGGTGATTGACAGGTGATCAGTGGGTTATTACAGGGAATAACAGATGTAAATATTGCACTGGCGAATTGATAAAGGGGGGTCTGAGGGCAATCTGAGCATGTGGGCGGGTGATTGGGTGCCCGCAAGGGGTAGATTAGGGTCTAATCTGATGGGTAACAGTGACAGGTGGTGATAGGGGGTGATTGATGGGTGATTGATGGGTGATTGATGGGTAATTAGTGGGTGTTTAGAGGAGAGAAGAGATGTAAACACTGCACTTGGGAGGTGATCTGATGTCGGATCTGCGGGCGATCTATTGGTGTGGGTGGGTGATCAGATTGCCCACAAGGGGCAGGTTAGGGGCTGATTGATGGGTAGCAGTGACAGGGGGTGATTGACGGGTGATTGACAGGTGATTGACAGGTGATCAGGGGGGATAGATGCATACAGTACACGGGGGGGGGGGGGGGGGTCTGGGGAGAATCTGAGGGGTGGGGGGTGATCAGGAGGGGGCAGTGGGCAGGGGGGGGGGATAAAAAAAAAATAGCGTTGACAGATAGTGACAGGGAGTGATTGATGGGTGATTAGGGGGGTGACTGGGTGCAAACAGTGGTCTGGGGGGTGGGCAGGGGGGGTCTGAGGGGTGCTGTGGGTGATCAGGGGGCAGGGGGGGGGAAATCAGTGTGCTTTGGTGCAGACTAGGGTGGCTGCAGCCTGCCCTGGTGGTCCCTCGGACACTGGGACCACCAGGGCAGGAGGCAGCCAGTATAATAGGCTTTGTATACATTACAAAGCCTATTATACTATGTACATGCGGCGATCCGGGTGCTAGTAACCCGCCGGCCCTTCCGAACGCCCGGCGGGTTACTACGAGCGGTGGGCGGAGCCAGTCCCCGGCGGCTGATCGCGTCACGAATGACGCGATCGCCGCATAGCCACTCCCGCAGCCGCCCCCGCCGATGGGCGTATTGCGGTCGTTTGGGCCCAGTCTTTGCCGCCGCCCATCGGCTGGGGGCGGTCGGCAAGTGGTTAATAACTTATTAAATGTCCTAACTCGAGGCGATGTGCCTGGATATATGTATTTTTTTTCTTGTTACTGACCCTTGTGGCTAGGGTCTAATTCAGTGCACTCCCTCCTTCCCCTGTATGTGTTTGTCAGCATGCACACAGCTTATGCTGGTGTATGTGCATGGTGCACATGGACACATAACGTTAGCTCCCTTTTGCGATTGGTAAGATGCACTGTCTGTCCCAGGAGAGGACGTCAGGATGTGTGCTCCTAATCCATTGATAGGTTTGATGCAATGAATGTGTTTGCATGTCTGCACTATGCATGGTACAGGGCCAAAGTTAGGACACCTATGTTTACCTGGGTACTTCTGCGCAGTATAGGTGACTAAGCATAAGAATGCATTCTTCTGTGAACTAAAACCCCGGCTTTTAACTTAGCTGTAGGGATAACAGTTGTGCCTGGATGAGTGAATCTGTGAATGCATTTGTTTGAACATTTGCATGCGAGAGTGCGAAGGGTTAATAGATTTCAACCAGAAAATAAAGTACAACACCAGCCTGCTCCCTCACATATCCCTGTTGATCCACTGGAAGGCGAAAAACCCTTACAAGGCATGGTCCAATTAGCCCCAAAAGGGAAACAAATCGTTTCCGACTCCAGATGGCAATCAGATAAAATCCCTGGATCAACACTACTTGACAATACCTAGTAATTATAGCCATGGATGTCTTCCAACGCAAGAAAAGCATCTAAAGCTAAATCTACACGCAGCGATCCGGCGGCTCGATTAGCCGCCGGATCGCCTCTTCCGCATCCCCAGCGCATACCCGCCGCGTCCCAGCTCCCCCGCGCGTGCGTCGGATTCGATACCCGCTCGTCCCCGCCGGCGCCGCTTATCTTCCGCTCGATTCCCTGCCATTGTCCGCTCGTGGGGAGCGAGCAGGGAATCGGCGGCGGCGAGATCGGACCTGTCGGATCTTATTAATCGAGCTGTATCAGCGGCTCGATTGATAAGCCACATCGCCGCGTGTAGACCCACCTTAAAGGTAGCCATACACTGGTCGATTTGCCATCAGCTTCGACCAACTGACAGATCCCTATCTGATCAGAGAGGGATCGTATGGCTGCCTTTACTGCAAACAGATTGTGAACCAATTTCAGCCTGAAACCGTTCACAATCTGTTGTGGTGGTGGTGGTGCTGCCGCCGCTCCCCCCGCCCGCCCGCATACATTACCTGCTCCGCCGGCGCGACTCCAGTCCCCAGGTCACCGCTGCTCCGTCTCCGCTCTGGTCTCCGGCCCCGGCATGCTTTACTTCTTCCTGCCCGGCAGGAAGTTTAAACAGTAGAGCGCCCTCTACTGTTTAAACTTCCTGCCGGGCCAGAGGAATTGAAGCATGCCGGAGACCAGCGCGGACACGGAGCAGCGGTGACCGGGCGTAGACGTGCCGGCGGAGCAGGTAATGTATGCGGCTCTATTGCGTCGGTCGTCGGGTACTCGAACGCCGCTAGCGACGCGCTCCCTACCCGCGGGCGATCGCCGCTAATTTTCCGCACGGAGCGATCGACGGGATCGGACGAAAAGGATCGAAATTCGCCGTGTAGCGCGAACGATTGGCAGCAGATTCGATCCCAGTGATCGAATGTGCTGTCGAAACGGCGGTGAATCGGGCCAGTGTATGGCCACCTTAATGCCTAGTACACACCATACAATTTTCTGCATTACATTATTTTCTGTAGAGACTGGTCATTATCTCTGGTGCATTGTCTTCTGGTTATCTCCTGCTGAACAATGAACAATGCCTATTTGCTATGCAGATGGATGGTTAGATAGATAGATAATGTCCAACATGTTATCTGGCAGGTAAATCTTGCAGAAAATATAACAGAAAATTGTATGGCTGTATCTAGCATAAAGGTGGCCATACACTCGTTATGCTGGGCATACACGGCTAGATAGTGCGCCGGTATCGAGCCAACAGCTCGATGCCAGCGCGTCACCGCTCGTCCACGCGGATCAATTCCCACTCGTCCCCGCGGGTGCTTTCTAATCAGCGATAACCAGTGCTTTGTTTTTTCTATTGTTCTGCCCGCCGGTATCGAGCGCGGAATCAAACCGGCGGGCAATCAGACCTGTCGGAAATTATCAATCGAGCCATCAGCGGCTCGACTGATAAGAAGAAACGAGCCGTGTATGCCCAGCATTAGATTAGCAGCAGATAGATCATCAGATAGATTTCTGATCTATCTGATGTGTTTAGGAACATTTTTTACTAGGAACAGATTTCCAATAGATTTCAGTTTGAAATCTATTGAAAATCGATCTGATGGCATTTTTTTGCCACCAGATTTCCATTAGGGCCAATGCAAAATGATAAGCAATCTCAACAGATCGACCTAGATTTTTCAGCCTGCCAGATCGATTGAAATCGATCGAAATCGTCCGCAAATCGATTGATTGGTCAATGGATTTGCAATCGACCAATCGATTTTGATCGATCGATCGGCCAAAAATCGGCTAAGTGTATGGGCCCCTTTAGTCCCCTTTAAATGCAGATATAGAATTTGCCATAACTACTTCCTGTGGCAATGCATTCCACATCTTAACCTATTTCGGTTCCTGGACGTAGAAACTACGTCCAGGAAGCATGCGCGTTACCTGTGCTGTGCTTTTTCTGGCCGTTGCCTCCCCCCTGCGTCACTCTAATGGAAGATAAGAGAATCGCCCGCAGAATCGAGCGCAGAAAACGATCGGGCGCAGAATCGAGCGCCAAAATTGACCCGTGTATTCCCAGCATAAAACGTTTTTCCTCCAGGCACAGATCATGTCCTCTAGTCCTTTGTGAAAGCCTAGGGAAAAAAAGCTCATCCGCCAAGCTTTTATACTGCCCTCTGATGTATTTATACATGTTAATTATATGTAGAAGCTTTCCAGAGGCGCCAATAGAATAAAAGTCACTTAAACGAGCTTAAAACCGATGGGGCAGTGGTGGACCTATCCCATCCATGCGGACAAAGCAAACAAAGGAAGGACTGTGGCATCAACAGTCAAACAACAATTTATTTATACTCCACAGTAAAAATAGGCAACGCGTTTCACTGGCTCAATCCCGTTTCATCAGGCCAATCAAAAAGGAGCATACAGCTTATCAGCATCAAAACCACACTGAGCGCCTCTGAGGCGCTCAGTGTGGTTTTGATGCTGATAAGCTGTATGCTCTGTATAGTTACATTACGAGACTTGGTGACGTCAGAGAACGAGAACCAAGGCATCCCTAAAACTAGTGGAGTGGATGGCATGCTCAAAAGAAAGAAGTTAATCTTCTCAGATAGCAAGGGTTATAGCTTCATAACTGTACAGAGAACGAGATATCGGAAATGGAGGAGGGTGTGCGCCGCAGCCGCCGCTGGAGAAAGCCGTCGGGTGAGTAGATCTATTTACTCAACGGGCTGAGACAGGGAGGGGGGGGGGAGATCGGGAGGGAGGGGGATAGGCCACCCACACGGCCACCATAGAAGGGGGATCCCCCCGCCCGCACAGAGGGGGATCCCCTGCCCGCACAGCCACCATAGAAAGGGGTTCCCCCCGCACAGAGGGGGATCCCCTGCCCGCACAGCCACCATAGAAAGGGGTTCCCCCCATCCGTACAGAGGTGGATCCCCTGCCCGCACAGCCATCATAGAAAGGGGTTCCCCCCGCCCGCACAGAGGGGGATCCCCTGCCCGCACAACCTCCGCATACAAGGGGGAACCCCTGCACATTCTCTGCCCCGCTGGCTGCCCAGGGATTTCCCAGGGTGCCTGGATGCTTGTTCTGCACGCTGTGGGTAGCACAGATCGAACCCACAGCGTGCAGTCAGGCATTCAGCCATCCTGGGGAATCCCTCTGATGAGAAAAAAATGCAGCCGGCGGGGCAGAGAAACAGGAAATCTCCCATCGGCATGGACGCGCTCAGCTCGTCAATAACGTTTTTTTCAGGTTTTTGCTGGACGAACTCAGCTCGTCCATAGTGCCAGGGTGGCTACTACTCAACGGCCATTATGAATATTTAGTTATGCCATTTGGGCTCTGCAATACCCCTGCAGTCTTCCAGGAGTTCGTGAATGACGTTTTCAGGGACTTCTTGGGAAAGTTTGTAATTGTCTATTTGGACGATATTTTGATTTACTCTCCTTCTCTGTCGGTCCACCGCAAGCATGTCCAAGCAGTCCTGCAGAAATTAAGGTAACACCATTTATATGCTAAACTGGAGAAATGTACATTTGAAACCAACCAGGTGCCTTTCTTAGGGTATATTGTCTCTAACTCAGGATTGACTATGGATCCAGCCAAAGTCTTGGCAGTTCTTAATTGGCCTCAACCTACTGATCTGAAGTCTATGCAGAGGTTTTTAGGCTTTGCAAATTTCTATAGGAAATTCATTAAAGGGTTCTCTGTCAGAGTTGCACCACTAACCGACCTGACCAAGAAGGGGGCTGATCCTAGTCAGTGGTCTGCTCGGGCTCATCAGGCTTTTGAAGCTTTGAAAGAAGCCTTCTGTACAGCCCCAATTCTGGTGCATCCTTATATCTCTCGTCCCTTCATTGTGGAGGTTGATGCTTCTGAACTGGGAATAGGGACAGTCCTTTCTCAGTATACAGGTTCCCCTGAGAGATCGCACCCCTGTGCTTTTTTTTCAAAAAAATTCTCTCCAGCAGAACAGAATTATGACATAGGCAACAGGGAATTGTTGGGCATTAAGTGGCATTTGAAGAATGGAGGAATTGGCTAGAGGGAGCGAACTATCCCATTACAGTATTCACGGACCACAAAAATTTAGAATACATTGAGTCCGCAAAAAGATTGAACCCCAGACAGGCACGGTGGGCTCTGTTTTTTTACTAGGTTTAAATTCACGATCACGTATAAACCTGGCTCAAAGGATGTCAAGGCGGATGCACTGTCCCATTACTTTTGTCCGGATCCCCCCCAGTTCGCAGAGCCCTGAACCCACTCAGTGCATCATCGCAGCTGTGACTACTCCCAATCATGATTAAAATCTTATGGAATGTCTTTCTCGCTTCCAAAACGATGTTCCCCCAGGCAAACCGTCAAATTGTTTATATGTTCCCCCGCAGTTGAGACTTAGAGACAGTTTCATGAGGATAAGATTGCAGGGCATCCTGTAACGATTGGTGTCAGCAAGAACAGATTTTCTGATTATTGGTGATCTGCAGTATCACCAGTAATACAGATGCTACACCTGATTATGTAGTGATCTGCAGAATCACCAATAATGCGAGTATAGCGAGACACCGGACAATCGGATGTAAGGATAGGTGTTTGGTGCAACAGTAATACAACGTATATTGATCACCTGTGGAGCGGGTGATTCAGACTGCAGCCGATGGTCACCTGAGGAGCAGGTGATTCAGACTGTACTGCAGCTACTGATCACCTGAGGAGCAGGTGATTCAGACTGTACTGCAGCTACTGGTCACCTGAGGAGCAGGTGATTCAGGCTGTACTGCAGCTACTGGTCACCTGAGGAGCCGATGGTCACCTGAGGAGCAGGTGATTCAGACTGCACTGCAGCTACTGGTCACCTGAGGAGCAGGTGATACAGACTGTACTGCAGCTACTGGTCACCTGAGGAGCAGGTGATTAAGCTGCACAGAGAATCCCTCACCAGAGACTAGGCTCACTGGTGAGGGCAGAAGAGTCAGACAAGCAGATTCGGCAACAGACGGATAGATACGGTACAAAGACAGAAGGCTAAATCAGAGTAGTATTCAGGAATGAGTCAGCAACAGGATCAGATAGGCAGAAGCACAGAATCAGTAGGCAGAAGAGTAGTCAAGGCTTAGCAGAAGGTCATAACAAATAATACAATTCAATTAGTACTTTAGCTATCAACAGAATCTGACTAAGTGTGGATCCCCAGCTCCTGCTGGTTCTAGCACACTTTGGGATCTGACTAAGGTCTGAGTAACACGTAACATTTGCAACAGCAGACGAGGAGCTACTGACAGGCAGGTCCTATATATACGGAGAGCGCCCATTAGCGCCCCAGTCACTCAGCCAATCAGGAGCACTGCTGGAGTCAGCTGACCGGCCGATCAGCTGACTCCCCTTCTATTCGCATAAAGGTCCTGTCGCCTGGCGCGCGCGTGCGTAGCCCTCAGTCTATGTGCAACTGAAGGACCAGGCAAAACTCCACCATGTAATAGCGCGGCGGAGGCTGCCGGCTGAGACAGCCGCCATGCTGCTCACCGCTGCGGCAGCATCTCCGCTATCCATTACACATCCGGGTCAAGCCAAAAAGCTAGAACTTTTGTCTCGCCTGGTCTGGTGGCCATCCTTAGCCCGTGATTCCCGGGCATTTGTCAGTGCATGTTCTACCTGTGCCCGTGGCAAGGCTTCTAGAACTGCTCCCAGTGGTTCACTCCATCCATTACCTGCACCATCTAAGCCCTGGACGGATGTATTCATGGACTTTATTGTGGACTTACCACCATCAGAGGGATACACGGTCATTTGGGTGGTTGTGGACCGCTTTAGTAAAATGCCCCATTGGCCAAATTGCCTACCGCTAAGGAACTGGCTGATCTCTTCATTACTCATATTTTTTTACTCTATGGTATCCCTGAAAGGGTAGTCTCGGACAGAGGAGTCCAGTTTGTCTCTCAGTTCTGGCGTTCCCGCCTGGGGGTTAATTTATCATTTTCATCGGGTTTTCATCCGGAGACAAACGGTCAGACTGAGAGGACAAACCAGTCTCTGGAACAGTACCTGCGTTGCTATGTCTCCAGCAATCGGGAAGAATGGACAGGGTATTTTCCGTTTGCAGAGTTTGCCTTTAACAACTGGGTAAATTCTTCTACAGGCATGTCCCCTTTCAGAGTGGTCACCGGTCAGGACCCTAAATTTTCTCCCCTGTCAGGGCAACCCTCCAATTTACCAGCATTGGAGGAATGGTTGCTGCATATGTCATCTGTATGGGAAAAAGTTAAAGTGAACTTGCCGAACTCTGTTAAGAAACAGAAACGTTCCATTGACAGACGCAGATCATTAGAACCAGAATTCTCGCCAGGGGATTTAGTCTGGGTGTCTACAAAACACATTCCTTTGCGGCAATCAACATCAAAATTAGGGCCCTGGTATATTGGGCCTTTCCCTATTATTAAAACACTAAACAGGGTTGCATACAAGGTGAAGTTACCGAACTGCCTGAAAATTGGGAATTCCTTCCATGTTTCCTTACTAAAACCAGAAAAACACTCCCAGGCCTCCTCATCTCCACCACCACCAGTGACAGTGGAAAGTGAGACTGAGTATGAGGTGGATAAAATTTTGGATTCTAGAAAAATTAGGAATTCTTTACAGTACCTAATTGACTGGAAGGGATATGGCCCAGAGGAGAGGTGTTGGGTCCCTGCTCGACGGGTACATGTACATGCTCAGAAATTAATTCAGGAGTTCCATGGCTCTTACGCGATGTCCCTGGCTCTTACGGCTTGCGCTCCACGGTCTCCTCTTCCGGCAGCCGCGTGCGTCCCAAGCAGTGCATGGATAGTGCGGGTACGCCCTATGCGGACGCTCTCCGGAGCTGACGTCACTGCGGGACGCCGCGCCGGTTATAGTGAAAGCTAGGCTTGCTAGGCGTAGAGCTTGTCTCCTCTGTTATTATTAATATTGCTTGTTCTGACATTCTGTGTACAGACCCGATCTGAATCTTGACTACCCGATTGCCTGACCCTTATAGCTGTATTGATATCCTGTGTACCAACCCGATCTGTATTCTGATTACTCGTTTGCCTGACCCCTATAGCTGTATTGATATCCTGTGTATCGACCCGATCTGTATTCTAACTACCCAATTGCCTGATCCTCCAAGCCAATATTGATACTCTGTGTATGACCTGATCTGTATTCTAACTACCCAATTGCCTGATCCTCCAAGCCAATATTGATACTCTGTGTATGACCCGATCTGTATTCTGACTACCCGACTGCTCGATCCTCACGTCTATACTGTTAACCTGTATTATTACCCGATTGGTATTCCGACCAACTGTTTGCCTGAATACTAAGAGTTTATATTGCTTGAGTGTGCATTACTATCCTGCTTGTAATCCATCTGTCTGGCAGCATTGTTACTGTGATCAAACACCTTACAGTTTAAACACTTGTTACCAAATAAACTTGCACACTTCTGGGGTGTTCTCTGGGTCTTCCGTCCTCCTTCCCTCCCAGGGCTACTGTTAGTACCTTTGTATCATTACGGCCTGCCAGCCGTTACATCCGCCTTACCTTGGTGATCCACCATTGAGTTCCCACCCTTATCCTTTAGGAGTCCAATAGAGTCAACCTTTCTTTTTTTAGAGTTGATGTACTTGTAAAACTTCTTTGGGTTAGAGTTGATATGCCTAGCGATTTGATTTTCCACTTCAATCTTTGCCAGCCTAATTTCTTTTTTACGACTTTTATTGCACTCCTTATACTCTATTTCCTTAATGCAGCCTCAGTCCCCTCCTGTTTTAGGACCTTATAGGCATTCTGTTTCCACTCCATTGTATCTCTAACCTTTCCATTCATCCATAGAGGACTTTTTTAATTCCTAGACGCTTTGTTTCCATATGGGATATATTTACTACAATACTTTCCGGACATTGACTGGAGTATTGAGGCTACCCATTCTGGTAAAAGCAGCAGATTTCTGACATCACTACAGGACAATTACTTGACTCAAATGGTAACGGAACCAACTAGGAGGAATGCGTTACTGAATTTGATCATTTATAATAGACCAGAAAATGTATCAAATGTGCAGGTTCAAGAACATTTGGGAAATAGTGATCACAACATGAAAACGTTTGATCTGGTGACTGATGGGCCGCAGGGCAGCGGGACCACTAAAACTATACATTTTAGAAAAGCAAACTTCAATCAACTCAGGCAGGCACTAAGTTTGGTGAACTGGGATAATGTACTATAAGGGGAGAACACTGAAGGGAAATGGCAAGCTTTTAAGCTTATTCTCAATCAATATTGTAGTATGTATATCCCATATGGAAACAAAATGTCTAGGAATAAAAAAAGGCCTCTATGGATGAATAGAAAGGTTAGAGATAAAATGAAGGGGAAAAAGAATGCCTATAGGATCCTAAAACAGGAGAGGACCAAGGCAGCATTAAGGAATTATAAGGAGTGCAATAACAGTTGTAAAAAAAGAAATTAGGCTGGCAAAGATTGAAGCTGAAAATCAAATCGCTAGGGATATCAAATCTAACCCAAAGAAGTTTTACAAGAACATCAACTCTAAAAAAAGAAAGGTTGACTGTATAGGACTCCTAAAGGATGAGGGTGGGAACTCAATGGTGGATGACCAAGGTAAGGCAGTTATTAAATACTTTCTTTGCTTCTGTCTTCACAAGGGAATCATCACTGTTGCAAATTACAGATGCAGAAGAGTCTCAATCTTCCAACTGTAATATTAAATACTTAACGCAGGAAGAAGTGAAGGCAAGACTAAATAAATTAAAAATAGACAAGGCACCTGGCCCGGATGGCATGCATCCTCGGGTCCTAAGGGAATTAACTTCAGTTATAGATAAACCCCTTTATCTTATCTTTTGTGACCCTCTTTCAACTGGCAGTCCCAGTGGATTGGCTTACAGCTCACGTTTTCCCATTATTTAAAGGTGGCCATACACTGGTCGATTTGCCATCAGATTCGACCAACAGATAGATCCCTCTCTGATCGAATCTGATCAGAGAGGGATTGTATGGCCACTTTTACTGCAAACAGATTGTGAACTGATTTCAGCCTGAAACCGTTCACAATCTGTGGTGGTGGTGGTTCGGACATTCGAACGCCGCTAACGACGCACTCCTGACCCGCCGGTGACCGAGAAAAATCTTCCGCACGGATGGGTCGACGGGAATGATCGATTTCGGACAGAAATTGATCGCTCTGTCAGCGGTGTGCGCAGCGATTTCACAGCCGTTTGCAAAGGCCTTCGACACTGTTCCACACAAAAGTCTGGTGCAAAAGTTGAGGATGCAAGGACTGGGGAAGAGTCTGTGTGCATGGATAGGGAACTGGCTAATAGACAGAAAACAAAGAGTTGTAGTCAATGGATCATACTCAAAATGGGTTACTGTAAGCAGTGGGGTCCTACGGGGGTCTGTACTGGGTCCAGTGCTCTTCAATTTATTTATTAATGACCTAGTAGATGCAGTAATAAGCATGTTGCTATTTTTGCAGATGACACAAAATTGTGCAGAATCATAAACTCACAGGAAGATAGGGACATACTGCAACAGGATCTGGATAGGATGGCTATATGGGCACATAAATGGCAGATGAAATTCAATGATGAAAAATGTAAAGTCATGCATTTTGGTCGTACCAATGGTCTAGCACCATACAAAATAAATGGAATACAGTTGGGGACATCAAACTTGGAGAAGGACTTAGGAGTTCTCATCGACAACAAGTTAAATAATCGTACTCAATGCCAAGCCGCTGCAGCTAAAGCTAACAAAATTTGCCCTGGGGAGCCTCTTACTCTAATTGCAATCAGTGTGTGACGGCTGGGGTTTGAGGGATGGGGGGGTGCACTTTGGTGTCTCAGCCTTGGGTGCTAGAGGACCTTGTCCCGGCTCTGATTACCACTGTGAACAAGTCAACTACAGATCATAATACAGGGGTGGGACACACATTACACAGCATTGTTAGACAAAAGGGGAAGAGAGCCCTGGCCAAAAGGCCTTACAGTCTAAAGGACATCAAATCAGAATTATTTGCATCTCATTCACCTTCCCTAGTCACTATTGTGACATCCAGCTACGCTATTTTGCAAACTATACACAAAACTGACTTATAATTAGTGCACAAATGATAACCTTTTATGGAGAAGATTGAGTACTATCTAAAACATAACTTTTATTCGATCATAAAAAAATCTATCTAGGAACTGACAGTAAAGTGCTAGTGACTACATAAATGAGGGAAGGGTTTATCCCATGTAGAAGCACCCCTGCAGTCTATTACCTAGCCAGTACCCCCCCCCCCCCCCCCCCCCACTGAATTTAAATACAAATTCACATCACCCAATCTGTGTGAGGTGATGTGAATTTGTATTTACCACAAGTAACTATTGTCAGCTCCTGTACCAATTCTACATGATTTTCAAACTCCATTTGCTCAATCCATTAATTTGATAGATTATTACATTTGGGATTGTTGACTAAAAATTAAATTATACAGTAGTACTATACTGTATATACAGGTAGTCCCGGGTTAACGAACGATATAGGGACTGTAGGTTCCATCTTAACCTGAATCTGTTCTTAAGTTGGAACACTGTGCCATCTCTGTCCCCTGTACCTCTTCTGTGCCCCCCTGTGCCTCCAGTGTCCCCCTCGGTGTCATATCTGCCCTCTGTACCTGCTTATCCAAGTTTAAAAGCCATTTTTTCTTTGAATTTTTGAAAATCAATTTTCTCAAAAACTACAAGTCCAATTTGAAATTTATTTTGGCTTGTTCCCATGGAAACACTGAATCCATGCTGTTCATATCGGCGGGTCGTTCGTAAGTCAAGCGTTCGTAAGTCGGGGACTACCTGTACTCTGTATATGTACTCCCTGCAGGGCTGTTGTAAATCCAGAGAATTTTGTGCACATTGAACCCAGAGGTGTTTTGTTTATCACCTGTAAACCTATAGATCATGCGTGAAGAGCGTGTAATAGAGGAAGAATTCCCTCATTATCCTGGAGAGTACCTACATACCACTCTTAAGGTAGCCATACATCAGACCACTTGGTGGCCGATCGTCCATCCGATTCGATTATTATAATCAAATTGCATGAAAATCGGTGCAAATTGCATGCCTAACCGGGATGACAATTGGTCGCAATGACGATCACGCATGCTGCAGTGTTTCTACTTCCTGCTTTCATGGAAGCAGACACAGCTGACAGATCAAATTACAACTTGTGCTTAGTTACAAATAAGGGGTAATTGGACAAAGTAAACTCTCTAATCACATACAGGGTGCATTTCTGTATGTTTTCCTTCTGTCCTGTGCAAGAGTTCAGGTCTAATTTATGTCAGTTAATACTGATGCTTTATTATTATTCTTGATATATTCAATAGCAGAAAAATAAATAATCAATTCTACTTTCTTAAATAGGTATGTTGCTATTAATTTTAATACTTTCCAGAATATATATATATATATATATATATATATATATATATATATATATATATATATATATATATATATATATATATCTTGATGTGTTATATGCACACGCTTCTGTGTAGGTTATCTTACCTCTTGATTTTGTATTTGCTGAAATGAGGCCCGTACATGTGGCTCTTTTATCCCAAAACGAGTTACCAAAAAGCTCTCCCTGTGCACAACGGTTTGTGATGACATCACAGGTTCCTCATTGGGCACTGCACGCTGTAAGCGGAAATACTGTGGTGCATCTTTAACCTCCAAAGAGAATGGCAGTGCTGGAATGCTTGGGGAACAGTCGATTGCTAAAAAAGAAAAAAAAAAGAAAACAACAATAATAAAATAAGCTATTGGATAAGATTAAAAAAACATGGTGAACACTTTTAAATGACATCTGAAGTGAGAGGGATATGGAGTCTGCCATATTAAATTCCTTTTTGAAGAACAAGCGACACCCATGCTAACCTAGAAATAAAAAACACATACATAATAAGTACATAAATACTACTTCTACTTACATAACAGATGTATTGTGCTATCCACGTATTGATTCCTGTAAATTTTATAAAGGAAAAGCAGAAAATCCTATTCTAGGCAGTGGCCATCTTGCCAAGCTAATGCTGACATCATATCCTCCCTGACTCTTGTTTTCCCCCCTCCCTTCTCTTGCTCATTGTGTATTCATTAGCTGCCCTCCTCCCAGAGTCTTCAGACACTCCCACTGAGATGTATACTAACAAATGCACTGTCTTTTTTATTTACACATCCAATCACTGAGTCACTTCAGCCTTGCTTGTAAACACAAGTAATCAGAGGGTGTTTTTTGATAAGCAGCTAGGCAGGGAAATAAATGGAAGAGGAATGATATATTATAGATAAAAAGAACTCCTAGCATTCAACTCTTTGGCACTGTTTGGCACTAGGGCCAGTGCTCCTAGTATATGATAAGTATATGATAAGTATATGATAACTACAAACCATAACAGCAGAAAAAGTTTTGCAAGTTTTTAATGCAGGATTAGAATCTTTATCACTTAATACACTCAGATCAGTTTCTGTTGAAATTAGATTTTTATGGTGACAATACCGCTTTAAACAATACCAGGTGCCTGGTGCCCTGCTGATCTTTCATGCATCAGTAGTGTTTGAATCTCTCACATAAAACAAGCATGTGGCAAATCCAGTCTAACTAAAGTCATAAATATCCAATCTGCATTCTTGTTCAGGGTCTATGGCTAAAAGTATTAGATGCAAAGGCTCAACAGGACAGCCAAGCTACTTGTATCATTTAGAACAGTGATCTGCAAACTTGGCTCTCCAGCTGTTAAGGAACTACAAGTCCCACAATGCATTGCAGGAGTCTGACAGCCACAGTCACGATTCATAAAGGCAAATGCATTGTGGGACTTGTAGTTCCTTAACAGCTGGAGAGCCAAGTTTGCAGATCACTGGTTTAGAAGGAAATAAATATTACAGCCTCCATATCCTTAGCCCTCTCACTTTAGGATTCCAGAAACCTTTTGGTAGCCTTGCCTTAGTTATCTTGAGTAGCTGGCCATACTGAGGCACTGAATCGGGTCTCTGCTGTGTACGTACATCCTTATTTGGGTCTTAATCACATGATAAAGTGTGATGTAATCGGGACTCAAAAGAGAATGTCCGAAAACAGTGCTGCTCTGTGGTGGAAGAAGAGATCCGATTCAGCACCCAGAATAGTTTAACATCAGAGTCGTTTTTTAGACATAGACAAACAAGGCAGAAGCCTGGGGTGACAACCTTTTGAGGGGGCACCAAGGAGCTATTTTTATCAGACTGTGCGGTTTGCAATTTTTAAGCACAGCTGTTTAACCTCTTCAGGACCACAAGATTTACCCCCCAAAGACCATGCTATTTTGCACAAAAATGGCCACTGTAGCTTTAAGGGCTTGCTGCATGGCCGCACAACTCAGCACACAAGTGATTCCCCCCTCCCCCCTTTTCTCCCCACCAACAGAGCTCTCTGTTGGTGGGGTCTGATCGCTCCCCTAATGTTTGTTTGTTATTTTTGTCAATATTTATTTTTTCAAAAATCACTTTTTATTAAGGGCAAATCATAAAAAAATCATACCAATCAATATGATGGAGGGCTCAATGTATCTTAAAGTGGACAGAGCTGTGAAGGGCACTAGCATCAAATTTTGTGTGGTATTGGGGTGTGGAGGGGCAAGAGCGAGCAGTCTCCTAAGCTAGAAAAGTGGGGAGGGCATCCGAGGCCCAAAAATCAATCCATACCATCCATCTGAGAGTAAATACATTATATTTGTCTTTGGCAGAGAGGAGGAGATCATCCATTCTCATTATATGGTTCATTTGGTTAATAAACTCTGATAGAGAGGGGGCTTGCTGCTTCCTCCAGTTTCTGGAAATAAGCAGTCGAGCGCAAATCAGAAGGTATCGGAACACTGATTTTTTAGCAGAAGCCAATGAGCCCGGAATCATGGAAAGTAGTCCAATTTCAGGGGTACAGGGCATGTGTTGAAGGTATAAGATTTCGTGCAGGTCGAATATCTTTTGCCAGAAAGGGCGTAGAATGGGGCATTGCCACCATATGTGAAAGTAGGTGCCTTCCGCAGAACCGCACCGCCAGCATGTACTAGATGTGTTGGTGTCAAATTTAGCCAGTCTAACCGGGTCTCTGTACCATCTGGTGAATAACTTATAGTTCCGTTCCTGAGCTACCAATGAGGGTGACATTTTATGTAATGAAATAAATGACTTATCCCAGTCCTCCGGGTCTATTTCTCTACCTAAATCTCTCTGCCAGGATTCCTGTAATTTCTCAAGGGCAAGGTCCCCTGAGTCAGCTGTCAGGATTTTATAAATTTGGGAGAGCATGTGTGATGGCTTGGAGGCCCATGAGCAAAGTTCTTCAAACGGGGAAAGACGTCTATGCACATTACCGGATGAGAGCAAGAATTTATAGAACTGGCGGAACTGGATGATGAGGAACCAGTTTGGGTGGGGAAAATCATCTCTACCTCTCCAGTTATCTGGCGACGTGAGGGAGGTAGACCCGATATAGTGCCTAATTTGTGGCCAACTATCTCTGCCTCTACCTATGAAATCTCTGTTCTGAACACCAGGACCAAAGTCAACATTATCCAAAATGGGTGTGAGGGGACTGGGTATGGCAGATAGATTGTATTTTATTATTTATTGTATTTATAAAGCGACAACATATTACGCAGCGCTGGACATTAATTTAGGTTACAGACAATATTTAGGGGTGACATACAGCAATATGACAATACAGGAATACAAGAAAACCAGATCACACAGCACAGTATGAGCATAAGGTAATGCTTAGTCAGTCACTGGATGGAGCATGGAGATTAGGCAAGTTAGGTTCACTCAAGTGCATAGCATGGGTTCACAGTAATGGAGGTGCATGATCAGGTAGGACACAAAAGGAGGAGGACCCTGCCCGAAGGCTTACAATCTAGAAGGAGAGGTAGAGACACAAAAGGTAGGGACCAGAGTTCCGTTGTGGGTTTAGAGCAATTGTGAGGGGTGGTAGGCCAGAGTGAAAAGGTGAGTTTTGAGGGCCTTCTCAAAGATGTTAAAGGAGGGGGCTGCCCTAATGGGTGGAGGTAGAGAGTTCCAAAGTGTTGTAGCATCTCTTGAGAAGTCCTGGAGGCGTGCATGGGACTGTGTGATGCGGGGGGCTGTCAGGCGAAGTTGATTGGAGAAACGGAGTGAGTGGCTAGGTGTGTACCTCTGAGTAAGATCAGAAATGTAGGTTGGACAGGTTTTGTGGACAGATTTGTAGGTCACACACAATATCTTGAATCTGATTCTGGACTGGATAGGAAGCCAGTGGAGGGATTCACGGAGGGGAGCCGCCCTAGTGGAGCGATGGGAGGAGTGGATAATTCTGGCTGCCGCATTCATGATGGACTGCAATGGGGCGATTCGGGTCATAGGGAGATCAGACAGAAGGGCATTACAGTAGTCGAGGCGGGAAATTATGAGGGCATGGATGAGGAGTTTGGTGGTGGCAGAGGTCAGAAAAGGGCGAATCTTACAGATGTTACGAAGGTGGAAGTTGCAGGACTTTGTGAGGTTTTGGATGTGGGGAGTGAAGGAGAGTTCGGAGTCCAGGGTAACACCCAGACAGCGGGCATGAGAGGTAGGGCGAATGGTAGTGTGGTTAACAGTGACATGCACATCTGGGAGATTCAGGGATGGCCGGGGTGGGAAGATCATAAATTCCGTTTTGTCTAGATTTAGTTTTAGGAACCTAGCGGACATTCAGGAGGAGATGGCTGATAGGCAGGAGGAGACCTTGTCCATGGTAGTGGTCGAGATGTCAGTGGTGTGGAGATAGATTTGGGTGTCATCTGCATACAGATGATAGTTAAAACCCTTGGAGGAGATAACCTTGCTGATGGAGGATGTGTATAGGGAGAACAGTAGGGGGCCAAGGACCGAGCCTTGGGGGACTCCCACCGAGAGGTGGTTGGGGGTCGATGAGGACTCATTGAAGGAGGTCGTGTCGGTTGGAGAGGTAGGATGAAAGCCAGGTTAGGGCGAGATTGCGAATGCCCATGGTCTGGAGGGACTGGAGGAGTAGGGAGATGATCTACTGTGTCAAAAGCTGCTGATAGGTCAAGGAGGAGGAAAATCGAGTATTTACCTTCAGCTTTAGCTAAGGCAAGGTCATTGACCACTTTGGTGAGAGCAGTTTCGGTTGAGTGGGCAGGCCGAAATCTAGAATGCAGTGGGTCTAGCAGTGAGTTGGCATTGAGGTACTGGGTCAGGCGTTTGTGAACCAAACGCTCAAGGAGTTTTGAGGCAAAGGGGAGGAGGAGGGAGATAGGGCGGTAGTTGGAAGGTAGCGAGGGGTCAAGGGAGGGTTTCTTGAGCAGGGGCAATACTGTGGCCTGCTTGAAGTCTGAGGGGAAGGTGCCTGTGGATAGGGAGAGGTTAAACAGGGTAGTGAGGAATGGGGCCAAATCCGTGAAGTGAGGCTGAAGTAAATCAGAAGGGATGTGGTCAAGGGGGGAGGTAGTGGTATGGGAAGTCTGCAGTAGGTGGTTGACTTCCTCAGTGGTAGTAGGAGTGAAGGAGGTGAGGGGAGGATAGGGTGGAGGAGGAGTTGGTTGGGTGGGGGTGGGAGGTGAAGATTGGATATTTCCTGACGGATGGAGACTATTTTGTTGGTGAAGTGGGTGGCTAAATCTGTGGCAGAGAGGGAGGAAACGGAGGGTGGGGGGTGGGTTTAAGCAGGGAGTTGAAAGTGACAAAAAGACGCGGGCATTGGAAGATTGTGCTCCGATGAGCTTGGTAAAGTATTCCTGCTTCGCATCTGCAAGGGCAGTGTGGAACTGCAGCAGGTTAGACTTGTACTGTAGGAAATCCCGGTCAAGTCGAGTTCTCCTCTATTTCCGTTCAGTGGCACGGGGAGGTCAGAGGAGAGGATGTGTGGGAGCCAGGAGGCAAGGTTGTCGAGAAATTGTGGTGTGGAGCCCGGAGGGCAGTATAAGACTGCAACATTGGCTGGGAGGGGATTGTAAAGGCGGATAGTGTGGGCCTCAAATGATGTGAATTGTAGGGAGGGAGGTGGGGTGAGGACACGGAAGGTGCAGGATGGGGAGAGGAGCAGACCCACCCCTCCCCCAGTTCTGTTGTCTGGTCTGGGGGTGTGACTGAGGTGAAGCCCACCATAGGAGAGGGCAGCCTCTGCGGCAGAGTCAGAGGGGGTGAGCCATGTCTCAGTGAGTGCGAGGATGGTGAAGGATTTGGACAAACTGTCCCATTTACTAAGTACCTCTGCAGACCAAAACTGAAGGATATTGAGAGGGGGTCTTTTACTTTTTGATGTCCAGAGGAGTGCCCATTGATCTATTGGGTCTAACTTGGATTCCAAATTAACCCACTGTTTTTGATCCCTCCCATAAAACCAATCTAGAACTAATGTCAGAAGGGCAGTGTGAGAATCTGCTCAGCTGCCTGTGCAGACAGGCAGCGTTTTGATCACTGTTCACGTCTGCATTCTGCAGGTCTCTATAAGAGAGACATTTTGTTAGTTCTGCAGCTTGCTGCTGAGGAATTTGCATACATTCGTTATGCAAATCCCCTACCTGCCTCCTGTGATGACTGGCAGTATAAAGGTTGGGATTACCCACAGTCCTTTGCTGGTCATTCCTTCAGGGTTTGTAGTACACACTCCTAGAGAGTGTCAGCCATGCTACTTCTTGTTGAAGTTATCTTAGAGTAATTCCTGGAAGCTGTGCTAGGCAGATTTCCCTAGTGCAGTTAGGATTGTTTATCTGTTTGTTTGTTCTGTTGCTGTTGTCCTGTCCCAGCGGTGGTCGACAGGAAATGGTTCTGATCTCTGTTCTTGGAGTATAGCTGGTGCAGCGGTTGCTACCAGCTATCTCTTCTGTTCTGTCTCCTGGGATCGCGCTAGCCACTTTTCGCTAGCGCTGTGGATCCTTCTGTTCTGTCTCCTGGGATCGCGCTAGCCACTTTTCGCTAGCGCTGTGGATCCTTCTGTTCTGTCTCCTGGGATCGCGCTAGCCACTTTTCGCTAGCGCTGTGGATCCTTCTGTTCTGTCTCCTGGGATCGCGCTAGCCACTTTCCGCTAGTGCTGTGGATCCTTGTGTTCTGCTACTCTGTACCTGGATCGCGCTAGCCACTTTCGCTAGTGCTGTGGATCCTATCTCTCGCTTGTCCCTGTTTTCATGTGTCTGTCTTGTCTTCTACGGACGCTTGCTGGAGGCTCGGTGAGGTAACCGTTAAGCAAGCGTTCGCGTCCTCTGTTTCATGTTTGTCTGTCGATGGTTAGTTAGGCGTGCTTGTCTCTATTGTGCTTATCACGTGGAGACCGCGCGTAACCGCGTGCACTGTTGCGAATGAGTGCGGTGTTCGCGGTTAGCTAGCGTTTGTTATTTTCCGTATTTCCTCATTGTATGATTTGCTGTGCCTTTGCTACTCTCGTGCTCCGCCTTGCTGTAGCCTTGTGTCACGCTTGGCGATCGCACCTCTCGCGATCACGTTCCTGCTTCGTATCTGCTGTGGTGTGTGCACAGTCGCGGGTTGGCGACTAGTTTTATGCACACACACACAATCTGTCTCTGTGCTCACTCTCAATTGCTTCTCTTGCGATTACAGTTCTTCCCTTCGTACAATTCCTGTCTGGCGTGTGTGGTAGAGCAGAGGAGCTGTTCCTCTGCACTCCACAGCTCCACCTGCCGTCAGGAATTTCCCTCTGCAGGTGCATTGCACCTACTGCTGGGCTCCTGCAAATGTATACGCTTGTGGAGGAAACCAGACGTGCGCTGACCACGGAGACGATTCCACAATCGTTACAGGCAGCATCATGATAGTTAGAGAAGTTGGGTAATCCCAAACCTCCATTCTCCTTGGATCTGAACAATAAGTTGACATTGGTTCTGGATCTTCTACCCTACCATAGAAAGGAGCTGATTCGCTGTTTGAGGCCTAAAAAGAAAGAAGTAGGGGCCAGCACCGGGGCAGCCTGGAAAACATATAACAATCTTGGCAAGACATCCATTTTGATAAAATTAACTCTGCCCAACCAGGATAAGTTAAGTTTGTTCCATGCCACTAAGTCCGTATTTATTTTATCTACCAGGGGAGGGAAATTAAGTTCATACATTTTTGCGAGATCAGCTGGAAGGAAGATCCCCAGGTATTTCAGAGCCCCTGAAACCCACCTAAAAGAGAACTAGGATTGGAGATGTTGGAGCAGGTCAGGGGGTAGTGATATGTTTAGGGCTTCAGTTTTAGATACGTTTATCTTGAAGTTGCTCAGAGCTCCAAACTCCTCTGCTTCCTTTCACAAAGGGGCCTTGTTAAGGGCTCAGAGATATAAAGAATCAGGTCATCTGCGTATAAGGATAATTTAGTTTGGTGATCTCCATATTGTATGCCCTTAATGTCAGGGTTGGAGCGAAGAGCATTTGCAAAATGTTCCATGCAAAAAATATACAGCAAGGGGGACAGGGGGCAACCCTGTCTTGTCCCATTGCCAATGCTGAAGGCGTCCGACAGGATTCCGTTGACTCTTACTTTGGCTGAAGGGGAACTATAAAGTCCCAAGATCTTGTAAAGGAGAGAGGGGCCCAAACCAATTTGTAGGAGAGTCTCTTTCAGAAACCCCCAGTGAATCCTGTCGAACGCCTTCTCGGCATCTACTGAAAGGACACAGAGAGGGATGTTGTCCCTTTGGGCTCTATTGATTGAAATGGATTTAGGAGTATTATCTCTAGCCTCTCGGAAAGGAGTGAAGCCTACCTGATCTGTGTGGATGAGGTTAGGTAGAATGGGTCTCCGTCTTTCTACAATTATCTTGGAGAACACATTGATGTCAAGGAGATAGGGTGGTAACTGCTACAGGAATTAGGAATAGGAATTACCACTATGTGGGCTTGTAGGGCCTGAAATGGAAACGGATTAACTTCGGAAATTGAGTTAAATGTTTTAGTCATCAGGGGAGCCAGATCTGAAGCAAAATGTTTGTAAAAGGCTGCGGAATATCCATCCAGCCCAGGATATTTCCCCGGTTTGAGCATTGCTATACCTGAGAGTATTTCTGCTTCTGAAAATGGCTCCTCTAAATCCTTAATCGTTGCTTCATCTATGACTGGAAATTCAGTTTTCTGTATATAGGATTTCAATTTTTGAGATAAATCCAATGGATTCATATTTCAGAATTTGCCTTTGATATTATACAGATCTTCATAATATGATTTGAATGTATCCGCTATTTGGTTAGCCTTATGCACTAAGGGACCTTTCGTGGGGGCAATAGAAGGAATGTAGGTGGCAGTTTTCCTTGTGCGGAGATATCTTGCCAAGATTGTACCACATTTGTCAGCCTTTTCGTATAAACCCCCCCCCCCCCCCCCCCCCCGGAACCTCTCTCTCTGAGCTAGGGAACACTCGTCTAGCATACTTAAAACCGTTTGTCTTCAGGCATATAGTTGGAGTGTTACATGCTGTGAGTTCGTGGGGTCTCTTTTAAGCCTATCTTCTAAATCTGAAATTTCAGCGAATAGATGTGACAGTCTGGCACTTTTCTCCTTCTTGAGGCGAGCCCCATGAGAGATGAGAACCCCTCTAACGGTACATTTCAAGGCTTCCTATTTGAAGGTATCTAGAGTGTCATCAGCTTCATGTACTAGTATGAAGTCCCTAATTGTCTTGCGGACATCGTCTAGGCACACCTGGTGGTTTAAAAGATTAGTATTAAGCTTCCAGGAAAAAGAGCCCTTAGGTTCCTCTAGTAAGTCTAGAGCACAGAAGACTGGGGCATGGTCTGACCAGAGTCTGATCCCAATATGGGATGATGAAACCTTATCTAGTAGACTGTGGGAGAGGAAAATAACATCAATTCTACTGAATGACCTGTGGGGGGGGGGGGGGGGCAGAGAAAAATGTATAATCTTTATCTCTGGGATGGAACACCCTCCAACAGTCCATTAGCCTAAGGGCATGTAATTTGCATTTGATTTTAATGCGTACGTTTGAAGATATGCTAGAGAGGCCCCCAGAGGAGTCCACGTCCGGGTTTAAGCATAAGTTCAAGTCTGCACCTAATATAACCTGTCCCTTGGCAAATGTTTCCAGTTTAGAGAGATACCTCAAGAGAGTTTGACCCTAATTCTGGTTAGGCAAGTAAAAGACGGCAATTGTGTATTGCTTGCCACAAATCTTCAGGTGTATAAAGATGTATCTACCCAAGGGGTCTATTAAAGTTTTAACCTCAGAGAAGGGGAGAGATCTGTGGAGGCCAATGGAGACACCTTTAAATTTGGAGTCAGGAAAAGTGCTATGGAACCACGTAGTGTAGTTTCGGTCTTTAATACAAGAGAAGTTATCAGTTCTAAAGTGAGTTTCCTGCAGCATTAGAATTTTGACCTTGGCTTTATGCATACTATGCAGGACCTGAGATCTTTTGTTTGGACTATTAAAACCTTTCACATTGAAGGAGGCACATCCACACATCTCACCCCTTGATCCTATATTTGTGCTAACTGCCATGGCTTAGAAAATAATAAGTTTGAGCAGCATACATTAAGGCGTGCCTATTACCATTGTACTTCTTAGGAGAGCATAAAATAGAACATGGTCCATCATCCTACTAATATTATAAATGGGACAGTTCTGATGTTTGGATGTTTGTTACTCGATCACGCAAAAATGGCTGAACGGATTTGAATGAAATTTGGCACACACATAGTACATTACCTGGAATAAAGTATAGGACACTTTTTATTCCCATAACCAAAAAGTGGGTGGAGACAAATACAAATTTAATTGGGAAAATGTGAACTGCAGCCATTCTTACACTGTTAATGGTAGGGTTCTCAAACTTTTCACATTTGGTTACTGGGTGACTGGGACTCATATTCAGAAAAGTGGGTGGAGCCTACTAAAGCCAATCAAAATTCACCTATTGATTTTCAAGGGGAATATTTATATTGCTGCCATTCTTGCACTGTTACTGGCGCAAGCCTCAAACCTGGTACAGTTGGTCATTGAGTGACTGGGGTTTACATTGATAAAAGGGGGTGGAGCCACAAACAGCCAATCTGATTTGTTTCATTTTAATGCAAGTTATTGATGCCAAAGGCCGCAAAGCTCACAAACTTGGTCATTGAGTTATTGAGTAATTGTGTGTTAGGGTAAGGAAAAGTGGGTGCAGCCAACACTATCCAAATACATAAGTGGGCAATGCCAGGTCATCACTGGGCAGAGACAAATACAAATTTCACTGATAAACTGTAAACTGCAGCCATTCTTACACTGTTAATGGTAGGGCTGTCAAACTTTGCATATTGTGACTAGGATTACAATTCAGAAAAAGTGGGTGGAGTCTACAAAAGCCAATCAAAATTCACCTATTGATTTTCAAGGGGAATATATTATATTGCTGCCATTCTTGCAATGTTAATGGCACAAGCCTTAAACCTGGTACAGTTGGTCATTGGGTGACTGGGGTTCACATTCAGAAAAAGGAGTGTAGCCACAAACAGCCAATCTGATTTGTTTCATTTTAATGCAAATTATTGATGTCAAAGGCCGCAAAGCTCACAAACTTGGTCATTGATTAATCGTGTGTTAGGGTTAGAAAAAGTGGGTGGAGCCAACACCAGCCAAATACATATCCGAGCAATGTGCAACATCAGTGGGTGGAGAAAAATACAAATTTCATTGGGAAAATGTAAACTGCAGCCATTCTTACACTGTTAATGGTAGAGTTCTCAAACTTTGCACATTAGGTCACTGGGTGACTGGGATTAATATTCAGAAAAGTGAGTGGAGCCTACAAAAGCCAATCAAAATCCACCTATTGATCTTCAAGTGGAATATTTAATTGCTGCCATTCTTGCACTGTTAATGGCACAAACCTCTTGCACAATTAATCACATGTACCTGGTACAGTTGGCCATTGGGTGATTGGGGTTCAAATTCAGAAAAGGGACGGAGCCACAGCCAATTAGATTTATTTTAATTCAATGCAAATTATTGTCGCTAAATACCGCACATTTCACACACTTGGTCATTAAGTCATTGAGTAATTGTGTGCTAGGGTTAGGAAAATTGGGCGGAGCAAACACCAAATACATACCCGAGCAACGCCGGGCCACCAGCTAGTAAGACATATTTGGGATAAACAGTGCATTTCTTGAGAGAAAATAAAATGTGAGAAGAGCAAAAAATATATAAATCAGCATTTTAAATAACCTATTAAACAAGTGCAAAATATTAATCACTTATATCAGGAAGCCTAGAATCACCAGGCGAAGATAGGTGGGAGCGAAGAAGCCGACAACACACTGGGTCTCACCACCTAAATCCCGAAGCAGGCAGGTTATGGGAGACAGTTCAAAAGCACAGCACAAGGGTCCATCCATAATCATGGGGTGATCAAAAGAGTGCCCTACTTCAGAGGGACAGAGATGTGTCTCTTGAAAAGTGAAAACAGGAACATGGAAAACAAGTATGAGCAGGATGGAGACTCACAGCCAATGTCCAATGTGCACTCCTAGTCCATCAGACTACAAGGTGTGTAGGAAGAGGCAAACTCCGTGTTGGAGTAAACCAGTGGTCGGTCATAGCGAGGCAACTGCCTATGACTGCCCCTCACCTGCAGCAGTCAGTCTACAATCAGACCTGCTAAGCATAGGCTATCAGGCTTACTATATAAATGCAGCTCTACAGTGGCTTGCAATAGTATTCGGTCCCCTTGAAGTTTTCCACATTTTGTCACATTACTGCCACAAACATGAATCAATCTTATTGGAATTCCACGTGAAAGACCAATACAAAGTGGTGTACACGTGAGAAGTGGAACGAAAATCATACATGATTCCAAACATTTTTTACAAATACAGTACAATACAATACAATAACATTTCTATAGCGCTTTTCTCCCATAGGACTCAAAGCGCTTAGGCTCTCTCAGATTCAGTAACTGGTAGTAGGATGAAGTATTCACACAACAAAAGCTATATTTCTGCAAATGCCAAACTGAACAGGTGGGTTTTCAGTCTGGATTTAAACACGTCCAAGGATGGAGCTGTCCTGATCTGTTGAGGTAAGGAGTTCCAAAACGTAGGGGCAGCATGACAGAAGGCTCTGGGACCAAAAGTTTCCAAGTGGACTCTGGGTATGACTAGATTATTAGAACCTGTGGATCTGAGAATGCAGGGATTGCTACGTAGCTGCAACATATCTTTCATGTATCCAGGGCCTAGATTATTCAGGGATTTAAAGAGACACTGAAGCGAAAAAAAAAATTATGATATTATGATTTGTATGTGTAGTACAGCTAAGAAATAAAACATTAAGATCAGATACATCAGTCTAATTGTTTCCAGTACAGGAAGAGTTGAGAAACTCCAGTTGTTATCTCTATGCAAACAAGCCATTAAGCTCTCCGACTAAGTTAGTCGTGGAGAGGGCTGTTATCTGACTTTTATTATCTCAACAGTAAGTTAACTGTTTACTTTTTCTCTGCTAGAGGAGAGGTCATTACTTCACAGACTGCTCTGAAAGACTCATTTTGAATGCTGAGTGTTGTGTAATCTGCACATATTATAGAATAATGCAATGTTAGAAAAAACACTATATACCTGAAAATAAAAGTATGAGAATATTTTCTTTGCTGCTAATCTTCTAGAAATTATGCATAGTACACAACCAATTCACTATATCATATTTTTTTTTCACTTCAGTGTCTCTTTAAATGTCAGTAGGCCGATCTTGAATAGGACCCTCCATTCTATAGGTAGCCAGTGAAGGGAGTGCAGGACTTGCGTTATGTGGCAGTGACAGGGTTGGTTGGTTAGCAGTCTGGCAGCAGTATTCTGTATCAGTCAATACTTTGTAGACGAACCACATTTTGCTGCAATTACAGCTGCCAGTCTTTTAGGGTATGTCTCTACCAGATTTGCACATCTAGAGACTGAAATCCTTGACCATTCTTCTTTGCAAATCAGCTCCAGCTCAGTCAGATTAGATGGACAGGGTTTGTGAACAGCAGTTTTCAGATCTTGCCACAGATTATCGATCGGATTTAGATCTGGACTTTGACTGGGCCATTCAAACACATGGATATGTTTTTTTTTAAACCATTCCATTGTTGCCCTGGCTTTATGTTAAGGGTCGTTGTCCTGCTGGAATGTGAACCTCCGCCCCAGTCTCAAGTCTTTTGCAGACTCCAAGAGGTTTTCTTCCAAGATTGCCCTATATTTGGCTCCTTCCATCTTTCCATCAACTCTGACCAGCTTCCCTGTCTCTGCTGAAGAGAAGCACCCCCGGAGCATGATGCTGCCACCACCATATTTGACAGTGGGGATGGTGTGTTCAGAGTGATGTGCAGTGTTCGTTTTCCGCCACACATAGCGTTTTGCATTTTGGCCAAAAAGTTCCATTTTGGTCTCATCTGACCAGAGCACCTTCTTCCACATGTTTGCTGTGTCCCCCACATGGCTTGTGGCAAACTGCAAACAGGACTTCTTATGCTTTTCTGTTAACAATGGCTTTCTTCTTGCCACTCTTCCATAAAGGCCAACTTTGTGCAGTGCACGACTAATAGTTGTCCTATGGACAGATTCCCCCACCTGAGCTGTAGATCTATGCAGCTCGTTCAGAGTCACCATGGGCCTCTTGACTGCATTTCTGATCAGCGCTCTCCTTGTTCGGCCTGTGAGTTTAGGTGGGCAGCCTTGTCTTGGTAGTTTTACAGTTGTGCCATACTCCTTCCATTTCTGAATGATCGCTTGAACAGTGCTCCGTGGGTTGGTCAAGGCTTTGAAAATCTTTTTGTAGCCTAAGCCTGCTTTAAATTTCCCAATTACTTTATCCCTGACCTGTCTGGTGTGTTCTTTGGACTTCATGTGTTGTTGCTCCCAATATTCTCTTAGACAACCTCTGAGGCCGTCACGGAGCACCTGTATTTGTACTGACATTAGATTACACACAGGTGCACTTTATTTAGTCATTAGCACTCATCAGGCAATGTCTATGGGCAACTGACTGCACTCAGACCAAAGGGGCTGAATATTTACGCACACCCCACTTTGCAGTTATTTAATTGTAAACATTTTTGGAATCATGTATGATTTTCATTCCACTTCTCACATGTACACCACTTTGTATTGGTCTTTCACGTGGAATTCCAATAAAATTGATTCATGATTGTGGCAGTAATGTGACAAAATGTGGAAAACTTCAAGGGGGCTGAATACTTTTGCAAGCCACTGTAAGTCGATTTAGACCTTGGTCGATTTATGCACCGGTATTTCAAAGTACACCAGTTTCTAAGTACAAAGAGAACTACAGAATTAACACCAGAATTAAGCCAGACGAGACCAGAAGGAACAGACACAAGACTTTAGCAATCTGATTCACAGTTAGTGCAATAATGTTGTCTCTGCTCTTCATGATTAGCCTGCTTTCCCCTGCTATTCTCAAATCGGTACACTCACTGCATCCTCCTGCTGTCAGCAACACGCTCTACATTTCTCCCTCTCTTTTATCATCTCCACAGGTTGCCTTGCACAAAACTTTCCTATTCATACAACCTCGCTATACATTTCATGCTCCTTCTACCCATAAATCTAAATTCCACCCTATCCTCCGCTCTCTCTGCCTCTTATTTCTCCTTGATGCAGGTGACATTTCACCAAACCCCGGACCCTCTCTGCCGGCTCGCTCCTTACTCTTACATACTAATCGCACTGCTAACTGCCAGCCACATGCACACCGAAACTGCCAGAACCTTATTAAAGAGAATCTGTATTGTTAAAATCGCACAAAAGTAAACATACCAGTGCGTTAGGGGACATCTCCTATTACCCTCTGTCACAATTTTGCCGCTCCCCGCCGCATTAAAAGTGGTTAAAAACAGTTTTTAAAAGTCTGTTTATAAACAAACAAAATGGCCACCAAAACAGGAAGTAGGTTGATGTACAGTATGTGACACATAGAAAATACATCCATACACAAGCAGGCTGTATACAGCATTCCTTTTGAATCTCAAGAGATCATTTGTGTGTTTCTTTCCCCCTGTTCTCATGCACTGAAGTTTCAGGCTGCTCTTTTCTTCCTGCAAACAGCTTTGCCCTTGTCTGTAATTCTTCAGTATGTGAAAGCCCAGCCAGCTCAGAGGACGATTTATCCAGCTTGTAAAAGATAAGAGCGAAGAGAGAAGCTGTTCTAATCTAATACACAGGCAGTGTGCATAGAGGGGCTTGGAAGGGGGAGTTCATAGCAGAACCACAACACTGAAGAACTTGGCAGCCTTCCAGACACAGGCCGACAAGTCTGACAAGGGAAAGATGCATTGATTTATTACAGAGACTGTGATAGCAGAAAGTGCTGCAATAAGCCAGAACACATTAGAATAGCTTTTGGAACTTGTAGGATGATAAAAAACAGGATGTAATTTTTGTTACGGAGTCTCTTTAATATTCCTCTTCTCCCCCCTCCTCCCACACCTATCTCTGCTGCTCTCTGGAATGCCAGCTCAGTCTGCAACAAACTTCCTTTCATCCATGACCTTTTCAATTCCAACGCCTTCACCTTCTTTGGGGTCACAGAAACATGGCTGACTCCTTCTGACACGGTCTCACCTGCCGCCCTCTCTCATGGGGGATTCCACTTTAGTCACACGCCTAGAAGTGGGAATAAACATGGCGGTGGTGTGGGCATTCTTTTTTCTGATAGATGCTCCTTCAAGCCACTCACCCCCATTCCTTCTCGTTCTCTACCTTCCTTTGAAGTCCATGTAGTCCGTCTATACTCTCCCTCTAACCTCCAGATCGCAATAATCTCCCGCCCTCCAGGCCCTGCTTCCTTCTTCCTAGATCACTTCTCTGCATGGCTTCTCCAGTTCCTGTCCTCGGAAATCCCTACCATCATTATGGGTGATTTTAACATTCATGTGGACACCAACAATTCTGCCGCCACTAAATGGCACCACTCCTATGGCCTGTCTCAGTGGTCTACTGCTCCAACTCGCTCTAATGGTCCTACACTTGACCTCATATTCACTCGTCTCTGTTCTATCACTGATTTCACTAATATTCCTCTCCCCCTCTCTTCCTACCACGCTGCCTCAAGCACGCTCACACACACGCAGGAACTACCGCAACATAGATATGCAATCTGTCTCTGATGCCCTGCCACCTCTCCTCACACAACCATTCACTGACCCTGACTCAGCAGCTGCACACTACCACAGCTCAATCACGCAAGTCATGGATGCAAGCGCACCCCTCACCAATGTCCGCCCACACCGTGTCAGTCGCCAACCCTGGCTGACCAAAGATACTAAACAGCTAAAGGGGTGCTCTATGGCAGCTGAACGCCGTTGGAGAAAAACTAATACTAATGAGGATTTCATTTCTTACAAAAAAAAAGAGTTGAACAAGATTAAGACCGCTCTCTCTTCTGCAAAACAATCATACTTTTCCTCCCTCATATCCTCCCACTTGCACAATCCAAAGCGCCTGTTCAGTACTTTCAACTCCCTTCTCATTCCACCCCCTCCTCCTCCTTCTTCATGCTTATCAGCTGAAGAATTTGCAACATACTTTACAGCAGTGGTCCTCAAACTAAGGCCCACGGGCCGAATGTGGCCCTCCAAGACTTTTTCACTGGCCCCCAAACACAAAATGTATAACTTATAGATGCAGCTCACTGCACCTTTAAAAGATACCCGAAAGTGACATGTGACATGATGAGATAGACATGTGTATGTACAGTGCCTATCACACAAATAACTATGCTGTGTTCCTTTTTTTTTTTTCTCTGCCTGAAAGAGTTATCAGGTATGTAAGTGGCTGACTCAGTCCTGACTCAGACAGAAAGTGACTACAGTTTTACCCTCACTGATAAGAAATTCCCCTTTTTATCTCTTTCTTGCTCTCAGAAGCCATTTTCTCCTAGGAAAGTGTTTTATAGTTGGAATTTCTTATCATGTCTATCTCATCATGTCACATGTCACTTCGGGTATCCTTTAAATATTTGTTGCCACTCATATAGAATAGCAGTGCTGGCACCACCCATCCCCATGCTGTAGAAGCCAGTGAGCAGTCATTTGCTAGCTTCCAATACATTTCTGCATCAGGTGACATTGCTGTCACCTGGGGATGCTTCACTGTCTGGTGCACAAAGACGTTCTTTGAGCGCCGCATGACTGAATAGCTGCTCCTGGGAAGTCTCCTCCAGGCATGATTGGGGGAATAAATATTCAATCATTTTATGTATGTTCCGGCCCCCCAGCAGTCTGAAGTATGTTGACCTGGTCCTTGACCGAAAAAATTTTGGGGACCCCTGCTTTACAGATAAATTGCAAAAATCCGTAGTGTGTTTTCCATGCAGACATCAAACTCCATCTCCACTCCTCTTGTTGACTGCTCTCTTTCCAGTTTCTCTCCACTCTCCAAACATTCGCTCTCCTCTCTTATCTCCAAATACCATGTAACCCCCTGTTCTTTGGATCCTATCCAAGCACATTTCATTCCACAGCTATCCACATCCCTCATCCCTGCCCTAACATCGCTGTTTAACCTATCCCTCTCCACTGGATTTTTTTCCATCCTCACTCAAGAAGGCTGTTGTAACACCACTACTTAAAAAAAAAAATCTCTAGACCCCACCGAACTTGCTAACTACCGCCCAGTGTCACTTCTCCCATTTGCACCTAAATTACTTGAACGCCACATTCATGCTGAACTCAGTATTTCCTTGCTTGATCAGTTCCAGTCTGGCTTCCGGCCAAACCACTCCACAGAAACAGCCCTCACCAAAGTAGCTAATGATCTCCTTACAGCTAAATCCAAAGGCTATTATTCCATACTCATCCTTCTAGATCTGTCATCAGCATTCAACACTGTCGACCACACTCTATTCCTGCAGATCCTTTCATCTATAGGAATAAAGGACCTCGCTCTCTCCTGGGTATCTTCATACCTCTCTGGAAGGTCTTTCACTGTTTCTTATTCAGATCAGGCCTCTTCTTCACATCCTCTGTCTGTAGGGGTACCTCAAGGCTCTGTCCTCGGTCCCCTCCTCTTCTCCATCTACATGCACGGTCTTGGTAACTTAATCAACTCATTTGGTTTTCAATACCACCTATATGCAGATGATACACAACTGTACCTCTCGGCCCCAGACCTTAACTCCCTCCTCGCACGGGTTCCCGACTGCCTGTCTGCTATATCCTCTTTCATGTCCTCTCTGTAACGATCTGCGGGCGATTTCCAGTCAGCGCACACCACGTGCGCTGAAGCAGAAGGAAATCGCCACAGTCACAGAAGTAAAGTACCCAGTATAGGTTTGTAGAGGAGAATTCCAACCAGCAGATGGAGCTGTGGAGTACAGAGGGATAAGTCCTCTGTACAGCCACAGATGCCAGATTGAAATTGTACGATTAAGCAAGACTGGGCAACAAGGTAGCAACACAGAAGAAAGCAAGAACAGAGACAGACTATGTGAATGTCTACCAATCTAGTCGCCACCCCGTGACGGTAGACATATCACATCAGAACAGACCAGAGTAAGAAAGCTAATCGCAAGAGAGGCGATTGCTATCAGCAACACAAGACTGAGCAAAGACAGAGCGTGAACTGAGTAAGGAAGACACAGCAAATAACCATAATCTGAACGCCAAGGAAAATAACAAATGAACTAGCTAAACGCGGTCCCCGCACGATATGCGCAACAGAGACAAGCGCGTTAACGGTACGGCCACCGCACGATAAGCGCAACAGTGACAAAACGTACCAACCCTGACTAGCAAATGAACACGGAGAATGAATACAAACAGATAACGCGAACGCTTGCTAATCGCTTGCCTCACACCAGACAACAGCAAGCGTTCGTTTCAGACAAGGCAGACAGAAGGATTAACCAATAGCAACCGCAGCTAAGGTTATACTCCAAGGTTCAGACAAGAGAGGAATGCTTGATAATCAGTTGCCTCACACCAGACAACAGCAAGCGTTCGTTCCAGACAAGACAGACAGAAGGAGTAACCAGTAGCAACCGCAGCTAAGGTTATACTCCAAGGTTCAGACAAGAAAGATCCACCGCCTCTAACGCTAGGGCGAATGCGTTCTAAGAACAGGACAGAATGATTCACTATCAGCCACTGCTGGCAATAGTACAATCGCACAGACAAGACAAGACAGAATAGGCAGTACAAATTATACACAACCTGACTGCACTAATAGGAATGTAAGGAGCACTCCCCAAGAATTAACTACACTAGAATATAGCAACAAAGATGCTGAGGCTCTAAGGTTAGTTTCCCTAATCAGGAACTATGTCGAGCGAGGAATTCTGGGAGGAAGTGACATTTATACTAGAAACCTTCAAAGGAAGCAGACAAGCAATTTGCATGACAAGTGGATGCAAATTAGTCAGCCTTGCAAACTGACAGAAAGGCCTCTTTTACCTGGACTGAACTATGCAAGCTGCATAGGAAACAAAGCAGTCCAGGGAATCAAGGCCAGCAGAGCGGATTCTGACACTCTCGCTGCTTAAAACTTAATATGAATAAAACTGAACTAATAGTCTTTCCACCATCCCTGTCCACCTCTTTGCCTGATATTACAATAAATGTTAACAACACGTCTATAACTTCAGTTCCCAAAGCATGGTGCTTAGGGGTAATATTTGATTCTTCTCTCTCATTTATTCCTCACATTAACCACCCTGGCGTTCTATTAAGATCGCCAGGGCGGCTGCGGGAGGGTTTTTTTTAAATTAAAAAAAAACTATTTCATGCAGCTAACTGAAAGTTGGCTGCATGAAAGCCCACCAGATGGCGCTCCGGAGGTGTTCTTCTGATCGCCTCCGGCGGCCAAAAGTAACACGGAAGGCCGCAATGAGCCGACAGCGTCAGCCGACGTCCTGACGTCAGCCGTCTCCGATCCAGCCCTTAGCGCTGGCCGGAACTATTTGTTCCGGCTGCGCAGGGCTCAGGCGGCTGGGGGGACCCTCTTTCGCCGCTGCTCGCGGCGGATCGCCGCAGAGCGGCGGCGATCAGGCAGCACACGTGGCTGGCAAAGTGCCGGCTGCGTGTGCTGCACTTTATTTCATGAAAATCGGCCCAGCAGGGCCTGAGCGGCACCCTCTGGCGGTAATGGACGAGCTGAGCTCGTCCATACCGCTACGGTGGTTAACTCCCTAACCAGCTCCTGTCATCTCCAACTCAAAAACATAGCACGTATCTGACCTTTTCTCTCCCATGACACAACCAAAATGTTAGTACATGCTCTTATTATATCTCGATTGGACTACTGCAATATATTGCTTGGTGGACTTCCAACTAACCGACTAGCACCGCTCAATTCTGCACTGAACTCTGCTGCTCGACTTATTCATCTCTCCTCTCACTCTTCCTCTGCTGCTCCTCTCTGTCAAGCTCTTCACTGGCTACCAATTAACGAGAGGATTCAGTTCAAACTCTTAACCCTAACCTACAAAGCTCTCCACAATCTCTCTCCCCTGTACATCTCCTCACTAGTCTCCAGATACCAACCCAACCGCAATCTCAGATCTGCACATGAGCTTCTTTTATCCTCTTCTACAATTACCTCCTCACATTCACGTGTACAAGACTTCTCACGTGCCTTACCCCTCCTCTGGAATGCCCTTCCACAGCACATCTGCCACTCTCCCACCTTTGAAATCTTTAAATGCTCCCTCAAAACCCACCTTTTATGACAAGTATATTCTCTAGCTTAGGCCATGCACCCACTAAATAACCTAATTATACACTGCCTGTACATATACTGTATACTTCCCCCACCTCTTATTTCCATCCCATTCCATTAGATTGTAAGCTCGCAAGGGCAGGGCTCTCACCCTTTTGTGTCATGGAATGTTATTAATTTAATTGCTTGCACTCTGTTAGACATTTATACATTTTAGTCATCATGTTAAATTTGCAATTGTAATCAGCAGTTCTGTATTTTGTATCAGTGTTCATATTTGATGTATATCATTGTCTGTATCATTATGTATCCCTTGTTTGTTTTCTTACATTGTACAGCGCCACGGAATATGTTTTCGCTTTATAAATAAATAATAATAATTATAATATGATTGATAGCCAACAAGCCCGACACCACCAAAATGTTCAGTATAGGGAGTGCAGGGGACCATCAGGCGTGTGCAGTGGGGAGAACATATTAACAGTGAAACTTGCCCAAGTGGAGAAAAAAACATCTTAATTGTTGCAAAAAATGAAAAAGAAGTTCAGACATACTTATCCGGTACACGGGGCTTGAGGTCTATACTAGGCCGACTAGGCCTTCGTTTCATGGAGTCGCCTGATGAGGAGAGGGTGGATGACTAGGGCCTGATTCTCTGTCGGATAATCTGCCCCTCCGCCTGTTGTTGCGGCCAGCTGTCTGCCATCTGCTCCTTTGCTGTAGAGCCTCCGGGGGTGCCTCAGGGGATGGAGGATCAAGGGGCCAAGCTTTACTGTAGGCAGGTCGAGGATCTCCTGGAACTTAGCCAGGTCATTGGGTGAAGACAGGGAAGCTGATTTGCCTTCGTGATATACTTGCAGCTGAAAAGGGTACCCCCAGCGATATGGAATGTGTTTGGCTCGTAAGACCTCCAAGAGAGGGCGAACCGCTCTGCGTAGTTGTAAGGTAAGGCGAGAGAGGTCTGCCAGTATGGTGATTTTGGCGCCATCAAAGTCAATGTGACCTTTATCTCTAGCGGCAATCGAGATGGCCTCCTTGACCGTGTAGTAATGCAGACGGCATACCACGTCTCTTGGGTGGTCTAAATTGGTGCTGACTGGGCCCAGAGTACGGTGCGCCCTGTCCATCTCGATGGGAGAGTCTCTGGGGTTCCCAAAAAAATATTAAAAATGCCCGTAAGAGTGGGGATGAGATCTTGTACCTTTGTAGACTCAGGAATCCCTCTGATACGGAGCTTGTTCCAGAGTTGCCTGTTTTCTTGATCATCAATCTTCATATAGATGTCTTTGATTTGGTTAGAATGACGTTCTAACAGAGCCTCATGTTCTTGCTGTTTCTTATCTAGCTTCTCCGATTCCTCCACTCTGTGGCCAATATGTAGAGCTGTAAAGAGGCGCCAGTAGGATAAAAGTCACTAAAACGTTTAAAACGTTCGGGATGCGGTGGTGGACCAGCCAACCCAAAACAGACACAGGTATTCAAGTAATAAATAATTTATTTATATACTCCAAAGACAAGTTGCAACGCGTTTCACGGGCAAAATCCCGCTTCCTCAGGCAATAAACAACTGGAGTGATACACAGCACGGAGTCCAAAATACGCTTGGCACCTCTGTGGCCAATATGGCGTATCTCTGATTTAACCTCTTCCAGCCTCCTCCGGTAGGTTGCCTCTATTCTGCTAACGTATTTCTCCAGATCGTCTTTGGTCGGGAGAGAACGGATATAATCATGGAGGTCCATGTCCACATAAGAGTCAGTGCCTTCTGATCTAGGAGGCGAGGGTGGGTTAGAAGTGTCCGCACCTTCTAGTAACTCAGAACTCGGCATGGCTGCGGCCTTGTCTTGATGAGGAGGCACCTCCGCCATCTGGAGCTTTCAGCGGTGCTGAGCAAGCGGGTGACCGGACGGAAAAAACGTTGGATATTGGATGTTCGAGAGTGGTCAGAGTTTCTCCGCTCCTTCCTATTTCTCCTACCGCCCATGTGGGACCCAAACGGTAAGCTGATAAACGCTTATAGACAGCCTGGGAGAGACGGTGACGAGGAGCTCAGTTCAAGAACGTACTACTCGCTCCATCGGCAAGCCACGCCCCCTATTTATTTATTTTTGTAATATTTTTTACCATTTTTCCCCCTCTTCCCCCCTCCCTCCACCAGCCAATCAGCGGGATCGGCTGTGATAGGTGGATTGCTTTTGTCCCTCTGGAGGGTACAGCCAAGTGACACGGCTGTTCCCTGTACAGTGCTGCTTTAGATCGCAGCGCTGTACGTACTAAATAAACGGCGGTAAAAGTCTCCTAGCGGCGATCGGGAGACTGAAGTCGGAGCAGAGCTCCGCCTACCAAGCAGGAGATGCACGCGCAGCGTGCGCGCGATCTGCTGCAAAAGCCAGCCCCAGGACTTTATACCGATCTGCGTTAGGCAGCCCTGGGGTTTCCACCGCGGCCACGCCCATCAGCGTGACACGGTCCTAGAGTGGTTGAAAACACGTGTAAGGCTAGGTCCACACTTGTCCATAGCAAATTTTAAATGGATTAGATTTGGTGATTTTTTTTTTTTTACTCTCCGCTTTTCCTTTTTTTAATGTAATTTAAGCATACGTTTCCAGTCCGTGGAAACTTATCCTCAGCCTGTAGGAGGAGGGGGCCGCCATGCTGGAGGGAAAAGCAGCCAGGATGGGGGGGGGGGGGGGGGTTCAGCGGTTGGTGGGTCATGCCCCCCCTCCCTCACCCGGGTCCCCGATCCCCCTCCAGCTAGTTTGCGCAAAAGTTATTAAAATGTATGTAGGTGGAGAGCGGGGAGCTTACCTTCTTTGCGTTCCTCTGCTCGCCACTTGACTTTCTGCAATACCGCCCTCTATATTTCGGAGGGCGATATTGCAGGAAGTGATGCGGCTAGAGGAAGAAGTAGAGAAGGTAAGCTCCCTGCTCACCGCCTACATACATTTGAACAACTTTTGCGCAAAGTAGCTGGAGGAGGAACAGGGACGGGGGACCCAGGTGAGGGTGACACCCCCCCTCCCCCCCCCCCCTTCCTGGCTGCTACCACCTCCAGCATGGTGGCCCCCTCCCCACCCACAGGCTGGGACACAGAAAACGTATCTGTTTCTGTGTCCAAAGCTGCCTGTGTAGAGGGTGATCCGTTTTCCTATTGCCCTTCACTACCTTCCGTGTATCCGGATCCATGTGAGGTCCATGAAAATGTTGCAAATCCGGACCCTCCGTTCAGTTTTTCAAAACGGACCCCCCTGAACACAAACGGATCCGTTTTGTGTTTTTTCTTTTGAGTGACGAAGGCTGCTATTTTTAACATTGGTATCCGTGGCTCCGTTTTTGATCAGGGCCAAAAAACGGAGCCACGGATACGTTTTTAAAACAAGTGTGAACCTACTCTAATAGCGCCTCAGAGGCACTATTACATGTCCTGACAATTTTTCAATGCTCCTTTTTTGTACCAGCTTGAGGAAGCGGGCAATAGACCCACAAAACTCCATGCACATTATATTGGAGTAAGAAATAAATGTTGTATATGATACGATGATGATTTGTCATCCCCCCCCCCCCCTCCTTTTTAAGCTATTTTTAAATATTTTATTTTGTACTATATATACAAAACAATTTATCACCCACCCGGTGGATGGGTGTGTCTCACCCTTTTCTCTTTTACAGAGAGCAACTTATTAGCCTGAGTGGGGTCAAGATAATCTCCCCATCCGCACATACAGTGGTTGCTTTTAGAGGCAACCCACCTTTGTGAGTAATTTTTCAATATACTGTATACCTAGTAATTACCTTACTAACAACGATACACTATTCGAGGCACTGTGTAGTGAAGCTGGCAGTGTAGAGAGTGTAGCTGGTCGGGGTAGCAGGGATTAGTGCAGCTGGGTAGTAAAGCTTAAATAGAAGCAGTTTCTTGGGGTAAAGGTTCATAAGACACCCCTGCACAATAGATACACCAGGTTTAATATTTTTTCCCTGATTTTTGCCCTCTAAACCTCGGTGCGTCTTAAGACTGCCATACACTGGTCGATTGCCACCAGATCGACCAGCAGATAGATCCCTTTGTGATCGAATCTGATCAAAGAGGGATCTATTGGCTGCCTATACTGCAAACAGATTTTGAATCGATTTCACTATGAAACCGATTCACAATCTGTGGAGCTGCCGCTGCCACAGCCCCCCCTGCATACATTACCTGATTCGCCCCGGGCGAGTCCCCCGGTCTCCACTGTCTCTTCTCCGCTCTGGGCTCCAGCTTCACTTTACTTCCTGTCGGGGTAGTTTAACCCATTCTCGTTCCGTCGTTTTCACTTGAGAAATGTTCTCCTCCCATTCATTAGCCTATAACTTTATCACTACTTATCACAATGAACTGATCTATATCTTGTTTTTTCCGCCACCATTTAGGCTTTCTTTGGGGGGTACATTTTGCTAAGAGACACTTTACTGTAAATGCATTTTAACAGGAAGAATAAGAAAAAAACTGAAAAAATTCATTATTTCTCAGTTTTCAGCCATTATAGTTTTAAAATAATATATGCCTCCATAATTAAAACTCACGTATTGTATTTGCCCATATATCCCGGTTAGTACACCGTTAAAATTATGTCCCTATCACAATGTATGGCGACAATATTTTATTTGGAAATAAAGTTGCATTTTTTCCGTTTTGCATCTATCACTATTTACAAGTTTAAAATAAAAAAAAATTAAAATATAGAAATATTTCATCTTTACATTGATATTTAAAAAGTTTAGACCCTTAGGTAAATATTTACATGTTTGTTTGTTTTTATTGTAATGTTTTTTTTTTTTTATATTAAACATTTTATTTGGGTATTTTTGGGAGGGTGGGATGTAAACTATTGTTTTATATTGTAAAATGTGTGTTTATTTTAATTTTTTTTTACTTGTATTTGTAGTTTTACTTTTTGGCCACAAGATGGCGGCCATGAGTTTGTTTACATGACGTCACTCTAAGCGTAACAAACGCTTAGAGAGACGCATGGGGGACGTTGCAGCCAGAAAAGGCGCAGCTTCCGAGAGAAGCTGTCGCTTTTTCAGCGGGGGAGAGGAATCAGTGATCGGGCACCATAGCCCGATTCACTGATTGCCTGGCTAACGAACCGCGGGCCGGGAGCGCGCGTGCACGCACGTGATCGGCCGCGGGGGCGCGCATGGTTCCTGGACGTAGTTTCTACGTCCAGGAACTAAAATAGGTTAAACAGTAGAGGGCACTCTACTGTTTAAACTTCCTGTCGGGACAGGAAGTAAGTGAATCCAGCCGAAGCCCAGTGCAGAGAAGGGACCGCGGTGACGCCGGCGGAACAGGTAATGTATTGCCGCTAGTGTCGGTCGTCGGACATTCAAACGGCGCTATCGACGCACTCCCGACCAGCCGGCAATCGAGCGAAATCTGCCGCGCAGACAGATCGACGGGAACGATCGATTTCGGACTGAAATCGATCGTTCAGTCAGCGTTTGTGCAACGATTTCACAGCAGATTTGATCACAGTGATCGAATCTGCTGTATATCGGCGGGAAATCGTGTAAGTGTATGGGCCCCTTTATAGGCGGGAAATCGTGTAAGTGTATGGGCCCCTTTATAGTCTGGAGCATCTTATAGTGTAGCATAAACAATTTTGGAGAAAAAAAAAACACCTTAGTTTTCAAATACAGCCTAATAGATTACCTATAAGAAAGCAAGGGCATTAAATACATGCATGTATGCGCCTTCTTCCGGTGCTAGTATTTACAAGCTTTTGATTTCTGCTCAATAGCAGTATAAATTGAAGCTGATCAGCATATCTTCAGTTCAACCTTCAACCTCTGTAATGCACCTGTATTGCTAGATTTGTAACAAATGTATAACGTGAACACACAGCACACTGATTTCATGAGCCCATGTTCACTAGCCTCTTTTTTTAAATCATTTTTTTCCATTAAAGTTTTCTTTAGGTCAAACATCTGATATGCATGCTTGTTCAGGGTCTGTGGACCCTGAACAAGCATGCATATCAGATGTTTGACCTAAAGGAAACTTTAATGGAAAAAAATTGCCCAGTTACTTAACTAGGGCTTCTTCTATTCCCCTGAAGTCTTCCTGGTTTCTCATCGTCATCCTGCTTGGTTCCCCCAGTGTACCCCTCCAAGCACTGGATTAAAAAACTGCTACTGCACATGCGCAGAATGCTCCCGGCCACGGGACAACGAGAGAGCCAGGCGGCTAACTGAAAGAGGACTGTGAAGTGTGTAAACACGACGAGTGAGTAGGAGGACTTCAGGGGGCTAGAAGAAGCCTCAGGTAACTAATTGGGCATTTTTTTTTTTCAATTGAGTGTTCCTTTCAGGCCTGGAACACACTACAAATCGTTTTTTAATTAGCGTTTTGTAAGCTATTTCATGAGCGTTTTCTGCCGATTTTGGTAGAGATTTTCTTTTTAAAAGTGTAAGCTTTTTGCCAGCGATTGTGATAGCGATTTGCGATTTTAATTCTGATTGGTAATTTCAATTTATTATTTTATTTACAGGCTGCAGTAATTTAAAATCGCACACAAATCACTATGGGCTTGATTCACTAATAGCATGCCTTATCAAAGTTAACACGCCTTATCAAAGTTAACACGCCTTATCCGAGTAGCGTTGCGAGCATACAAACTTATGCCTGCTAATTGGCAATGACGAGAGCTCCACTCGTCCTGCCCTGAGCCCCTACGGGTTTGTAGCGCTCGCTATGCTACTCTGATAAGGTGTGTTAACTTTGATAAGGCTGTTAACTTTGATAAGGCATGCTATTTGTCTTAGTGAATTAAGCCCTACGTGTAGAGTTTCATGAACGATTTGCCAGCGCTTCAATACTTTACAGTGAAGTCCTAAAATGCTGCATTTCCTGCTTTTGCGATTTTGCGCTACTGTGGAATTTGATACATTTATTTACATTGGCAGAGCGTTTAGGGAAATCGCTAGCGATTTAAAGCAACCCCTAAAAGTTTAAAAAAGCGCTCTAGTGGGTTCCATGCCTAATTTTGATTGCATGTGCATGCTTGTTTCCGGTGTGTGATTTAGACACTACTGAAGCGCAGCAGGATGCCAGGCAATTGGTATTGGCAGGCAATATGGCAGCCTCAATATCCCTCTCACTTCAATTCCTCTCCATAGGCAAGCATGTTTTTGTTTTTTATTTTAAGTTTATTTCAAATTAGCTTTAAATGCAGAAATAGAATTTGCCAATGTGCGAACTCACTTGAGCAATGTCATTTTTATAAAAAAAAAACAAAAAAAAACACATAGCATTACATTAGAAAGTGCTTTTCAAATACCTATGTGGGATTTTTCAAATCACTGAAGCTTAGAAAAACGCTGGTAGTGTGAACCAGCTCTTATGGTATGGAACAACTTACCATAGTATTAATCATACTGGACGGAAAATCTCGCTCAAAAGGGGGCAGTAAAAAATTGCCCAAGGACCCAGAGCTGGTGACTGACCTCCCACCCTCCATAGCCAATAGTAGTCGCTGCTCGCCCGGGGCCCCAAGTACTTGCGGCAGTGAACCGAGCTCACCTATTCACCTGGTGTGCTTCCTCTCGTGTATATGTCCCTCCATTTTTATCCTGACATTCATCTGCAGATCAGATCCACCAGGATGGATTTTCAGATCTGCAGATGATTGCTTGATCTGCAGATGAATGTCAGTTAAATCATGTGTGTATGATGATCTGCAGATCTCATAGACTATCATTGCAATTTGCAGGAATGGATTTTTGGCAGGAACAGATCTTTTGCAGATACTGATCTTTTGTGTCTGTACAGCATCTGTGTGTGCAGCATCTTGCAAAAAAAAATTTCTGATGTGGAGTTCAGCTCCATAGAAAAGTCTGTGTAGAGTATGGCTCTCATACTACATGAAGGGTGGTAAGATTGGTCTGTGATCTTTCATTTTCCAAAGACTATGGTCTGATGTGTGTATGAGCCTTTAGACCCATTGGATCCATTGCAGACTAACAAGTGTGAACGGCTTCTATATATAAAATAGGAGCCGTTCACTGTCAGTTTTGCAATGAGCGGAGAATAGACAAAAAAAAAAATGTCCATTCTAAGCTCAAATTGGAACACGGCCTAAAGCTGTCCACACAATACCCAATTCTCTATTGAGCTAATAAGCGATTAATTTTATTGGGTGATTAACAAAAGTGTAGCTGTAACGATTGGTGTCAGCAACCAGAGAGAGAATCTGATCCTTGGCGATCCGCAGTATCCCCAAGAATACAGATACACCCGATTATTGAGGATCTGCGGAATCGTCAATAATCAGATATGTCTAACCTCTAGACACCGGAGAGAGTGTAAGTGTTTGGTGCAACAGTAACAACTCTGAGTAAAGACCACCAGAGGAGCTTGCGGCCTATACTCCTGAGGAATTCACCCCTGAGCGGTGGGTGATATTCCTGTAGCCTGTGGACCCCTGAGCGAGGGACCAAGGCTGGGTTGCAGGAAGCCCTGCTGCTAATATGTAAGGTTTTGCCCTGAACTGGGCTAATGTAACACAGTAATAACACAATCCTAATCTGGGGTGTGAGGTCCGTATTCACAACACCCTGGAACTAGTCTGGAGCATAACATAAATGATAATACAATTCCCTAGTCTTGGGTGTGAGTTCCGTGATCATCAACACCCTGGAACTAGTCTGGAGTATAACATAAATGATAATACAGTTCCCTAGTCTTGGGTGTGAGTTCCGTGATCATCAACACCCTGGAACTAGTCTGGAGTATAACATAAATGACAATACAGTTAACTAGTCTTGGATGTGAGGGCCTTGATCTCAACACCCTGGAACTGGTCTAACAAATAATACAATTCAATTAGTACTTTAAGCTATCAAGAATCTGACTCAGTGTGGATTACCAGCTCCAGCCGGTTCTGGCACACTGTCGGGTCTAGCTAAGGTCTGAGTGCCTTCACGCAAGTGTTAGCAATGGCAGACAACCAGCAACTGACAAGCAGCAGAATATATAGTTGCTGGACTCTGCCGCCCCACCCGAGCCATTTAGCCAATCACGAGTCCTCATATATACACACAAAAAACCGCGCTGATATTTGTAAGTTTGGGGTAACAACAGTGGTGCGCTACCCTGTAAAAAAATACAACACAATGCAAACTCGGAGGCTGCGCACAAATGTTCACTATAGGCAAGTCTCTCTTATCTGCATTAGATATAATCCCTTATGTGGAACAATAGAGATCTGTTATTCCAATGTACAGACAGTCCGATATTAATTCCTAAGTTGCAGGTCGTTCTGCCAATGTTCACCTCCAGCGAGTATTCACCACCACCACACCCCTCACAGTGGGCACTCACCGCAAATATATGACCCTCTATTAGGTGGGTCTTCAGCGCTTATGGGGTCATCAGGCCGCCCCCTGCCACTCAGGAACTTTATCCACTCAGTAGAGCTTGCACAGGAATCATATACACTTCTAAAACATGAACAGAGCTCCCATAGCGTAATACTGTAAAAACAAGTTTATTCTAAAAGAAATGCGCATTTACAAACATGAGGCTTGGTGTCGGGCACAGAGTTTTAGTGGGCTCTACCCCAATCGTAGGCCGCCGGGTCGGCTTGTTGCGCTGTCCACGTCCGCCCTCCAGTGGCTTTTCACCTAGTCCTTCCAATGTTTGTAGGATTGCTAAAAAAGTGCTGTGGTCACATAGGCTTGACCGGTTTCGTCGCCAAAGCGACTCCTCAGAAGCATGTGTGACCAACATGCCTTCTTACTGTTTATATATACCTCCACGCTGACTCCATTTCCTCCCCCCATCTCTCCCGCCCCCGGAAGTCGTTAGACTGCCATGGGGTCAGCCAATGTCTTTCCCGTATACCTAAACTGTAGTTCCTGGTTGGCATAGTAACGCAGCGTGGCTTTTCCCCCTCCCCTTACGCTATGCCATCAGATTGGACCAATGGCAGCGTTCAAATCTCCGTGATTTCGCACAGGCGCATTACAAAGAGCGCCCTGCGCATTACGTACCACGTACTGCGTTCCATACGGGCAACTTAGCACATGCGCATTACTAACGACATATGCAGATGTATCACATGAGCGCTGTGCTCGTGCGTAGTTGCGGCCACCTCTATTCTACTCTCTGTTTCTATGTTTAGACCCTCTTGTGGATAAAGGGCTAATTGCATCATTCATTTAATATTAAACCTCTCCGGTGGATACCATTGGGGTACAGCTTTACATTGTCAATCCTATCTCATAAAGAGTTAGTTAGCTATTACCTTCTAGTATGAAACATATTCACACATGTATTCTAATAGCATAAATATGGTTAGAGATCAAATTATCATTATTTTAAAGTACATATATCAATGTTTTTTTGTTACAACAACAGCATTATTACAGCTACTTAATCAGTGTTCCCCCACATATAGGTGAGTATTCCTCCTTTCCACTCAGATGCCCATTAGTTATGTGCAACCTCTCCCATATACAAAACCCATGAGTTCAAGACCCATACTCAAACCATAAATAGAAAAATAGAAAAAAAAGAAAAAATAAAGCCATATAATCACTTACTTATATCCCCGACCAGTCAATACGACCCCCCCAAAAAATTCCCGTGAATTACGTGAATAATTGAGGGCATTCGGTGGAGAGTCCACCCACCTATAACAGTGTTAATCATTACTTAAAAAGCAGACCAGGTCTATCTCACTGTTAAGTCCTCTAGGTTTCAGTGTATTTAACATATATATCCATTTCGTCTCTCTCTGAGACACTGTCCTGACCATATCCCCACCTCTCCATGGCTTAGTGATTTTTTCTACTCCACAAAAAGACAATAGTGACGGATTACAATTATGCACCTGTTTAAAATGTGCTGACAGCGTATGACTCGTCAGTCCCTTCGCAATGTTGCGCAAGTGCTCCCCTATCCTCTCTTTCAGGGGCCTCGTCGTCCTTCCTACATATTGGAGTCCGCAGGGACACCAAGCTAAATATACCACAAACTTGTCATTGCAGGTAATAAAATCTCTTATCTTGATTCTCTTATTATTTGAATATCCTGTTATTGTGTTCGTCCTCTGCGGTCTGGCCTCCCTACATCCTTTGCAGTCCCTGCATGGATAGTACCCTGCTCGTTGCCATCCCCTAAATTTGGGCGGCAATTTCTTTGGCTCCACACAGCTAGGGGCCAGTATGTTTTTAAGGTTAGGGGCCTTCCTATAGATGAATTTTGGTCTAGTAGGCAGAATTTTACTCAAATCTGTGTCAGAGAGGAGTATTTCCCAATGTTTCTCTACAATATTTTCAAAAGTTTTATATTGACTATTAAAATTCATCACAAAGGCATAATTATGTTCACTAGGACCCCTATTATCTTCCCTAGCCCTATGTATAAGTTCTTCCCTGTTGGTCACCTTTACCCTCTGTATCTCTTCATCAAGGAATTGTGCTTCATATCCCTTTTCTATGAACCGATTTTTCAACATGCTAGATTGTTCCTCAAAATCCTCCATTTTGCTGCAATTCCTTCTTAGTCTCATGAATTGCCCCCTTGGCACATTTTTGATCCATTTTGGGTGGTGTTCACTTTTAGTTGATATGTACCCATTACGATCTGTGGTTTTAAAGAACGTTTTTATTTTTATTTCTTTGTCTATAGCCATTAGGTGGAGATCCAAAAAGTTAATTTCCCTTGTGTTCTGTTCATAGGACAGTTTTATATTAATATCATTATCATTCAGAACTTCAAATAGTGATTCTAATTGTTCTTTTGTGCCCCCCCATATCATTAACAAGTCATCAATGTATCTTTTCCAAACTATAATCCCATTTGATGAATACCGTGCCAACACCCCCTCTTCCCACTTACCCATATAAAGATTTGCGAGACTAGGTGCAAATCCAGCCCCCATTGCACACCCCCTGTGTTGTCTATAAAAAAAAACCCCGTGCCAAAAATAATTCTTTTGCATAGCAAATCTTAATAACTTCAATAAAAACTCAATCTGATCCTCTGGTAATTCACCATCTTCGTGCATATAATATTCAACTGCTTGAATTCCCTTTTCCTGTGGGATACTCGTATATAGTGAAGCCACATCAGCTGTGACCAATGTTTCACCCTCTTCTATTTTGTGCCCTTCTATTACTTGTATAGTGTGTTTAGTGTCTTTCAGTACACATGGGAGTTTCCTCACTAGTGGTTGGAGGAACAAATCCAAGGCTTTATTTTTTTCTTTTTTTTTCTATTTTTCTATTTATGGTTTGAGTATGGGTCTTGAACTCATGGGTTTTGTATATGGGAGAGGTTGCACATAACTAATGGGCATCTGAGTGGAAAGGAGGAATACTCGCCTATATGTGGGGGAACACTGATTAAGTAGCTGTAATAATGCTGTTGTTGTAACAAAAAAACATTGATATATGTACTTTAAAATAATGATAATTTGATCTCTAACCATATTTATGCTATTAGAATACATGTGTGAATATGTTTCATACTAGAAGGTAATAGCTAACTAACTCTTTATGAGATAGGATTGACAATGTAAAGCTGTACCCCAATGGTATCCACCGGAGAGGTTTAATATTAAATGAATGATGCAATTAGCCCTTTATCCACAAGAGGGTCTAAACATAGAAACAGAGAGTAGAATAGAGGTGGCCGCAACTACGCACGAGCACAGCGCTCATGTGATACATCTGCATATGTCGTTAGTAATGCGCATGTGCTAAGTTGCCCGTATGGAACGCAGTACGTGGTACGTAATGCGCAGGGCGCTCTTTGTAATGCGCCTGTGCGAAATCACGGAGATTTGAACGCTGCCATTGGTCCAATCTGATGGCATAGCGTAAGGGGAGGGGGAAAAGCCACGCTGCGTTACTATGCCAACCAGGAACTACAGTTTAGGTATACGGGAAAGACATTGGCTGACCCCATGGCAGTCTAACGACTTCCGGGGGCGGGAGAGATGGGGGGAGGAAATGGAGTCAGCGTGGAGGTATATATAAACAGTAAGAAGGCATGTTGGTCACACATGCTTCTGAGGAGTCGCTTTGGCGACGAAACCGGTCAAGCCTATGTGACCACAGCACTTTTTTAGCAATCCTACAAACATTGGAAGGACTAGGTGAAAAGCCACTGGAGGGCGGACGTGGACAGCGCAACAAGCCGACCCGGCGGCCTACGATTGGGGTAGAGCCCACTAAAACTCTGTGCCCGACACCAAGCCTCATGTTTGTAAATGCGCATTTCTTTTAGAATAAACTTGTTTTTACAGTATTACGCTATGGGAGCTCTGTTCATGTTTTAGAAGTGTATATGATTCCTGTGCAAGCTCTACTGAGTGGATAAAGTTCCTGAGTGGCAGGGGGCGGCCTGATGACCCCATAAGCGCTGAAGACCCACCTAATAGAGGGTCATATATTTGCGGTGAGTGCCCACTGTGAGGGGTGTGGTGGTGGTGAATACTCGCTGGAGGTGAACATTGGCAGAACGACCTGCAACTTAGGAATTAATATCGGACTGTCTGTACATTGGAATAACAGATCTCTATTGTTCCACATAAGGGATTATATCTAATGCAGATAAGAGAGACTTGCCTATAGTGAACATTTGTGCGCAGCCTCCGAGTTTGCAATCACGAGTCCTGCAGGAATCAGCTGATCTTCCTGATCAGCTGACACTTCCCCTGCTGGTATAAAGGTCCTGAGTTCAGGCCCGTGCGCGCGTAGCTCTCCATCTGCCTATGTGCACTAACACACCCAGCCACACCAAGCGCATGCTGCTATATGCAAACCGCCGCGTTGGACGCGGAAACAGCCGCTTTGCTGTCAGGACATGCGGCGGCTTTTCCGCATTCCACCATACTACCAGACGCGTGTCTATGCGTGCAAACCGCCGCTTTGGACATGGAGTCAGCCGCCTTGCTCTTGGCATATGCGGCGGCTTTTCCCGCGTTTTCTCACAGTACCCCCCCCCCCCCACTGAGGAGTGGACTCTGGACATCTCCTTCCTGGCTTTCCAGGATGCAAGTTAGAGAATTTTCTTTTTATCTCATACTCAGGCCGGCCATCAATCAACCCAGGGAGGGAGGGAGTGGAATCCACCTGCAGCGCTGACCCGGGCAGGGACACAGGAAATGATTTCTTGTCAGCCTGTTTTTTCGGTGGTAGAATGGTTTTGGGCCAAAAACCCCTGTCTAAAGTGTCTGCTTTGGGGCTTTTGCTATCAGATTTATGCATGAGAGGTAACCGTGAGGAACAGGAACCATTAGAAATAACTGTACACTGTCCTGCCTTTCCTGCGACCTGTATCCTGATATTATCCACCTCACCCTTCTTTAAACAGTGCTCATGACAATGGGCTAACCAGTTCAGTAGCTGTCCTGAAGCCCAGTCAATCAGTGGAGAGTGAAGTTGTAACCAGGGCATACCGAGAACAACAGCAGAGCCTTTCATCGGCAGGACCAGGAACTGTAAACTCTCTTCATGCAATGCCCCTAAACAACATGACAGTAGGGGGGTTTGGGAAAGAAACTGGGCACTGCGCAATGGAGAGTCATCCACTGCAATGACCGAAATCTGCCGGTCGAGTGCAGATAACGGTATCCCCAAACTTTTGGCAAAATCGGAATCTATGAGGTTCGCTGACGAACCCGAGTCCACCATGGCTTCTGCGGACTTGGTCGGCCCTTCCCATGTAACCGAACAGGGAAGGATCAGCCGACCGTCCGTTCAGGGATGAACCCTGCTCACCTATGGTTTTGACTAATCCTAGGCGATAGCTTTCGTCTGGCCTAGTGGACCCTTGTAAAGCGTTCTTCTTTGGGCTCCTGCGACTCTTTTCCCCCAGACTCAACCTTGTGTACCCAATTTGCATAGGTTCGCCTGGGGGTGAGGGAGACCGAGAAGAATCGTGTAAGATAGACCTTCTGGCCACTCTACCACAAACCTGTCTCTGGTGGCGCAACCGGCGATCTATCTGTATGGCCAAAGAGATTGCCTCATCCAATGATTCAGGCTCAGGATGACCTATCATCACCTCATGAATAGTATCTGACAATCCGGCCAAAAAACAGTCTAGGAGGGCGAATTCGTCCCATCTAGCCGAGACCGCCCACCTCCTGAATTCCGCAGCATAATTCTCTACCGGACACTTGCCCTGACGCAGAAGCCTGAGCTTCCGTTCAGAAGTCGAAGCGATGTCCGGGTCATCGTAAATCATAGCCATGGCCTCAAAAAATTCATCGACTGAGGCCAGGGCCTGATGCCCAATAGGAAGACCATACTCCCAGGTCTGGGAATCCCCCAACAACAGAGTCTTAATGAATGTAATTCTCTGTGCCTTGGTTCCAGATGAGTTAGGCCTTAACTCGATCTATCTGTATGGCCAAAGAGATTGCCTCATCCAATGATTCAGGCTCAGGATGACCTATCATCACCTCATGAATAGTATCTGACAATCCGGTCAAAAAACAGTCTAGGAGGGCGAATTCGTCCCATCTAGCCGAGACCGCCCACCTCCTGAATTCCGCAGCATAATTCTCTACCGGACACTTGCCCTGACGCAGAAGCCTGAGCTTCCGTTCAGAAGTCGAAGCGATGTCCGGGTCATCGTAAATCATAGCCATGGCCTCAAAAAATTCATCGACTGAGGCCAGGGCCTGATGCCCAATAGGAAGACCATACTCCCAGGTCTGGGAATCCCCCGACAACAGAGTCTTAATGAATGTAATTCTCTGTGCCTCGGTTCCAGACAAGTTAGGCCTTAACTCAAAGTATGATAACACTCTATTTCTAAAGTTTCGAAAGTCAGATCTGTCGCCAGAAAATGTTTCAGGTACAGGCATACGTATGTCTGTGCTAAGAGGAGATCGCACTGATTGAAGTTCTGAAATAGCCCCAAATATCTGACATATCTGGGTCTGTTGGTTCAAAACTGCCGCAGAAAGTTGGTTTACCGCGATGGTCAGGACTTCAACATGGCTATACAGTGCGTCCATTTGGGTTCGGTCTGCCATTCTGTAACGATTGGTGTCAGCAACCAGAGAGAGAATCTGATCCTTGGCGATCCGCAGTATCCCCAAGAATACAGATATACCCGATTATTGAGGATCTGCGGAATCGTCAATAATCAGATATGTCTAACCTCTAGACACCGGAGAGAGTGTAAGTGTTTGGTGCAACAGTAACAACTCTGAGTAAATACCACCAGAGGAGCTTGCGGCCTATACTCCTGAGGAATTCACCCCTGAGCGGTGGGTGATATTCCTGTAGCCTGTGGACCCCTGAGCGAGGGACCAAGGCTGGGTTGCAGGAAGCCCTGCTGCTAATATGTAAGGTTTTGCCCTGAACTGGGCTAACGTAACACAGTAATAACACAATCCTAATCTAGGGTGTGAGGTCCGTATTCACAACACCCTGGAACTAGTCTGGAGCATAACATAAATGATAATACAATTCCCTAGTCTTGGGTGTGAGTTCCGTGATCATCAACACCCTGGAACTAGTCTGGAGTATAACATAAATGATAATACAGTTCCCTAATCTTGGATGTGAGGGCCTTGATCTCAACACCCTGGAACTGGTCTAACAAATAATACAATTCAATCAGCCAAGCATGAGTCCTGCAGGAATCAGCTGATCTTCCTGATCAGCTGACACTTCCCCTGCTGGTATAAAGGTCCTGAGTTCAGGCCCGCGCGCGTGTAGCTCTCCATCTGCCTATGTGCACTAACAGACCCAGCCACACCAAGCGCATGCTGCTGCATGCAAACCGCCGCGTTGGACGCGGAAACAGCCGCTTTGCTGTCAGGACATGCGGCGGCTTTTCCGCATTCCACCATACTACCAGACGCGTGTCTATGCGTGCAAACCGCCGCTTTGGACGCGGAGTCAGCCGCCTTGCTCTTGGCATATGCGGCGGCTTTTCCACGTTTTCTCACAGTAGCCAATACAATGCAAAGATGACCATGTGTGACTCACTAATGTGACCATGTGTGACCATGTGTACTTTACTAACCTAGCTGAACAATGTTGTGCCTCCATGCTCTGAAACCAAAACCGATTACGTGTCAAATAAAATCATGTGAATAGTAACCGATTCTTTTGTGATCGACCAATATTTTTCATACTGCCTGATCAAGTAAATTGGTAGATTCCACCAGATAGTGGGCTATTTCCATCCATGCTTAAAGGGATACTGTGGGGGGGTCGGGGGAAAATGAGCTGAACTTACCCGGGGCTTCTAATGGTCCCCCGCAGACATCCTGTGTTGCCGCAGCCACTCACCAATGCACCGGCCCCGCCTCCAGTTCAATTCTGGAATTTCTGACTTTAAAGTCACAAAACCACTGCGCCTGCACGCCCGTGTCCTCGCTCCCGCTGATGTCACCAGGAGTGTACTGCGCAGACACAGACCATACTGGGCCTGCGCTGTGTGCTCTTGATGACATCAGCGGGATCGAGGACACGGTAACGCAGGCGCAGTGGTTTTCAGACTTTAAAGTCTGAAATTCCAGAAGTGAACCGGAGGCGGGGCCGGAGCATCGGTGAGTGGCTGCGCCAACACAGGATGTCTGCGGGGGACCGTTAGACGCCCCGGGTAAGTTCAACTCATTTTCCCCTGACCCCCCTACAGTATCCCTTTAAGCAGAATGCAACATAATTGCATGGAAGCGTAGTGGTTAGCTCTCTCGCCTTGCAGTGTTGGGTCCGTCCCTGGTTCAAATCTCAGCCAGGGCACTATTTGTAAGGAATTTGTATGTTCTCCCCGTGTCTGCATGGGTTTCCTCTGGGCACTCCGGTTTCCTCCAACATCTCAAAAACACACAGATATGTTAATTGGCTTCCCCTTAATTGGCCCTAGACACCAACATACACTACACGATCCATAGGACTATGGTAGGGATTAGATTGTGGACCCCTCGGAGGAACAGTTAAGTGACAAGTCAATATACTCTGTACAGCGCTGTGGAAGATATCGGCACTGTGAAGGATTGCGGAATGGCCGCCGCGTGCTCTGACGGCGTGGCGGCTACTTCCGCGTCCAGCCCGGCGGTCTACGCGCGGCGACATGTGTCTGATGTGATACAGCCTTCCTGTGCACATAGGCTGAGGAATACACACGCACGCGCGGAGAGACAGAAGCTTTATGGGAAGCAGAGAGGGATCAGCTGACTCCCTTGGTCAGCTGATCCCAGGATGTAAGCGGATTGGCTGGAAGGGACTGGGCGACGCTGATCAGCGCTGCACTATATAACCACTCGTCCCTCAGTCTCACGTTGTCTGCCGTTGCGAATGCTTTATGTGTTAGCACACAGACCTCAGTCAGATCCTACAGTGTGTTAGAACCGGGAAGAACCTGGGAATTCACACTGAGCTAGATTACTCTCATATGTTATGCTTTAGACTAGTTCCAGGGTGTTGTGACTACGGACCTCACACCCAAGCCTAGGATACTGTGTCAATGCTATGTTATGCTTTAGACTAGTTCCAGGGTGTTGTGACTACGGACCTCACACCCAAGCCTAGGATACTGTGTCAATGCTATGTTATGCTTTAGACTAGTTCCAGGGTGTTGTGACTACGGACCTCACACCCAAGCCTAGGATACTGTGTCAATGCTATGTTATGCTATAGACTAGTTCCAGGGTGTTGTGACTACGGACCTCACACCCAAGCCTAGGATACTGTGTCAATGCTATGTTATGCTATAGACTAGTTCCAGGGTGTTGTGACTACGGACCTCACACCCAAGTCTAGGATACTGTATCATTTCTATGTTATGAGATAGACTAGTTCCGGGGTGTTGTGACTACGGATCTCACACCCAAGACTAGCACTGTGTACTTGTATTACCTTAGCCCGCCACTAGGGTGTAGAGAGCTAGGATCTCACATCCAGTTAGGGCAAGTCTGTTCATCTTAGCAGCAGGGCATCCTGCAACCAAGCTTAGGCCCCTCTCCTAGGGAGCCTTTAGCCTATAGGGATTCACCCACAGTCTGGGGTGAATTCCCTTCTTCTTCTTACCTCCAGCTCCTCTGGTGGTTCTCACTCAAAGTGCTACTGTTACACCAAACACTCATATCTCATGTGTCCAGAGGTTAGACATACCTGGATTATTGGTGATTCTGCAGATCATCCATAATCTGGTGCAGTGTTTCTCAACATTTTATTGGAATGTACCCCTTTGAAAACCCTGTACTTACCAAGTACCCCCTAGTATAGTAAACATTATCACAAGTACCCCTTGACAAATATATATTTAATCGTAGTACATGATAATTGGTTTTAAATCATTTCCAAGCATTTACTATAGCTTTTAATTAGCTAAAACACCTAATTTGGTGTTGCTTAAATAAGATTTATCAGTTTCTAAAACTCTAAATGTGTTATTCTTGGTTAAGTATATCAAGCCTGAGTACCCCCTGAAACCATCAGAAGTACCCCCCTGGGGTAGGCGTACCACACGTTGAGAACCTAGGATCTGGTGTATATCTGCATTACTGGTGATTCTGCAGATCACCAATAATCAGATTCTCTCTGCGTGTTGACACCCATCGTTACAGGCACTAAATAAATACTAAATAAGAATAAATCGATTCTTGAATGGTCTATCAAACAGAAAAAACGAGTAATGTATGGGCACCTAAAAAGTAAATTTAAAAAAATATATATATCAGAAAAACTTAAACAGAGTCATGCTCCTAGCACCTGCTCAATAGAACATGTAACAGAAACTGGTCAAACACTATAGATTGCCATGCAATGTGACAAAACTACTGATTCTTCTCTAAACAGAACCGATTCAGAGGAATAAATTCCTACCATACACAGCACATGGGTTTCAGATAGATTCCAGAAGAGAATCTATTGAACTACAGCATTGCACTGAATTAAACGTAGACTGTCAATCTACCACTGCTCCTACTAAAACCCCAACTGACCTAGATTTTCCATCCTGTCTGATCGATACTTTTGGTCAAAGTCTATAGAAATTTAATTTTTGGGAATAGAACGGGAAAATCTATGTGTATGGGCATCTTTATAGGATACTGGCTGATGGCCTGGCATTGCCCGGGTATGTATTTGGCTGGTGTTGGCTGCACCCACTTTTTCTAACCCTAATAAACAATTACTCAATAACCAAGTTTGTGAGCTTTGCGGTCTTTGGCATCAATAATTTGCATTGAAATGAAACAAATCTGATTGGCTATTTGTGGCTCCTCCCCCTTTTCTGAATTTGAACCCCAGTCACACAATGACCAACTGTACCAGGTTTGAGGCTTGTGTCATTAACAGTGCAAGAATGGCAGCAATTAAATATTCTCCTTGAAAATCAATAGGTAAATTTTGATTGGCTTTTGTATGCTCCTCCCACTTTTCAGAATATTAATCCCAGTCACCCTGTGCGAAGATTGAGAAGCCTACCATTAACAGTGTAAAAATGGCTGCAGTTTATATTTTCCCATTGAAATTTGTATTTGTCTCTGCCCACTTTTTGGTTATGGGGATAAAAAGTATGTTATATGTTATTCCATGTAATGTACTATGTGTGTGCCAAATTTCATTCAAATTCGTTCAGCCATTGTTGCGTGATTAACAAACATCCACAAGTTTGCATTTATAATATTAGTGAGATTACATATAAGATGAAGCTGTAAAACTCTACATTCCACTGAAAGTTCATGCCCAAAAGCATTCTAGTGACTAACTGGAAAATCAAGTATACTTCCCATACTAGAGGACCCAGCTGCACCTTCTGATATGAATTCCTTCAATAGTGGTGAAAGCCCTAATGCTAAAAGTGGTATGGTAGGGGTGTCTTGACACCCTGGAGAAAAGACACAGGAAACACAAAAAGGATGGAAGCCCAATAGCATAATACGTTTTAGTATAAGATCTATAAGTGATATAATGAAAACTACTCACTAAGGCGGGTTGCAGAGGGGCAACTGACCGCAAGAAGTAGGTGGAGACCATAAACCCGACTCCACCCGGGGTGGTCCAGCCTGACCTGGTGGTGGTCGCTCTCTTAGGAAAATTGACAGTTGTCCCCTGTGGTGTGAACCACATGCAGTCTGTCTGAACCCCTCCAATAGGATATGTTGGGGGGTAAATAAGCACAAGAAGGGTAAAAGAGGCACCCTGGTGTGTATAAAATTCTTTAAAAACAAATAAAAATGACAGAAAGGGAGGTGGCTTACCTCAAATAACAAAATCTTTGTAACAACAAAAGATGTTTATTATTAAGCACAGGCAAAGCGTTTCACTGGTCTAAGCCCACTTCCTCAAGCCAATAACAGTGCCAAATACTACTAGAGGCTCCCAATGCTAATGAGGTTTTTCCATTTGGCACTGTTATTGGCCTGAGGAAGCGGGCTTAAAACCGTGAAACGCGTTGCTTGTGTGCTTAAAGGGAACCTAAACTGAAAAGGATATGGATTTTTCCTTTTAAAATAATACTAGTAGTCTGGCAGTCTTGCTGATCCTCTGCCTCTAATACTTTTAGCCACAGCCCATGAACAAGCATGCATAGCAGGTGCTCTGACTGAAGTCAGACTGGATTAGCTGCATGCTTGTTTCAGGTGTGTGATTCAGCCACTACTACAGCTAAAGACATCAGCAAGAGAGTCAGGCAGCTCGTATTGTTTAAAAGGAAAAATCCATATCACTCTCAGTTTAGGTTCCCTTTAATAATACAAATCTTTTGTTTTGTTGTTACAAAGATTTTGTTATTTGAGGTAAGCTACCTCCCTTTCTTTCGTTTTTATTTGTTTTTAGAGAATTTTATACACACCAGGGTGCCTCTTTCACCCATATTGTGTTAATGCTAAAAGGGCTAGAGTCTAATGCATTTTTAAAATCATCTGAGCTACTTACATACTTGCTATTATTGTCACTTAAAGGGAGGGATCCCACTTATCATTGCGGAAAACTGAACATTTTTTGCAAGTGCTTTTCACATTAAAACTTGCGTTTGTATGCAAATTTTCACATGCGTTATTTCAGAATGGCTAATGAAAATCAACAGGAATTTGCATGCAATGCTCAAATTTATGCTGCAAAGAATTTTTTTTTCAGTGCAATTTTCTTCAGCAATGTGTTTTCTGACATTCCGAAACGCACAAGATTTTTAATATGTGTGAACCCAGCCTCAATCCTTAATGCGCAAAAGAGCTTGTCGGATATATTACATGGCTGTTCTCCTCTTCATGCACAAGCGCAGCCATACTGCACCTGCACTAGTAAGGCTGTGTCTGCACAGTAAGCTGGAGACACTCGTACCCAGAGCCTGAGCGGCTCCATGCTGCTGTGCCGGCACTTGTTTACAGACAGGGGCATGGCCAAACGACAAGTTCCAGGGGTCCCAGCACTGGAATGATGGAGTCGAGGGATAAAGAAGCCTTTGGAATATCCAGAGGCTTCCTCTACTGAGTAAGTACCCGTATGGGGCACTTTTCTTCCCTTTAAATACACTTTGAGGATTGTTTTGGGCCGTGTACGAGCAGAACACACACAGGTTGCTCAGTTCTTGGCCACACAGCATGTACTACTCATGTGCAGCATGACGCTGCAGGAACATCCTGTAAAGTTCCTGCAGTAACAAAAGTTATTGGCCAAAATCGATAAATCCTGGCAGATCCCTAAACGAGACACCTGTACACAAATTTAGCTTTGAGACTGCAATGATCATTGATGAAAATCTAATGTATGTTTGTGGCATAAAACTTACCTGGGGTGAAATTTTTTTTTTAAAACTGTAAGTGTAGTGGTGTAGCTTGGGTATTTGAAAACCCTTCCCAAGCACATTTTTTTTTAAAGGGAGTTGGTTGGGGGTGGCACTAAGCACACCATGGCAGCGCCCTTAATTTAGATAGAAGTACCAAGCCTCTTTCCACCTCTGCCTGTCCACAGGTGTTGTTCTACCAATATGTTATGCTGCTGGGACCTTTAAACTCCACCAATGCTCTCACCATGTTGGTTCCTCCATTAGTCCTCCCATCACTATTGTCCCAGGCAAGTCCATTGACCAGTGTGGTTCTGCCAGTAATGTACAAAACTGTAGTGTGAGCAGTAGAGTTACTCCACCATCATCACTGTTCTGTAGCTTCTGGTGACCCCTGTAGTGTACTAAGGATGGAGTCCTGGTGTCACCTGGTGACACACTGCAATGGTTTTCTAAAGCAAACAATTATCACATTTACCTTTGTGCAAGTTTAAAAGTACGGCATGCTGATTTTTTTTTGAGAAAACACACTAATGGGAATGCAAACGTGCGTAAAAATGCAAACTAATGTGCAGATAACCTAACAATTAGAGCAGCTTTTCTCAAGCTTCCCTGTAGGAACCCTTCAAATAATTTTTGAATCTCAAAGAACCCCAGCGTTAGCACCCAAGCATCAGAACCCTAGCACTTCTCCAGTCCCTACTGAACTATCCAGTCCCAAATGAACTCTGCTGCTTGTCTCATCCACCTCTCCTCCCACTTCTCTGATACTGCTAATAGCTCCATTGGCTACAAATCACCCAAAGGATCCAGTCCAAACTCCAAACACTATCATACAAAGCTCTACATACGCTATCCTCTCCATACATTCCCTTATTAATCTTCAGATATCATCCATCCCAGAAACCATCACTGCTCCCAAGAGACCGTCTAGTGCTCTGGCTTGGTCACCTCCTCTCACTCTCGTATCCAGGACTTTTCACCAGTGTCACCTTTCCTTTGCAATTCTCTTTCACAGCCCATCTGTCGTGCTCCGATCCTGGAAATGTTCAAACCTACCCTCAAGATACACCTATTCAGACAAACGTACAATCTCTAGAATTTAAAGCCCACTGCCTCATCTGCCAACCCTTTTGTCTAGCCAACCCCCCCGTGTCTCAAGCTCACTACCCTCTAAATGGTAAACTCGCAAGGGCAGGAACCTCCCCCTTTTTTTCCTGTTTCAGTGCAATTTATCAAATTAACATCTATCTGTATTGGTGATGTTATTCAAACTACACATCAATTGTATGTATCAGTATGTGTCACTGGTTGTCCTGATTGTACAGTATGTTGAACTGCTCATGTATCTATGCTCCCCCCATTGTTGTATACAAGTTGTACAGCGCTATGGAACATGTTGGAACTCTAAATAAAAATAATAATAATTACAGGGGGAGTGGGGATTTATTTTGTAGGCAGAATGGTCTTTAAAAGTGGCACCCAGTCTACGTTTCTTCCTTGCAGTGCCCCCATCATAGTAGTGCTCCACTATAAAAATACTCTTTATTATACCACCCACTATTATAGTGCCCCTGCATTGTAGCCTATTGCATTCTCCACTATGAAAGAGGTATACAGTATACTATTTGAAATAACTAATGTAGCGGAAAGAATTGACAGATTATTGGGTGGGGCTGGGGAAGACCCAGCTGTCATGGTACACATTGGCACCAATGACAAAGTTAGTGGGAGATGGAAGGTCCTCAAAAATTATTTTCAGGTACTTGGAGATAAACTTAAAGCAAGGACCTCCAAGGTGGTGTTTTCTGAAATACTGCCAGTGCCACGTGCTACATCTGAGAGACAGTGGGAGCTTAGGGAGTTAAATAAGTGGCTGAGAAATTGGTGTAGGAAGAAAGGGATTGTGTTCCTGGAGAACTGGGCAGACTTTGCAGTTGGCTACAGGTACTACAGCAGGGATGGGCTGCACCTTAATGGGGAGGGTGCAGCTGCATTGGGGGAGAAGATGGCTAAACGGTTGGAGGAGATTTTAAACTAGGATCTGGGGGGAGTCGGGAGGATAAAGTCTTAATATGTAGACAAGATAAGGTAAAAAGACAGTGGGAGCCTAACATTATGGGGGGTGGAGAGGGGGGTGGGGACAGTGTAAAGATTAAGGAGGTTGGTAAAACTTCAAGTAGCCCATTTCGTGTAAACAAAATTGGTAAATGTGGTGGTAAAAATATAAAGTGCATGGTAACCAATGCTCGGAGCCTTGCAAATAAAATAGACGAACTAGAGTTCATTCTGAATGACAAAGGCTATGACATTGTGGGAATAACCGAGACATGGATGGATGAAAGCCATGACTGGATAGCTAATTTAAAAGGATACAATGGGCCTGATTCACAAAGCGGTGCAAACTTTTTCGCAGACTTTTGCGCGCGCAAAGTGCCACGATTCCCGCGATCGCGGACTTTTGCGCACGCAATTTGCGCGCGCAAAAGTCCACGATCGCGCGAATCGCGGCACTTTGCGCGCGCAAAAGTCCGCGAAAAAGTTTGCACCACTTTGTGAATCAGGCCCAATGTGTTTAGGAGGGATAGAACAGGGAAAAAAGGTGGAGGGGTTTGTCTCTTTGTTAAGAATTCTTTTACAGCTGTCCTCAACGATGACATGGAGGAAGATTGCGAAGATGTGGAGTCCGTTTGGGTAAATATTAATGGTGGAAATAAAAGTTGCCAATTGCTTATTGGGGTATGCTACAGACCACCTCTTATTAATGAAACTGCAGAACTGCGATTACTACAGCAGATTGAAAAAGCTGCAAGTAAAAATGAGGTCATAATTATGGGCGACTTCAACTTTCCAGACATTGACTGGGGTATTGAGGCTACCCATTCTGGTAAAAGCAGCAGATTTCTGGCAGCACTACAGGACAATTACTTGACTCAAATGGTAACGGAACCAACTAGGGGGAATGCGTTACTGGATCTGATCATTTCTAATAGACCAGATAATGTATCAAATGTGCAGGTTCAAGAACATTTGGGAAATAGTGATCACAACATGATAACGTTTGATCTGGTGACTGATAGGCCACGGGGCAGCGGGACCACTAAAACTATGAATTTTAGAAAAGCAAAGTTCAATCAAATTAGGCAGGCACTAAGTTTGCTGAACTGGGATAATGTACTACAAGGGGAGGACACTGAAGGGAAATGGCAAGCTTTTAAACTTATTCTCAATCAATATTGTAGTATGTATATCCCATATGGAAACAAAATGTCTAGGAATAAAAAAGGCCTCTATGGATGAATAGAAAGGTTAGGGATAAAATGAAGAGGAAAAAGAATGCCTATAAGGTCCTAAAACAGGAGGGGACCGAGGCTGCACTAAGCAATTATAAGGAGTGCAATAAAAATTGTAAAAAAGAAATTAGGCTGGCAAAGATCGAAGCTGAAAATCAAATCGCTAGGGATATCAAATCTAACCCAAAAAAGTTTTACAAGTAAATCAACTCTAAAAAAAGAAAGGTTGACTGTATAGGACTCCTAAAGGATGAGGGTGGGAACTCAATGGTGGATGACCAAGGTAAGGCATAGTTATTAAATGCTTTCTTTGCTTCTGTCTTCACAAAGGAAACAGCACTGTTGCAAATTACAGAGGCAGAAGAGTCTCAATCTTCTAACTGTAATATTAAATACTTAACGCAGGAAGAAGTAAAGGCAAGACTAAATAAATTAAAAATAGACAAGGCACCTGGCCCGGATGGCATGCACCCTCGGGTCCTAAGGGAATTAAGTTCAGTTATAGCTAAGCCCCTTTATCTTATCTTTTGTGACTCTCTTGCAACTGGCAGAGTCCCAGTGGATTGGCGTCCAGCCCATGTTTTCCCATTATTTAAGAAGGGCAAAAAATCTGATCCAGGAAATTATAGACCTGTAAGCTTAACATCAGTTGTATGCAAACTATTTGAGGGGTTACTAAGAGATACTATACATGACTTCATAGTAGAAAATAATCTTATTTCTCAGCATCAACATGGGTTTACTAAAGACAGGTCCTGTTTGACTAACATGCTCAGCTTTTATGAGGTAGTGAATGCTAATATGGATATTGGGAATGCTGTAGATGTGATATACTTGGACTTTGCAAAGGCCTTCGACACTGTTCCCCACAGAAGTCTGGTGCAAAAGTTGAGGATGCAAGGACTGGGGAAGAGTTTGTGTGCATGGATAGGGAACTGGCTAATGGACAGAAAACAAAGAGTTGTGGTCAATGGATCGTACTCAAAATGGGAGACTGTTAGCAGTGGGGTCCCACAGGGGTCTGTACTGGGTCCAGTGCTCTTCAATTTATTTATTAATGACCTAGTAGATGCAGTAGTGAGCAATGTTGCTATTTTTGCAGATGATACAAAATTGTGCAGAATCATCAACTCTCAGGAAGATAGTGTCATATTGCAACAGGATCTGGATAGGATGGCTATATGGGCACATACATGGCAGATGAAGTTCAATGTTGACAAATGTAAAGTCATGCATTTTGGTCGTACCAATGGTCTAGCACCATACAAAATAAATGGGATACAGTTGGGGACATCAAACTTGGAGAAGGACTTAGGAGTACTCATCGACAACAAGTTAAATAATCGTACTCAATGCCAAGCCGCTGCAGCTAAAGCGAACAAAATTTTGGGATGCATTAAAAGGGAAATAAAAACTCGAGATGCTAGCATAATATTGCCCCCGTTTAAAGCGGAATATAACCCTGCATTTCAACTTTGCTCTAAAATATTATTTACAGCATATTATATGCAAAAAGCATTTTTTTTCTACTAGACCAGCATTGGAAGGGTTAAACACAGGCGTTTCAAGTTCCGTGGAGAGATATGCAGAAGTTCAGATTGTTACATTCTATGTATTTATTGATAAACAGTTACACACTCTTTGGCAGTCCTCCAAGCTCCTTCTCAGTCAGAGAGATGAGTCATTCAACACTTAGATACATTTCTGTAAACAAAATGTATCTCTTTTCAGCTTCGGATGCGTCTGCAGAAATCTAAAGGAACTTTAAAGCCCTGTGTAACCCTTCCAATGCTGGTCTAGTAAAAAAAAAAAATGCTGGTTGCATATAATATACTATAAATAATGTTTTAGAGCAAAGTTGAAATGCAGGGTTATATTCCGCTTTAACTCTCTAGTAAGGCCACATCTGGAATATGGAATTCAGTTCTGAGCACCACATTACAAAAAAGATATTGCAGTTTTAGAGCAGGTGCAGAGACGAGCTACAAAATTGATACGTGGGATGGAAGGTCTCGCTTACCAAGAAAGGTTAGATAAACTGGGTTTATTTAGTCTAGAGAAAAGACGCCTTAGAGGAAATCTAATTAACATGTATAAATACATCAGAGGGCAATATAATAGCTTGGCGGATGAGCTTTTTGTCCCTAGGTCTTCCCTCAAAGGACTAGAGGACATGATCTGCGCATGGAGGAAAAACGTTTTAGCCATTTATTTAGGAAAGGGTTCTTTACAGTAAGAGTGATTAAGAGTGATTAAGATGTGGAATGCATTGCCACAGGAAGTCGTTATGGCAAACTCTATATCTGCATTCAAAGGGGGCTTAGATGCTTTCCTTGCGTTGAAAGACATCCATGACAATTACTAGGTTATGCCTAATGATGTTGATCCAGGGATTTTATCTGATTGCCATCTGGAGTCAGGAAGGAATTTTTCCCTTTTGGGGCTAATTGGACCATGCCTTGTGGGTTTTTTTTTTGCCTTCCTTTGGATCAACAGGGGTATGTGGGGGACGGGCTGGAGTTGTACTTTGTACTGGTTGAACTCGATGGACGTATGTCTTTTTTCAACCAAAATAACTATGTAACTATGTAACTAAAACTATGAATAAATGAGCTATCATTTGTAAAGCACATTTCTCATATAGGGTTAAAAGCAAAAGACAGCTAAAGTAGGACGTCCACCAATTATAGAATTCTTAAAGCGACCCCAGCACTTTAACCACTTGATGACCACAATGTTAAAACCCCTAAAGACCAAGCCATTTTTCTCTAAATGGGCCACTGCAGCTTTAACGCCTTGCTGTAGGGCCGCACAACTCAGCACACAAGTGATTTCCCCCCCCCCCCCCTTTCTCCCCACCAACAGAAAGCTCTGATTGCTCCCCCAGTGTTTATTTTTTTAAGTAAATATTGATGTTCTTTATTTTTAAATCATTGTTTGTAAATGTTTTTTCTATTCCCCCCACCAGCCAATCAGTGCAATCGGCTGTCATAGGCTTCAGCCTATGACAGCGGATCGCTGTGGTGCCTCATAGGGGGACAGCCGTGTCACACGGCTGTCCCCAGTACAGCGCTGCCTTAGATCGCGGTTTTGCCGTCTAATGGTCTCCCAGCAGCGATCGCAGCTGGGAGACAGAAGGCGCAGCGGAGCTCCGTCATCAGTGCGGGGATGCGCGCGCATCGGCGTGCGTGATCTGCCACAAACCATACCCCAAGGACCATCTGCCGATCAGCGTTGGGCGGTCCTGGGACTGCCGCCGCGTCCACGCCCATTGGCGTGACACTTTCGGCAAGTAGTTAAGGAAGGTTCATAATACAGTGTGTCATTGCAGGTCGTGGTGAGTGTAATTACTTACACATGGGAGGCTACTCCTGTAGCCCATTGTCCGTATGGAGTTTGCCATATTCCCTAGGGAACAACCCCAGATTGAAGCTTCTGCCAGTGTTACACCCTGCCGACCGCTGCAATGCATGCTGGCAGTTGCAGTCCGTAGATGCGAGTGTATCTCCCAGCCAGAAGATGTACTCACATCTACAAACTACATTTCCTGACATGCATTGTAGCAGCATGGAGTCGCACAACACTGGCAGAAGCTCAAACTGCGGTCACTCCTTGTCCTCCATCCACCCCCTTCTCCCATGGTACACGTTGCTTGCTTCCAGGATCAGCCTAAGTGGTGAGCAAACAACAGCGGAAATTAGGATCAAAACGCGGTATTTGCGCAAACAACGGTAAACACTGGTAAGCAATCGTACTGACGGCTGTCTATTTGTTTGAATGGACAGCGTTACACAACGACCGCTGAGGCCATCCTTTACTGTCGCAGAACCGACCAGGTGAAGAAGGCCTGTGGCTGGGTTAAGATAGCAGCTCTGAGTACCAGGTGTGACGCGGATGGAGTCCTGAAGTAGCGTGGATCGAATGACTCTGCTTTGCTGTGTTTGCTCACTAAAGAGGTCATCAGTGAAAAGTGGACCAATAAGAGCTAAATACCACTATGTGCCAATGGTGGCGCTGCTCTGACGGCTCTGCTGAGTGACACACTTCCCCTTACTTTGGCAAATGCCTGTATGAATCTTGATCATGCCAATAAAGCTATCTTTAATTTGATTTGACTACCTCGAGACAAGCACAACTAGTGTGATGACGAAAAAGTGCTGTCAAAAAAACATGTGCAGAGAGAAACAGCCACAGCACCCCTGGAAAGTGTCCGCGGCACTCAGTTTGAAAAACACTAGTCTAGGGGGCATTTTTAGAAATTAGAGAGCCCAATGGAAACCTACCCAAACACAAGAAAGAAAATACAGATTCCATATGGACAGTGTCCAAGGTGGAAAATTGAAACACCTCTGTGCTGCAAGGTGAAAGAACTATCCTTTGCAACTCTATGCTTGCTTTCTGTGACTGATCGCCACTTATAAATACATCAATTTTATACTCATGGCGGATGACGGCTACAGGTATCAATCATTAATAACTGGTAATCTTTCAGTTGATTGCCAGCTTTATAAATCTGACAGTCTGAAAACTACTATTCTGGCAAGCAGCTTGTTTGTAAATAGGCCCCAAAATTTTTGGTAGTAATCACACCTGGCTATTATAGCAATGCACTCAAAAAAAGATTATGCTAAGGTTTGTTTGCTAAGGTTTGTTGTCCTTATTAAGGTGGCCATTAACGATATAGTCCAGGGTCCATCGAACGTTTCCGATTGGCGTGGTAATTGATCGGTTGTGCCTATTAACGGCTGAATTCTAAGCAATCTGATCGGAACGAGGATTGGCTGCACGATTGTATAATGTCCACCTTTAAAGGGGCCCATACACTTACCGATTTTCCCACCTATATACAGCCGATTCGATCACTGTGATCGAATCGGCTGTGAAATCGTCACGCAAACGCTGACGGAACGATCGATTTCAGCTCCACAGATTGTGATCGGTTTCATGCTGAAATCGATTCCCAATCTGTTTGCCGTAAAGGCAGCCATACGATCCCTCTCTGATTAGATTCGATCAGAGAGGGATCTATCTGTTGGTCGATCTGATGGCAAATCGACCAGTGTATGGCCACCTTAGATAGTGACAAAGCAGCAAAACACAGTTGATGTATAGGTACTGTATAGGTTAATGTTATACATACAGCTATCTAAAACATATAATTAAGCTTACACAACATTATTTGCAATAAATAAGACCTGTGAGAGAGAAAATTGTATCTACCTTGACACCACCCCGTAGATGTCTATATAATTACAATCTAAGCGTTTACCTGCAAGGTGTGTATTCACTGATCAGTCCAAATTTGCCTATTATATTTAAGAAACAATAGGCATATTAAGTTCTCAGATAAGCACGTTACAATGCGACTCTCGCAACAATATACACAAACAAAACAGAGGCCAATGGAGAAAGGGCAGAAGCATTATTACCTCGTGTTGTGCTGACGATCCACAGAAGGAAGAGGCAGATGTCCATGGCTCAGCAGAGCTGCTGTCACCCCCAGCATAGGCTGGAGAATACATATGCTTGTATGTCCTGTCACACCGCTGCTGGCATTGTATTTCTATAAATGCAGGGGCTCCTATCTGGCATTGTGCTCAAAGTGTCTGGGCACTAAGGCGTGTCAATCATGGGTGTGACTGTGTCCTGCCTGTGTACTGACGTGACAGACCACAGGCTGAAAATCACTTACTAGTACCTGTGGGTGCAATTACTACTGCCTGTCCATTAAGCCACCATGTAGTGACGATCGTTCCTTGTTTACAGAGCCGTTTCCTTCCCCCTTATTTCTGAGCGAGCTTCATTGATATCCAGAGGTTTCACTCAGGGATTTCATTTCAAAGAAGATGCTACAAAGACAAGGATAGACAAAAGAGGGAGGAGAGACAAAGAAGGGTGGAGAGTTGGGAGGAGGGGAGATGGGCAATACCTTAACCCTTTCATGTTTCATGTAAATATTGACCAAAACTAGTGCCTTTTTCACTTCTTCTTCCATTATTTCATAGGGGTGGCAGCTATGTAATGAGCTAAAAAAAAGAGAAGAAAGAGAATTCCAACACCTGAATCAGGAAAGAGAGGGATTGAATTCTTCCATACACTGCACACAGATTTTCAATAGATTAAATCATACAATCTATCGAAGCACGACATTGCGCTATTCAATACAGAGTAAAACCTGCCATACACTTGCAGACTTTAGCAGGCCGTACACTCATTGATTTCTCCTGTCGATTTATGGCTGATTCGAATACTCTGATCGAATCGTTAATAAATTGGTGCAGTATTTGGCCTGCTCAATTGAGCGATTTCCGGCCAAAATCGCGCAGTTGGGTCTATTGAGCCACACAAAAACATTTTGGTCAATCGGGAGTGTGTCGATAGCTAAGGTACTATCACCTGTCCGCCACACGGCATGGTCTCTGCCGGTCCCGTTCCCTGCTGCTTCCCATGTCTTCTTCATATCCTGTCCCAGGACACCTGTGTGACATAATGCAGAGGATAGACACTAGGGGCCTATAGTGGTCACAGCATCCCTAGTGTCTGCCCCCTGCATTACAATACACAGGCACCCAGGGACATGGAAGTGAAGAGGAGCAGTCAGGGGAGAAGCAGAGACTGGGACCACGCGGTAGGTGAGAAACGGGATGGGGGAACTGGGACCCTGACAGGCACACAGATTGAAAATCTGTGTGCAGTGTCTGTAGGCAATCGGGCAGATAGATCCTTTCTCTGATCAGATAATGATCCTAGAGAGATCTGTCTGCTGGCCATATCGACCAGTGTATGGCCACCTTTTCTCCTTATATCAGAATCAGTTTTATTCGCCAAGTGCTCGGAATTATTTGTGGTTGACATGGCATAGGCAAGTACATAGACAGGCAAACAGATATGCAGGCAGACGAGACAGACATTTAGAGGTGAGCAAAAGTACATAGACATTTACCAGCAGTTAAACAGTATGAGCAAGCCTGTGAGGCCTGCGTAGAGTCATTTAGTTCAAAAAGTGTCAAAAAGCTGGCTGCGTGGCCATACTGTCCCGTGCGGTGTGAGGATCAGTGAGCGGCTGAGAGGGTTCTAATCTTGACCTAAAGAGAGTACTCCCCTAGTTTAGCATCAGGACTGCTTATGGGAAGAAGGAGTTCCTGCGCCTGGTGGTTTGGGATGGGATAGTTCTATAGCGGCGACCTGACGGGAGAAGATCGAACTAGCGACTGCCTGGATGGGAGGGGTTGAGAGAGATCCTGGTGGCCCTCGTCTTCATCCTGGCAGCATGGAGGAGATCGAGAGGTGGCAGCGGAGATCCGATGATCCTCTCCGCATCAGTAATGTCTCTCTGCAGCTTACACCTGTCACTGGCCGTCGCACTAGCATACCAGACAAATACTGAAGAGCAAAGGATGGACTCAATGGTTGCCGTGTAGAAGCTGGTCAGCAGCTCCCGCGGCATGCCAAATTGTTTCAGTTGACGCAAGAAGAACAACCTCTGCTATGATTTTGTTACCATCCTCGGCGTTGTGCTTCCCGTACTCGGCGTCCAGTCCTTACGCGCTCGCATGCACCTTGTCTTTTATGTATTTTAGCAACTTCCAGGTACGCCGTCATGGTGTACGCGTGCACGGGCGCATGCGGAAATAATTACGCGTCTAAAGCGCATGCGCATATGCGTTAACGCGCATGTGCGTACGTGTTGAAGCGTAATCTGGTCGCCAGATTCAAAATCTGTATTTAAGGTTCCTGGTTGCAACCACTCAGTGCTGTTGCTTCATTACAGCTAGTTGGTATTTGCCTGCATTACTTAGTTATTTGATTCTCCGGTACCTGACCTCGGCTTGTTCCTGTTTACGCTCTGTACGCTGCCTGCCTCGACCTGTGCCTGTTTATACGTTTACGCCTGTCTGCCGCCTGCCTCGACATTTGCCTGTTTATACGTTTACTCCTGTCTGCTGCCTGCCTCGAGCTGTGCCTGTTTCCTCGACTACGCTTCCAGCCTCTCACATCGGACTCAGTTGTTCTCTCTGCCTCCGGTGGGGCAATCCTGGGGGTATCGACCTGGTGGCTAATAGGCAGCTGAAAGTAGTCCATTGCCCACTAGGGGTAGCGGCCCATCATCCCTTGGGGGGTGCTCTGGTGAAGACCCGTAGCCACTTAGACTCCGCACCCTGGGAGAGCCCACGTCTACCACTGGTGTCAGGGTCAACAGTCTGTCCGTTCACGTAACAGCAAGCAACATCCAAGATGCAGTCCTCGGGAGCTGGAGCTGCTGCTCCCACTATGCAGAGCCGGGACAAGGTCCTCCAGCACCCAAGGCTGAGACACCAAAGTGCGCCCTCCATCCCTGCCACCCGATCCATCAAACACTGATTGCTATTAGACTAAGAGGCGCCACAGGGCCCACAACCTCCCCAACACCATAATATCTAGTTATCTGGCTTGCAGTCACTGCCATGTATCCCCTTTTCTTATTTCTTTCTGCTTCAAACACAATTAGGAATGACAGCTGAATGAATTCTGCGCCCCTCCTACACTGCGCCCTGAGGCTGGAGCCTCTCCAGCCTATGCCTCGGCCCGGCCCTGCCACTATGGAAGGTTTATACAGACTGATTGCTGATTTATCTATCTCCGTCCAAAGTACTCGACAAGACTTTGCTCGTCTAGAAAACAGAGTTCAGCTCTTTCTCCTGCTCCAGCCTTAGCGACTCCTGTTCAAGTATCTGTTCCTCCACCTGAACCAAAGATTCCATTACCTGATAGGTTCTCTGGTGATCGCAGCAAGTTTCGCCAATTTCGCAGCGCCTGTTCACTCTACTTCTCGTTAAAGCCACGCAGTTTCACTGATGAAGCCATCAAAGTGGGTACCGCCATCTCGCTCTTACAAGATGAACCACAGGCATGGGCATTACGACTTAGAGATCAGCAGAGTCCTCACCTTGCCAGCACAGAGTCCCTATTAAAAGCATTAGCCGAGATTTATGATGACCCTCGTCTAGCAGACTCCGCAGAAATGGCTTTACACAATCTGAAGCAAGGCAAGAGACCAGTCGAAGATTATGTTGCTGATTTTAGGCGGCTGTGTGTTGACACTGATTGGAATGAGGCAGCCCTCCTCAACATGGCCCACCACCTACAGCTACCACTTAAAACCAAGTCCAAGGCATTAAACACCTGCTTAGCGGATGGGTCCAAGATCAAGAGTGAGCCAATTCTGCAAGAGACTGTCCCTATTTTTGCTACCATCTCCTCTGTACACTCAGAGTATATTACCTTTGATGTGATATCCTCACCTTTCTATCCAGTCATCTTGGGAATGCCGTGGTTACAAGCCCACAATCCTTTTATTGATTGGGTTTCCGGAATGATTTTTTTCACTTCTCAATACTGCCTTCAAGCATGTTTCTCCCCCTCTTCTTCTGTAATGTGCACAAAACCAGAGACTTTTGAATTAAAGCGGAATATAACCCTGCATTTCAACTTTGCTCTAAAATATTATTTACAGCATATTATATGCAAAAAGCATTTTTTTTTTTTACTAGACCAGCATTGGAAAGGTTAAACACAGAGGTTTAAAGTTCCGTGGAGAGATATGCAGAAGTTCAGATAGATACATTCTATTTAGTTGAATGTATCTATTGATAAATGTTACACACTCTTTGGCTGTCCTCCAAGCTCCTTCTCAGTGAGAGAGATGAGTCACATTCAACACTTAGATACATTTATGTAAACAAAATGTATCTATTTCAGCTTCGGATGCATCTGCAGAAATCTCCAGGAACTTTAAAGCCCTGTGTAACCCTTCCAATGCTGGTCTAGTAAAAAAAAAAATGCTGATTGCACATAATATACTGTAAATAATGTTTTAGAGCAAAGTTGAAATGCAGGGTTATATTCCGCTTTAATTCCTGAAGCCTATAAGGAATTCACTGATGTGTTAGACAAAAGAGGGGCTGATCAGTTACCCCCTCATAGAATTTATGACTGTCCTATTGAGATCCTGTCTGGGGGCAAAGTACCTTTTGGGCGCATCTATCCTCTGTCAGAACCTGAACAAGCCACTCTTAAGGTCTATATCGATGAAAATCTGGAAAAGGGCTTCATCAGACATTCTACTTCACCTGCTGGAGCTGGTATATTCTTTGTAGAAAAGAAGGATCACTCACTTTGCGGCCCTGCATAGACTACAGAGAATTGAACAAGGTCACGGTCAAGAACCGATATCCTCTACCTCTGTTTGCTGAACTTTTTTAGCGACTGTGTACTGCGCAAATTTTTACTAAACTGGATTTAAGGGGAGCTTATAATCTAATCCGTATTCGAGAAGGGGACGAGTGGAAAACTGCCTTTCGTACCAGATACGGCCATTTCGAGTACCTTGTTTTGCCTTTTGGTCTCTGTCTGCAATGCTCCTGCCACCTTTCAACACTTCATCAATGACATCTTTAGAGACATTATTGACCAATTTGTAGTGGTGTATCTTGACGATATCCTCATCTTTTCACAATCACTCTCTGAACATCGACAACATGTTAAACGTGTACGTTCTCATCTTCGCACCCATGGGCTATATGCTAAACCAGAAAAGTGTGACTTTGAAAAATCCACAATCCATTTTTTAGGATTTGTAATTCCTGCAGGAGGAATAGCCATGGATCCTAAGAAAGTCTCTTCAATTATGGAATGGCCTGCCCCGATTAATCGTAAAGGTGTTCAACGTTTTATAGGGTTTGCCAATTTTTATCGCAGGTTTATTAAAAACATTTCTGCCATTGTTTCTCCCCTTACTCGCCTGACCAAGTGTCATCTTCCGTTCTCCAGGGATGAAGAAGTTCAAGCCGCCTTTCAAAAACTTAAGGACAAGTTTATTTCTACTCCTATTCTGTCTCACCCGGATCCTGCTCTGCCTTTTGTCCTAGAAGTGGATGCCTCTGAAAAAGCTGTAGGAGCTATTCTCTCTCAACGTATGGGTCCTAGTTCTGTACTCCATCCTGTAGCCTTTTTCTCCCGTAAACTGTCCACAGCAGAGAAAAACTATGATATCGCTGATCGAGAACTGTTATCCATTAAAGTAGCATTAGAAGAATGGAGATATCTTTTGGAAGGTGCTAATAATCCAATTCTAGTACTAACTGACCATAAAAACTTAGAATATCTTCGTTCTGCCAAACGTCTCAGACCTCTCCAAGCTAGATGGGCCATGTTTTTCTCCAGATTTGACCTTCATATCACATATCAACCAGGGTCAAAGAACATTAAAGCTGATGCCTTATCCAGAATGTTTCCCGATGATTCAGTACTTAGTGTTCCAGAAACCATTTTACCTTCCAGTTGTTTTTTGCTTATACAGCCAGAGTTACTCAAAGCTATTAAAGAAGCTACTAAGCTTCTTGGGCCCAACACTGATCCAAAGTTATCCTTTCAAGAAGATTTTTTTGTGCATGAGAATAAGATTTTTGTTCCAGATTCAGCTCGGGAAGTAGTTTTGAGACATTGTCATGATTTTACATTATCTGGTCATTTTGGAATCTCAAAGACTTTTGAACTACTACAAAGAAACTTCTGGTGGCCTAATATGTATGTGAATTGCAAACAGTATGTAGTCTCTTGCCCTGTATGTGCTCGTTCCAAGACTTGTAGAGACATGCCTTGGGGCCTTCTGAACCCACTTCCCATCCCTTCCCCCCATTCGGGGATGTAATCTGTAGATTTTATTGTAGAGCTTCCTACATCGAAAGGGTTTAATTCAATCATGGTTGTTGTGGACCGGTTCACCAAAATGAGTCATTTTGTTCCTATGAATGGTACCCCTACTGCTCTACAAACTGCTGAAACTTTTATTAAAGAAATAGTACGGCTTCATGGTTTACCTGATGACATTGTATCCGACAGGGGAGTACAATTTACGTCTAAAGTTTGGAAGGAACTATGTAAGAGTCTGGACATTCATATATCGCTCTCCTCGGGTTATCACCCACAATCAAATGGCCAGACGGAGAGAACGAACCAAACGTTGGAACAGTACTTTCGTTGTTTTGTTTCTGCTTCCCAGGAGGATTGGGCCCTCCTCCTTGCTACTGCTGAATTTGCCTATAATAATTCTGTTCATTCTGCCATCAAATTAACTCCTTTTTTCGCTAATTATGTTTTTCACCCTGTTGCCATACCGAATCTGCTCCCAGAAGTCTCAGTACCATCGCTCCAGGATAGATTTTCTTTATTATCTAATAATCAAAAGATCATTGCTGAATCCTTGTCTCAGGCTCAGGCCAAAGCCAAGAAAAATGCTGACAGGTTTAGGAGATTGTCACCAAAATTTTCCCCTGGGGACATGGTGTGGTTATCAACTAATAATCTTAAATTACAGCTTCCTTCTAGGAAACTTGGTCCCCGGTTCATTGGGCCATATCCTATTAAGAGGATCATTAATGATGTAGCTGTGGAGTTAGATCTTCCTAAGAAATTTAGGGTTCATCCTGTGTTTCATGTGTCTTGTTTAACCACTTGCCGACCAGGGGTGATTTGCCTGAACTGTGCTGCGTGGGCTCTCCAGCCTGCAGCACAGATCAGTATTATGCCAGGGCGATCAGACTTCCCCCCTTTTTTCCCCACTAGGGGGATGTCCTGCTGGGGGGTCTGATCGCCGCCGGCTTGCTGCGCTTTGCGGGGGGGGGGCTCTTCAAAGCCCCCCTCCGCATCGTTTTCTGTGCTCCCTCCCTCTCCCTCCCTACCTCTTCCTTCCTGGGCTGCGCAGGACAGATATCCGTCCTGCGCATTGAAGGATAGGCTTCAGCCTATCATATGCCGGCGATCTCCGGCCAATCAGAGGCTGGGGATCACCGATCTGCCTTACGGCGCTGCTGCGCAGCAGCGCCGTATGATGTAAACAGCGGGGATTTCTTCCCCGCGTGTTTACATTTTGCCGGCGAGCCGTGATCGGCGGCTCTCCGGCTGTTCACGGAGACACCCTCCGTGAATGGACATGGAAAGTTTCCATGGAAACCTGCAGACGACCAGTTTACGCCAATCGGCGTTAGCTGGTCGTCAAGAGGTTAAAAATATATTTTCTCTGGTCGTCAATCTCCTCCTCCTCCTCCAGTTATCATAGAGGGTACTGAGGAGTTTGAGGTAGAGTCCATCCTAGATTCAGCTCAGGTCAAGTATTCTATTTAGTAAAATGGAAGGGGTACGGGGTGGAAGAGAACTCCTGGGAACCTGTTTCTGGTATACATGCTCCTCGTTTAACCAGGGAATTTCATAGGAGACATCCTGAAAAGCCGAGTTTTAGGGGCACCCGGAGGCTGCCCATGGGGGAGGGGCAATGTTACCATCCTTGGCGTCCTGCTTCCCGTCCTCGGCATCCTTACGCGCGCACGCGCCTTGTCTTTTATGTATTTTAGCAACTTCCGGGTACGCCATCATGGTGTACGCGTGCACGCGCGCATGCGGAAATAAATACGCGTCTAAAGCGCATGCGCGTATGCGTTAACGTGCATGCACGTACGTGTTGACGCGTAATCTGCCGCCAGATTCAAAATCTGTATTCAAGGTCCCTGGTTGCAACCACTCAGTGCTGTTGCTTCATTACAGCTAGTTGGTATTTGCCTGCATTACTTAGTTATTTGATTCTTCGGTACCTGACCTCGGCTTGTTCCTGTTTACGCTCTGTCTGCTGCCTGCCTCGACCTGTGCCTGTTTATACGTTTACGCCTGTCTGCCGCCTGCCTCGACCTGTGCCTATTTATGCGTTTACGCCTGTCTGCCGCCTGCCTCGACCTGTGCCTGTTTATACGTTTACGCCTGTCTGCTGCCTGCCTCGACCTGTGCCTGTTTCCTCGACTATGCTTCCAGCCTCTCACATCGGACTAAGTTGTTCTCTCTGCCTCCGGTGGGGCAATCCTGGGGGCCGCGACCTGGTGGCTAATAGGCAGCTGAAAGTAGTCCGTTGCCCACTAGGGGTAGCGGCCCATCATCCCTTGCGGGGTGCTCTGGTAAAGACCCGTAGCCACTTAGACTCCGCGGCCTGGGAGAGCCCACGTCTACCACTGGTGTCAGGGTCAACAGTCTGTCCGTTCACGTAACAGATTTCTTCAGAATTTTGGTAGTGTTCTGCCACCATTTCAGGTCGTTGGTGAGGGTTTTGCCAAGAAAGCGCACAAATGTTACCCTAGAGACTTCAGATTCACCTATGAGGATGGAATGGAGGGGAGGGGGGTGCCTCCTAAAATCAACCATCAGTTCAACAGTTGTTGCTGCGTTGAGTACTAGGTTGTTATCCTTTCACCAGTTGCAGATGCGATCAACCTCGCTGCGGTACTCGTGCGATTCATTTTTGCCAATCAGGCCGATGATGGTGGTGTCATCCGCAAATTTGATGACCTTCACAGAGCCAGTGGTTGAGGTACAGTTGTTGGTGTACAAGGAGAACAGGATTGGGGACAGTACACATCCTTGAGGAGCACCAGTATTGGTGGTTCTCACGCTGGAGGAGCAGTTGCCGAGCTTGACCAGTTGCATTCTCTCTGACAGGAAGTCCTTGACCCATGCATGAAGAGTGGAGTCGATCCCGAGCTGCACCAGGTTGTCAAGCAGGATGTCTGGGCAGATCATATTGAATGCTGAGCTAAAGTCTAGGAACAGGATCCTAGCGTAGGAGTCGGGTAGGTCCAAGTGCTCTGTGATGTGTGCCAGGCTGACGTTAATGGCATCCTCAACAGACCTGTTGGCCCTATATGCAAATTGGTGCGGGTCAAGGAGGGCGTTTGTGGAATTCTTAAAGAAAGGGTCCAAGCAAAGAAAAAAAAAAAAAAGATCCACTTACCTGGGGCTTCCTCCAGCCCATGGCAGCCATCCTGTGCCCTCGCCGCAGCTCCAGAGGCTCCCAGTCTTCTCCTCTGCAGAACCCAACCTGGCCAGGTCGAGTTCAGGGATGCGCCTGCGCAGTACCGTCCTGATGACGTCGGCCGGACCACGTGACCCGCGCGGTGGAACGCAGAAGACGCCGACCCGGAACCCGACCTGGAGAGGTTGGGTTCTGCTGCGGAGAAGACCGGGAGCCTCCGGAGTTGTGGCGAGGGCACAGGTCGGCTGCCATGAGCTGGAGGAAGCCCCGGGTAAGTGGATCTTTTTTTTTTTTTTGTTCTTGGATGTTTCCTTTAAGGTGGGCAAGGAACAGTCTTTCTAGGATCTTCATGATGTTGGAAGTAAGGGTCACAGGTCTAAAGTTGTTAAGATCCGTGCTGCCTGTTTTTTTGGCGACTGGTATAATTGTTGACCTCTTGAAACAGGAGGGGACCGTACCTTCTGATAGTGATCGCTTGAAGAGGGAGGTGAGCACAGGGGATAATTGGACTGCTCAGGTTCTTAGGCAGATCGATGACACGCCATCCGGGCCAGAGACCTTCCTGGGGTTCAGTTTGCGGAGGTGCCGGAGAACTTCTGGACTACAACTGGAGCTGAGGCGCTGAGTTCCCCCTCTGGGGGGGGGGGGTGTCTCTCTGACCTTGAGCTGTTTGTGCTGGTGCTCAAACCTGCAGTAGAACTCGTTGAGCTCCTCAGCCAGCTGGAAGCTGGGGGTCAACGGTTGTGGAGGGGCTTTTAAGTTTGTGGTTGCCCTAAGGCCTTTCCATACCTCTTATGTATTGTTGGACCGGAGGCAGAGTCCCACCTTGTCAGAGTATGCCCTCTTTGCAGCTCGCAGTTCACATTTCATGGCTTTCCTGGCTTCTCTAAACTGCCCAAAAAATAGATCCCTCTATGACTGACATCTCATCAGACAGGGATCTATCACTACAACACCCTGCACAATGATTTTTAAAAGATTTCAGCAGCATTTCACTCCCCTGCTGAGGCTGCTCTCCCTGTGGTCTGAGTATTACCACAGCAAAATGCTCTCACCTCTCCAACTGGCACGCTCCCTCCTCTGTGGTGCCATCCTCTCTTGGTACATGTATGCACTCACGTACACTGCAACTTAACAGGATCACTACGAGCACTGGAAGATTGCAGCAACATAAGTGCACCAGCTGGAGAGGTGAGAGAGAGTGCTTTGCTGGGCCAATACTCTGGCTAGGGCCCCAGGAAGAGCAGCATTAGCAGGGGTGACATGTATCCAGCTCCGTTGCTCTGTCAAGGACAGATATCTGAGAACTAAACTGTTTCAGAGTGGGAGGTATTACACATGAGAATTCCAGTAGCTTCAAATGGTGTAGTATTATAAGCAATAAAACGCTACTTACAAAACTGGGTTGCTAGTAGGCAACCACAGTATCAGGCCTCTTGCACACTGCAAATCACAAATCTGATTTTTGATTTACGATTATGATTTTCTCTGGATGCTATCAACACAAGAATGAAAACGCAGGAAAAAAACCGCAGCGTGCAGGACCCATTAAAAATCGCAAATCGGAATTGCATGTAAAATTGCTTCAAAATCAGAATCGCATATAGTGTGCAAGAGGCCTCAAGCAGGTGGAGAATTCTGTCTTACCGTACCTTACCTCAGATTGGTTTAAAAGAAACGTCCAGGCAAATTAAAAAACAAAAATCCACTTACCTGGGGCTTCCTCCAGCCCCTGGCAGCCGTCCTGTGCCCTTGCCACAGCTCGTGGCTCATTGCGCTTGACGCGCTGACGTCATCAGGATGGTACTGCGCAGACGTAGTAGTTCTGCACCTGCACAGTACCATCCTGATGACGTCAGGGCGACCACGTGACCCGCGCGGTGGAGTGCAGAAGAGGCCGACCCGGAAAGCCGATGACCTGGCTGAATCTGCAGCAGAGGAGACCGGGAGCCACCAGAACTGCGGCGAGGGCACAGGACGGCTGCAAGGGGCTGGAGGAAGCCCCAGGTAAGTGGATTTTTTTGATGGTCTGAAGTGGATAAAGCCTTTAAAATTTAAGCTCACTGCAAACCATGGAGTCTCTTCGCTTTTCTTTCCCCCCACCCCACCCGCCAATTGGTTATGCTTTTTTGGTTATGCTTTTACAGTAGAGTCTTGGTTATCCGGCCCTGGCGGAGATCGGCTGATTAAATGTCAAAATACATAAATGTATTTGTCCTTTCTTTGTATAAAAAATAAAATAAAAATCAAGTAGCCTCAGACGATGTATGGGCAGGTCAACCAAGAGACAGATCTTACTCTGATCGAATCTAATTTAAGAGAGATCTGTTGCCTGCCCATACAACACAGGCCGATTCCTGATTGATTTCAGCTTCCGTTGCTTCGCTGCCCCTGGAGATGTGCCCCTAGTGTAAAATGTGTACTGTGAATTTTACAGTAAGGTGGACAGTGCCCGGGGGTCCTATTGTCTTCGTCGCTCGTCCCGACATTGCACACCTTTACAGCCACGCACCCGATCGAGCATATCAATTCAAAGTGTTAAATGTGCTTCTCCTACGCCTGTCTAAACCTAAAAAGTCCATGCTTGCTGCACCTCAGATATGCGTTACATGTGCACACAAATGAAACAAGCAGTTTGTAAGAGGAAATGTTCATGTAGTGTGACTATAGTCAAATCCTCTGGATTCTTTTTTCTGCCACATATCCAGATCCACTCCTCCAAAGCAAAACACAGGGTAAGAGGATGAAACGAAAATAGATCATAGCATAGTCTGTAGGTCAGGACTATTCAGGGCCCTCCACCCTATTGTAGGTTTATTCGTTAGAGGAGAACAAAAACAGGGTCATTCCCCCGTAACCCCCCCGTCACGGTGCTCTACAATCTATTAAGTGGTATGCTCACCTTGCCCACAGGCTGCCCTGACTCACAGACAGCACATCACGCTCTATACTGATTCACTGGTAATCCACCATCCAAGTTCACTCTCCTCTGCGGGATAGTACCTCAAGATACAAAAATCATCATAGTGCCAACATCCATGAAACCAGGCCACAAAGAAAACACCTTAAAAAAAGGTCTACCACACAGAATCCACCTACTGCTCACCCTTTGTTGTTGCTGTACACCCCAGGGCCGGGCCGAGGTAGAGGCGAGAGAGGCTCCAGCCTCAGGGCGCAGTGTAGGAGGGGGCGCACAACTCACTCAGCTATCATTCCTCTATTGTGTTTGAAGCAGAGAGAAATAAGAAAAGGGGATACATGGCAGTGACTGCAAGCCAGATAACTAGAAATTAAGGTGCTGGGGGTTTGGGGACCCCGGGGCTCCTCTTAGTCTAATAGCAATCAGTGTGTGATGACTGGGGTGGGAGGGGCACATTTTGGTGTCTCAGCCTTGATTGCTGGAGGACCTTGTCCCGGCTCTGGTACACCCTTAGGGCTCATTCACACTAGGGCGCTGAGCGTGCAGCAAAGCGGTGCCTATACCATTTTTGGGACAATTTTGCCTCAATGGAAGGTATAGGAAAAACGCAAACACTCACAGAAGCAATTGTGTTTGCATTTTTAAGAATAAATACATTGTATCTTGCGTCAGGGAGTGAATTACAAAACAGATCTGGAAAAGCGCTTAGAAAAGCACTTTCACCAGAAACGCAGCACGCAGTGGAGCACCGAAAGGGAGGAAAAAAAAGCTCAAAAAAACGTTTTCGTTTTTAGGTGTGAATGAGGCCTGCTGAGACAGCTGAAAGCGCCTTTCAGTGTGTGTGGCCACCTTGCTTGTTTACTATCCCCAGCAGACTCCACGTTCTAATTTCCACTGCTTCCAGCACAGCATCAAACAATTGATTAGGTCTATGGACTAAAAAGCCTTACATAGCGTAAAACCATCCACTTTATTGGTATAAAAAAAGGTTTGAATATTCATAAACACTGTGTAAAAAAGCACTTTGTATGTTAAAAACAGAAGACGTCTCCTCTTGTTGCAGCTGGTCACGTCCTGCCTCTGGCTCCGTCAACACATTTCGTCATGTGACTCATCGGGGGCTGTGAGGCAGGACCTGTGCCCGCTCTCTTATATAACTCCTATCACATTAGCATATTCAGATCTCCTAAATTTACAATCCATATCCTTATGGTCCTATTCACACATACATACACATGTATTCTGACATGCTCATCACTGATGCTTATGAGCTTAACCACTTCCATGCCAGCAGTCTCTGCCCCCTTAAGGACCAGAGACTGCTGGTAGGGTAAAACGCCACCTCCCGATGAATCGCCGCACATACTTGCCACTCTCTCCGGTCACAACTCTGCCCCATTGCTGCAGGCTCCTCTCTCTGCCTTCTGTATGACTGCAGAGTGCTGACAGCCGGTCAGGAGCCACTTTCATTGGCTCCTGACGCTATCAATGGGAGCCAGTGTGACGGCAGAGCAAGCGAATTGCAGAGGGTGCAGAGTGGCGGTAGTGGTGGGGACGCGTGATTTATTGTGACGTTGAATCTACATCCAGTCAGAGCCACAGCACCACCTGCTCGACATAGATTCGCACTGCGTTGGTCCGGAACCAAACTAAATGGTGTATTACAAACAAAATTCCATGCAAGTTTGACTCAAGACTCTGCCCCTAACCCTATGTCATATGCCATGCCAAACCCATAACCTCTCCCTCCTTCTCAGTCTCGTTGAAAGCATTATCATCAACAGGCAAGTTCCTTATAGTACTCCTCCCCCTAGGAGTGGACTCAGAACACTCCAACCTAGGATGTCAGGATGTTTAGGATACAATTCTTTAACAGCTAAATCAGCATGAACCTATCTGGCCGGAACCCAGGATCTTTCCTCTAGTGCATACCCCTTCCAGTCAATAAGGAACTGAAGAGAATTGCGAAAAAATCGAGAATCAAGAATTCTCTCAACCTCATATTCTTTTTTCTCTATCAATTTCAATGGGTGGAGGAGAAGTATCTGAGGGAGCAAAATTGGCAGCAGATTTCAATAAAGAAACATGAAATGAGTCAACACCTATCATGGTACTGGGGAATTTTAGTCTGTAAGTTAACTTATTGATTTTATTCAGGATGGGATATGGACCAATAAACTCAGGACCCAATTTAGCAGATGGTTGGTGGAGAGCAATATGTCAAGTGGAAACCCATACTAAATCCCCAGGAGAAAATTCTTCCTCAACAGAATGGTACAAATCTGAAAAAAAAAATGTTGGTTACTGACAGCAGTCTTAATATTCTCCTGTACCTGCTTCCATACCTGGTTACAACGTCAATTCCATTCTTCCAAGTCAGGAAGATTGGATGTACTTGACACAATTAAATTTGGGAGTTAAAGGGCTCCGAGCTCAAAATAAAAACGAAATCGGTACTCATCTGGGGCTTTCTGCAGCCCAGTGTAGGTCGGGAGGTCCCACGGCGTCTATCTGGCTCTTCACCCAGGGCCTGGTCAGAAATGGCTCCCCAGCGGCTCCCGGCGACACTGGGCTCCTTCTTCCTGAAACGTCACGTCTGTGCATCACTACGCCAGCCGCCTCCCTCCGGGGAGCCATTTCTGACTAGGCCCTGGGTGAAGAGCCAGATAGACGCCGTGGGACCTCCCGACCTACACTGGGCTGCAGAAAGCCCCAGGTGAGTACCAATTTCATTTTTATTTTGAGCTCGGAGTCCCTTTAACCCAGTGACAACTTGGAACGGTGACATTTTTGTTGAACTGTTAACCTGATTATTAATGGCAAACTCAGCAAAAGGCAAAAATTGAGTGCAATCCTCTTGACAACTAGCAGCAAAACATCTCAGATATTGTTGAAGTAATTCATTCATTCTTTCAGTTTGACCATTAGTCTCTGGATGGAAACCTGCAGAGAAAGAAACAGAGATTCCCAAACTATCACAGAAAGCTCACCAAAATTGAGACACAAACTGTACTCCTCTATCAGAAATCCCATTTTCAGCAATGCCATGTAATTTGAAAATATTTTCAACAAAAATATTAGCTCATTCTTTAGCTGAAGGAAGCTTGGGTAGAGACACAAAATGAGCCATTTTGCTAAATCTATCCACCACTACCCAAATCACTGTTTTACTGTAACGATTGGTGTCAGCAACACAGGTTTTTTCTGATTATTGGTGATCTGCAGTATCACCAATAATACAGATGCTATACCTGATTATGTGTGATCTGCAGAATCACCAATAATGCTAGTATAGCTAGACACAGGACCCCCAATGTGATATAGTGTTTGGTGCAACAGTAATCAGAGAAGTTATCTCCTGTGAGGCGGGAGATACAGACACCACTGCAGCCAAGGATTCCCTGAGGGGCAGGGAACCAGGCTGTACTGCAGCCAGTGGATACCTGAGGAGCAGGAATCACTGTCTGGAGTAATAGTGAAGATGATTAGTCTGCAGCTAGGGATTCCCTGAGGAGCAGGGAATCAGACTGTACTGCAGCCAAGGATTCCCTGAGAGGCAGGGAATCAGACTGTACTGCAGCCAGTGGACCTTGGATAGTTAGAGACCCACTGACGGTGCTGCACGATGGTCTCCAGTGGAGCTGGTGACCATAGGCCTGATATAGCAGCTAATAACCACCACAGGTGTACAGTAAGGCTGATCACCCAAGGGCTAGGTGACAGCCAGAAAGGTCAGACAAGCCAGGTCGGCAACACACAGACAGACAAAGTACAGAAGCGGAAGACTGATTCGGTATCCAGGTACAGGCAATGTTGGCAACAGGTAATCAGATGGGCGGAAGTACCAAATCAGAGAACAGGAGAGTAGTCAGGAAAGCCAAAGGTCATAACAGGAAACAGAAATCTCTCTCAATCCTAGTCTTAGGTGTGAGGTCCTTGGTCTCAACACCTGGGATCTAGTTTAACAGATGATAGTAACAATATAGCAATATCCTAGTCTTAGGTGTGAGGTCCTTGGTCTCAACACCTGGGAACTAGTCTAACACATAAATAGTAGCAAGCAATAGTACTTTAAAGCTATCAATGTAATCTGACTCAGTGTGAATTCCTAGCTCCGGCTGGTTCTAAAACACTGTGGGATCTGACTCAGGTCTGAGCGCTCACACGTATATGTTCGCAACAGCAGACAACTAGCAACTGACAGGCAAGTCCTATATATACCAAAAGCGCTCCACAGCGCCGCCCCAGTCACTCAGCCAATCCGGAGCATAGCTGGAGTCAGCTGATCGGCATGATAAGCTGACTCCCCTTCTGCTAGCATAAAGGTCCTGTCGCCTGGCGCGTGCCCGCGTAGCTCTCACCCTATGTGCACTAGAAGGACCAGGCGAACCAGCATCATGTAGCCGCGCGGCAGAAGCCCCGGCTGGAACGCGGAGATGGCGTCCTGCCGCTTGCCCATGCGGCAGCATCTCTGCTATTCATTACATTTACCCTGAGATTCTGGTAAATATACAATGAAATCCATGGAAATATGAGTCCATGGGTTCTCAGGAATGGGCAGCAGAAGTAAATTACCCTGAGGAGCAGTGTGCAGTGATTTACTACGAGTGCAGACAGAACAAGATTTAACAAATGCAATAACATCTTTATTCAAGGAAGGCCACCACACGTGTCTTTTTAACAATTTGATTGTTTTCTTTTCCCCGGGATGACCCACCGACTTAACTTTGTGAAATTGTTTTAACACTTGGAGTCTCAGATTGATAGGAACAAAAAGCTTTTCAGGTGGCTTTCCTTGAGGTGCCTGATCTTGTGCTTCAGACAACTGAGAACATAGATCAGGAGATAACTCACAAGCAGCAATAATACATCTTTTAGGAATCAATGGAACAGGATCATCACCAGAGACCTCTTTTTAAAAACAGCGAGATAAGGCATCCACCTTAATATTTTTTGAACCAGGTTTATATGTAATGACAAAATTAAATCTAGAAAAGAATAGAGCCCAACGAGCTTGTCTAGGATTCAGCCATTTAGCATTTTCAATATATTCAAAGTTCTTATGGTCTGTGTAAACTGTCACTGGATTTTCAGCTCCTTCCAACCAGAGTCTCCATTCCTCCAGAGCAAATTTAACCCCTAAAAGTTCTCTATTCCCAATATCATAGTTTTCTCTGCTTGGGAGAACTACCTAGAGAAAAAGGCACATGGATGTAACGTCTCTGGACTGCCAGAATACTGAGATAGTACTGCCCCTACACCAATCTCAGAAGCATCTACCTCCACCAAAAATGCTTTCCTGACGTCAGATAAACCAATACAGGAGCTGAACAGAAGGCTTCTTTCAGCTCCTGAAAGGCTAAAGTAGCAGATGAGTCCCACTGGGCAGGATCTGCTCCTTTCTTGGTAAGGTCAGTAAGGGGTGCTACCTTGGAGGAAAAGTTTTTAATGAACTTCCTGTAAAATTAGCAAACCCTAAAAAACGTTACAGAGCTTTTAAATTGTTTGGTTGAGGAACAGCCATAACCTTTTTATCAGCCATGGTTAGACCTGTATCAGAAACTACATAACCAAGAAAGTCAACCTGATTGGTTTCAAAAACACATTTCTCAAGTTTGGCATACAAATTATTTTCTCTAAGTTTAGACAGTACCTTCCTCACGTGATCACGATGTTCAACCAAAGAAGAGGAGTAAATTAATATGTCATCAAGATAAATAATCATAAATCTTCCCAAGAATTCACAAAAAAATGTCATTAACAAAATCTTGAAATACTGCTAGAGCATTATATAACCCAAATGGCATGACCAAATACTCATAATGACCGTCTTTAGTGTTAAAAGCGGTTTTCCACTCATCACCTTCTTTAATACGGATGAGATTGTAAGCACCTCTTAAAGGGACTCCGAGCAGTGCAGAAACTATGGAAAGATGCATATCATTTTAAAGCTCTCTTTTTCCTCTTTCCAATAATATATAAAACACCACCCTACGTCTTTTAGTTTTCGCTATTTTCGCGATTGAAATTGCCGCGGCCGCGAATTCGATCGCGAAAATAGAGAAAACTAAAAGGTGTAGGGCAACGATTTAGGTGTCGCCAGAAAGAGGAGAAAGAGAGCTTTAAAATGATATCCATCAAGCCATAGTTATATTGTATTACACAGGACGACACTTTCCCCAGTGTCAGCAGCTCCATTCTGCTGAATGCAGCTGCTGACTTTGACAAAAAGTCGCCCTGTGTAATACAATATAACTATGGAAAGATGGATATCATTTTAAAGCTCTCTTTCTCCTCTTTCTGACGATACCTAAATCGTTGCCCTACGCCTTTTAGTTTTCTCTATTTTCGCGATCGAAATTGCGGCCGCGGCAATTTCAATCGCGAAAATAGCGAAAACTAAAAGGCGTAGGGTGGCGGTTTATATACCATTGGAAAGAGGAGAAAGAGAGCTTTAAAATGATGTGCATCTTTCCATAGTTTCTGCACTGCTCGGAGTCCCTTTAAATCCAATTTAGGAAAAAAAACCTTGGCTCCCACTACTTGAGAGAATAGATCATCAATCTATGGCAAAGGATAAAGATTTTTTACCGTGATCTTATTCAATCCTCTATAGTCAATACAGGGTCTCAATCGGCCATCTTTTTTCTCGACAAAAAAGAACCCTGCACCAGCTGGGGAGGAGGAAGGTCTAATAAAGTTTTTTGTAAATTTTCTTGAATATACTTCCTCATGGCCTTGTCTTCAGGACCGGCCAAATTATAAAGACAGCCACAAAGGGGCATAGTTCCAGAAAGAAGCTCAATGGCACAATCATAAGGCCTATGTGGTGGAAGTTAATCAGCAGCCTGTGGAGAAAAAACATCAGCAAAATCCTGATACACAGTGGGCAATACTGGTCTGAGCAAGAGTAATCTTTTCAAGACAGGAATCTTCACAGTGTGTTGACCATTTTATGAATAAACCTTACTGCCAATCAAACACAGGATTGCAGAGCCGGGACAAGGTCCTCCAGCACCCAAGGCTGAGACACCAAAGTGCGCCCCTCCATCCCTCCACCCCAGCTATTAGACTAAGAGGTGCCCCAAGGCCCCCAACATCTTAATCTGTAGTTATCTGGCTTGCAGTCACTGCCATGTATCCCCTTTTCTTATTTCTCTCTGCTTCAAACACAATTAGGAATGGCAGCTGAATGAATTGTGCGCCCCCTCCTACACTGCGCCCTGAGGCTGGAGCCTCTCCGGCCTATGCCTCGGCCCGGCCCTGCAGGATTGTGTTGTTTAAGCCAGGGCATACCTAATACCACAGCATAGGAAGGCATATCAAGACAATAACATTTCATTTTTTCAACATGCCTAGCTCCCACCAACACTGTAACTTCTGAAGTTAAAGACAGAGATTGACCCTTTTGTAAAATAGAATCATCAATAGCAGTGATACAAATAGTTTCAGATACTGCCACAGTAGGAATATGTAACTGCAAAGCTAGAGATTTATCCATTAAATTACCTACAGCTCCACAATCAACAAAAGCAAGACAATTGTGGTCCGTTTCACCAAACCTAATGGAAATAGGCAACATCATACACTCAGATTTAAGAGGAAAAACCTGCCCACTTAGATGAGTTTCCTCAACCGCATCTAAGCGCTGAAGTTTTCTGGCTTCTTTTTCTTATTTGGACAAACAAGGGCAAAATGTCCTGTATCTCCACAATAGAAACACAACCCCTCATTTCTTGTTTTAGATCTTTCAGCTACTGATAACTTAGGGACACCTAATTGCATAGGTGTAGGATTATCAAGTATAGGAACTGGAGGAGCGGATGGAGTTGGTGGAACTGAGGAGGACCAAACAGGTTTCAATGAAAACTTTTTTTCTTGACGTTTTTCCCTCAAACGTCGATCAATCTGAATGGCAAGATGGACTAACTCTTTCAAGGTATCAGGTACCCCCACTCTGGCTAACCATCCTTTAATTAATTAGATATGCCAAGCCTAAATTGATGTTTTAAAGAAGCATCGTTCCATAAGTTATCTCCAGCCCATTGTCTGAATTCAATAGCATATTCTCCAGCAAGCTTTTTACCTTGAAGTAGATTTTGGAGTGCATTTTCTGCATAAGCCCCTTTACACTTATCTTCATACAGATCAGACAAGGCTTCAAAGAATGTTGTGGTATTGACAAGGGCAGGGTGAAGTTGATCTAACAAACATAGAGCCCAGGCTTGAGGTTCACCTTGTAACAAAAAAATAATTGCTCCAACTCGAGTACTTTCATTAGCAATGTCCTGGGCAACAAAGAAAAGTGTAAATAAAGGCTGCCATATACTGGTCGATCGCCACCAGATTGACAAGCAGATAGATCCCTCTGTGATCGAATCTGATCAAAGAGGGATCTATTGGCTGCCTACACTGCAAACAGATTTTGAATGGATTTCACTATGAAACCGATTCACAATCTGTAGAGCTGCTGCTGGCACCGCGCCCAACCCCCCCTGCATTCATTACCTGATCTGGCCGGCGCGAGTCTCCCGGTCTCCGCTGTCTCTTCTCCGCTCTGGGCTCCAGCTTGACTTTACTTCCTGTCGGGGGAAGTACCACTTAATTTTTACCTGATCTGTGCTGCGTGGGCTCTCCAGCCCACAGCACAGATCAGGATAGAGCCAGGGCGACCAGACTTCCCCCTTTTTTCCCCACTAGGGGGATGTCCTGCTGGGGGGTCTGATCGCCACCGGCTATTTTCGCCTTGCGGGGGGCTCCTCAAAGCCTCCCTCCGCAGCGGTTTTTGGCATCCCTGTCCTTCCCTCCCTCCCCTCCTTCCCCTGGGCGGCGCAGGACGGAGATTCGTCCTGCACCGCCTCTAATAGGCTTCAGCCTATCAGACTGCAGCCCACCCGGCCAATCAGAGGCCGGGGATCGCCGATCTCCTTTATGGCGCTGCTGCGCAGCAGCGCCGTATGATGTAAACAACGGGGATTTCTTCCCCGCGTGTTTACATTTAGCCTGCGTGCCGCGATCGATCAGAGGCTCACAGGCTGTTCACAGAGACACCCTCCGTGAACGGACATGGAAAGGCCGCTCGAACGAGCGGCCGTTTCCATGGGAAACCACTTGCGGCCTGCCGACGCCTATCGGCGCTAGGCGGTCATTAAGTGGACAGTAGAGGGCGCTCTACTGTTTAAATTTCCCCCGACAGGAAGTAAGTGAAGTCAGCCGGAGCCCAGCACGGAGAAGGGACAACGGGGACACACGCTGGCGGAACAGGTAATGTATTGCCGCTAGCGTCGTTCGTCGGACATTCAAACGCCGCTATCGACGCACTCCCGACCCGCCGGCGATTGAGCAAAATCTTCCGCGCGGACAGATCGATGGGAACGATTGATTTCGGACGGAAATCGATTGTTCGATCAGCGTTTGCACAACAATTTCACAGCAGATTCGATCACAGTGATCGAATCTGCTGTATATCGGTGGGAAATCGTGTAAGTGTATGGGTCCCTTAACAAGCACTTCGGAACAATCTGAATTTAGCTCTGTCTCCAGAGAATCTCCCTGGCAACGGAAGTTTAGGCTCAGGAACAGGGTTACTATAAACATGAGCAGAAGCTGGAGTAGTCTCCTCAACTTGAATATTATTTGCATCAACAAAAGCAGGAACAGGAATTGGTACAGGATTAGTGAGCTCGTGCTGAATATGTGTATAATTCTTCTGGACTTCTTCCACAGATATGCGTAATTGAGCAACCAGTTCACGAAGGATATCCATTTGAAAACCCCCGTTAGCGTCATCTTGCAGGATATTGAAGATGTTGGCCTGACAGGTTATGTTCCCAATCAGTCTCTATGCCCTAATCTATTGCCATGGCTCTGAGCCCAGCCCACAGTCTTCAAGTATAGACAAGCCCCTGCGTGAACAGGACATTTTATTTGTCTCCTGACAATGTCTTAACGTGCAAGGCATACAGACTGGAGTAGAGAGGATAATAACCCGCCAGAACCCCACTGCGGCAAGTATAACACAGTTCAATAGATCATAAGTATCACACAGGACTAGTATTTGATTTAGGTGGATGAGGCCCTCAGCGTTGATTGTCAGTAATGACAGATGGTTCAGGAAACAGGCAGTTCATGCAAGATCCACATGCAAGATTATCCAAGCAACAAGTCAGGGTTAGTTCAGGTATAACCTAGAGTGTCCAGCAAAGAAGCAAGAGTCGGTCCAGGCAGCAGGCAAGAGTATCCAGGTAACAAGCAGAGGTCAGTCCAGGCAGCAGGAAATAGTATCCAGGTAACAAGCAGAGGTCAGTCCAGGCAGCAGGCAAGAGTATCCAGGTAACAGGCAGAGGTCAGTCCAGGCAGCAGGAAAGAGTATCCAAGTAACAAGCAGAGGTCAGTCCTGGCAGCAGGCAAGAGTATCCAGGTATCAAAGCAAGGGTTAGTAACAGCAGACAAGGAGGGTCGAATACAAGCCAAGTTCAAGTTCCAATACATCAGACAATGTGAGCGTGCACCCAGCAACTAGCCACAGCTATTCTTATCACGGGCTATGTTCAGTTCAAACAGATTACTGCGCCAGTTTATTTATCAATAAACGCTCTCACTCATTAGTCAGGATCGCTGCAGCAAGATTCCAGACTGATTCAAATACAATACTCAGCTCAACAGAGCTTGTTACCGCGCGCTCCTCCTCAATCAGTAGTACCTGTAAACAAATCTCACATAGTGTGATACTGTCTCGATTCAATCAATCACAGTCAGCAATAAGAACATTCATCTGAGGTGTTAGTTCAACACTCCATGCAGTGAATAGGTGATCACTCCATGCACTTAACTTCCCAACACACTGAATACTTCTAGCAGCTCACCAGATGTAGCCCACCGTTAGTCACTGGTGGTATTCACACTTTGTCAACAGAATGGCTCAGCAGCCTCACTTCCAAAAACCAATCAGTTTAATATTCAAAAAATAAAAGATAAAACACAGAACATCATAGCGTATTATGTCATAACAATTCAGTCAAAGCCTGCTGCCAATTGCACTTACAGACTCTTGCGTATCTCAATATCTTTATTGATGTCCACCCCTCCGGCGAGTATCATGCGGCGTCCCGCTCTCCGCTCGTCTTTCGGCTAGGTCTTCTGGATTCCTGCGCGCTATGCCGGCCTCTGTGGCGTGATGATGTCATACGATAGACTGCTTGCTCCACCCTATGCATTTTGTCCTCCTATCCGGACTCATCAGGGGCATGAGTCTGTATAGGAGGACAAAATGCATAGGGTGGAGAAAGCAGTCTAACATATGACATCATCGCGCCACAGAGCCCGGCCGGCATAGCACGCAGGAATCTAGAAGCCCTAGCCAAAAGACGAGTGTAGAGTGGGACGCCGCATGATACTCGCCGGAGGGGGGCGGACATCAATAAAGATATTGAGATACGCAAGATACAAGCGCAGGAGTCTGTAAGAGCAATTGGCAGCAGGCTTTGGCTGAATTGTTATGACATAATACGCTATGATGTTCTGTGTTTTATCTTTTATTTTTTTAATATTAAACTGATCAGTTTTTGGAAGTGAGGCTGCAAAGCCATTCTGTTAACTAAGTGTGAATACCACCAGTGACTAACGGTGGGCTACATCTGGTGAGCTGCTAGAAGTATTCAGTGTGTTGGGAAGTTAAGTGCACGGAGTGGTCACATTATCACGGGCGATGACTGGGAGCACTCTGCAAGCTTAAATACAACTTTCAACCAATCAGTGGCCGGCCACACTCCGCACATCCAATCACACAGCGATACACCTACCTGTATTGTTTACATCTGCGGGTGGCGTACTGGAAACGCGCCCTCCACCTATCAGCATGTGCGGCCTTCGTACCATGAGCTGCATCATCAGTGGGGAACAAGCGCCGAGACCCGGTAGCGGCGGATTCCGCCTGGGTCTCGGCAGAACCATTATCATCAACAGGCAAGTTCCTTATAGTATTGCTGTTTTTTCATGGTGCCTTTTACTGTGATTAGGTTCCCTGGTCCATTGACTGAAAAACACCCCCAAAACATTTGGTTCCCACCACCATGTTTGACAGTGGGGATGGTATTCTTTGGGTTGAATGCTTCTCCTTTTTTACACCAAATGAAGGAAACATCATTGTGACAAAACAATTAAATTTTTGTTTCATCTGACCATAACACAGAAGACCAGAAGTCTTTTTCTTTGTCCAGATGAGCATTTGCAAAGGCCAAGCGAGCTTTTGTGTGCCTTATCTAGAGACGTGGCATCCTCCTAGGTCTGCGTCCGTGGAACCCAGCAGGGTGCAGTGTCCGTTGGATTGACTGCCTTGAGACATTGCCACCAGCAGAGCCCAGGTTCACCAGCATGGCCTTGGTGGTGATCCTTGCATTCTTTTTTCACCTCTCTCACTATCTTCCTGGCCAGCACAGGTGTCACTTTTGGCTTCCGACCACATCCTCTGAGATTTTCCACAGTGCGGAACATCTTGTATTTTTCAATAATACTTTGCACTGTAGCCACTAGAACTTGAAAACATTTAGAAATGGGCTTTCCTGACTTGTGAACAGCCTCAATGGACAGTCGCAGGTACTCACTGAGCTCCTTTGTCTTAGCGATGACTGTCCACAAACCAACTGCAGAGAGCTGCTGTTTTTCAACTTTTGAGTTGATTAAAACAGCTGTTCCCAATTAATCAGGGTAATTAGGATGCTTTCGAACAGCTTGCCTCTTATACATCATCTTATTATCTTTTGGGAGACAGCTATGTTATTTCCTGTCAAAAAATTACTTGCTGATTGAATAAAAGTAACTTTAACCACTTGCCGACCGCACACTCATAACGTGCGTCGGCAAAGTGGCAGCTGCAGGACCAGCGACGCAGTACTGCGTCGCCAGCTGCAGCCTAATTAATCAGGAAGCAGCCGCTCATACGAGCGGCTGCTTCCTGTCAAATCACGGCGGGGGGCTCCGTGAATAGCCTGCGGGCCGCCGATGGCGGCTCGCAGGCTAGATGTAAACACAAGCGGAAATAATCCGCTTTGTTTACATTTGTACGGCGCTGCTGCGCAGCAGCGCCGTAAGGCAGATCGGCGATCCCCGGCCAATCAGCGGCCGGGGATCGCCGCCATGTGACAGGGGACGTCCTGTCACTGGCTGCACAGGACGGATAGCGTCCTGTGCAGCCCGGATCTCCAGGGGAGGCAGCAGGTAGGAGAGGGAGGGGGGAATTTCGCCGCGGAGGGGGGCTTTGAGGTGCCCCCCCCGCCACCCACAGCAGGCAGGAGAGATCAGACCCCCCCAGCACATCATCCCCATAGGGGGGAAAAAAGGGGGGCAATCTGATCTCCCTGCCTGCACCCTGATCTGTGCTGGGGGCTGCAGAGCCCACCCAGCACAGATCAATCAAACCAGCGCTGGTCCTTAAGGGGAGGTAAAGGGTGGGTCCTCAAGTGGTTAAGTCAAAATTTGCCATGGGGTATGAATAATTATGGGCAGCACTGTAAATCCATGGTGAATCAGTCTAGCGTTTACATATCGCTCAATCTTGGTATCTGTACTCTCTGTTATGAATTGGCTAGGTTAAAATGAAACATCTCTAAAAACTGCTGTTGTTCGGTTACAGTGGGGTAGTGGTTAGCGCTCTTGCTTTGCAGCGCTGGGTCCCTGGTTCAAATCCCCAGCCAGGTCAACATCTGCAAGGGGTTTGTATGTTCTTCCCATATCTGTGTGGGTTTCCTCTGGGCACTCTGGTTTCCTCCCACATCCCAAAAACATACATATAACTTACTGTAACTGGCTTTCCCCTAAATTGGCCCTAGACTTATAATACATACAAAGACATGACTATGGTAGGGGCTAGATTGTGAACCCTTCTGAGGGACAGTTAGTGACAAGACAATATACACTCTGACTGTACAGCACTGTGTAATATGTTGGTGCTATATAAATTCATAAAATAAATAATAAATATTAATGTTTGATTCAATGCTCGTTTTTATATTATTCTTGTACTAAAAAAATAATAGAAATCTTATTTAAAAGAAGAGCACAATTTACCTTGTGCAGAACAGAGCGATATAGATTAATGAAACAACCTATTTGATTGGTCCCATTTCAGTCTTAAATATTTTGCATACAATTTGTATCAACTTGGAATTATTAACTCATTGGCCATCTCATTCTTAGTGTGCATGACAGGGTGTGCGGTGGTGTGACAGGAGGCAAGAGAAGAGGGCATCCATTTTTGTCTTAAGTTCTTTTGCACACTGTCCATAAAGAGGAACCATAAACACATAGTAGAATGCAGTAAATTGTTCATGATACACTTACTTTTACTGAAAAATCCTGGTTTCAGCATCAGAAACACTTACTATAGCTGTGTATATTGGTAAATAGCTTCATCCTCTGAGACTTAGCCTAGGCTGCTTATTATGCAGAATTCTGCCCCCATCCCAAGCATTCTGGGAGAGTAGAGATAATTTCTACTGTCTTTAGAACTCTCAGAAACCGAACATTCCACAGAATTCACCTGCTACCAGTACTAAAGATGTTGCTGCCTGTGAAGGTGATACATTTCAGAAAGCAAATCAGGGAGAGGTAAGAGTTTAAAATTTGTAAACACTGACTAAATAATTTATAAATGATTATTGTATAGAACATTTTGTTCATTTATACATCAGTTCCTCTTAGTCACGTTCTCATCTAAAGAAGGTGGGGTGTATGTGAGTTTTATTGCAGCCCACCAGAACAAGACGCAACATTTCATCTTATTGAGATTAGGCTTTTCATTTTATAAACTGATGAGGGACAATTGCCCTTACTAAAAATGTCAAACAGGTAGACACAGGAATACTTCCGCAGGAAACACGTCATTTGCCACGGAAGCGAAAGTAAAGGAAGCCGGAAGTGCTGAGTTCAAGGCGGCACGTTATCATTCTATTTTTTTTTACAGAAGCATTGAGTAAATTTGTGCAAGTCGTGGAAACAGCCAAGATAGACGTATAAGAGGAAGTAGCGCCGTTCTGCTGCTAAACGCCACCGAATCTCATTATGTCATTGACGTGTTACAGTGAGTGTCGCGAAATCTCTGCTGCCATGTGTGTTCGCGCCTGCTCTCTCCACTGCTCTCTCATACACGGGTCTCTGGCAATGCACATAATTAAGCTGTATGTGTGGCGGGATTGATTGCTGTTTGTAGTGTTTTTTCCACTCCACATCTTTCCAAATTGAAATACATAATCGGCTAGTTTGTGCTCAGAGATGCGTGTTTCTCTTTAGACTAGCGGTAGATAGTTGCTATGTGAATGAAATCATTAAGATTGACATTGCAGATAATCTGTAATCCGTAATCATGTAACGGCACGTCGGTTCTTTGATTCAACGTGTTTGAAAATAGACTGCCGCACACCTCTCAACGTTTAAAAATGGGAAAGAGTAAGTGGCTTAGATTAGTCTAAAACACAACACGTGCTATATGTTATGTGGACAGCATATAGTGAAATATTTATAAGTGCATACGCCTTGTACACACCAATTTTGATTGGCCAATCAATGACCAATTTTACCACCCCCATCTAGTATGAGATACACGATCTGTTCATAGTATTCAAAATATGTGGACTCTCATAGTAGGAAAATTGCATTGTGTGTACCTAACATAATACTACTACATACAAGTGGTAAGTTGGTCAGTCATCGTCCGGAAGGTGTGTACCAGACAGGCTGTGACGGGGAGGAGTTGAGCAATTTTATTGGGTACCTGGAGTCGGTGGTTTCATAAACTGAGGAGTTTGAGTCGGATGGTTTTTGTACTGACTCCACAGCCTTGGTATCAGGATTTCCAGTCTGCCACAGTAAAACATGTTATGTTTGCAGAAGATGTGTGCAAATGCAGCTAGCCTAATTGAGGTGACCAATGGTATTCTGCTTCCTGCTGCCACCAATGTGATTGTGAGCACTAATTTGTAAGAAATGGGGGACTTAAGGGGCATGGGTGGTGCTACACTGGGGCACTGCTCCCCCCCCTGGAAACACTGTGCCCACACACACACACACTCACTGACATACAGTTAAAGAGACACTGAAGCGAGAATAAATCTCGCTTCAGTGCTTATATTCAGCAGGGGCATGTGTGCCCCTGCTAAAACGATGCTATCCCGCGGCTAGACGGGGGTCCCTTACCCCCCCCCCCCCCCCCCCCGCAAAATCTATGACCAACTTGGTCGTAGATTTTGCTGCTGTTGAGACAGGGCTAACGGCTGCAGCCCTGCCTCTCAGCGCTGTCTATCAGCGGCGCATCTCCGCCTCTCCCCTGCCCCTCTCAGCGAAGGAAGACTGAGAGGGGCGGGGGAGAGGCAGAGATACGCGCGTGAGGCAGGGCTGCAGCAGTTAGCCCTGCCTCTATGCGTAAGAGATCCCCCGCTGTACGGAGAGGATTTGTGAGGTAAGGGACCCCCGTTTAGCGGCGCGATAGCGCCGGTTTAGCAGGGGCACACATGCCCCTGCTGAATATGAGCTCTGAAGCGAGATTTATTTATTCCCGCTTCAGACTCTCTAACGGTTTCCAGGCTCCAGCAGCAGTAGTGAGCAAGATAGGGTCTGTAAAAAACGCTCCATCTCAGCTTGAGCCTATGTAGGTGTTAAGTAAACCAAGGGTCTTATATATTTGGCATAAATGCCTCACAATCCTTGCAAGATCCCTTGTAATTAATGTATCTGGAATACACTTATATTAGTAATAAAAAAAAATCTCTTTACCTCCTTTTGATTGTAGATTTGCATTGTTTGTAAACATTGTCAGTCAACAGGAATATAGTCTGACGAAGGTTCACAGGC